>NC_091825.1:83772500-84072500 GCF_038994185.2 Dermacentor albipictus | reverse complement strand
ATGTCATCCACATATACAGAATAAAACATAGTATGTGGTATGGCAGTCTGGATCGAGTTCATTTTGACAATAAACAGAGTGCAGCTCAGCACACCACCTTGCGGAACACCAGCCTCTTGCGTAAATGGACGAGAGAGAACGTTACCAACTCTAACACGGAACGTGCGATTGGAGAGGTAACTCTGAATCACGTTCAGCAAGTTGCCTCGAATTCCCATTTCAGACAGGTCACGGAGGATTCCAAAGCGCCAGGTTGTGTCGTATGCCTTTTCCATGTCTAAAAATACTGATAGAAAAAATTGTTTGTGGACAAAGGCATCTCGGATATTTGTCTCGATGCGGACAAGGTGATCTGTTGTGGATCTACCCTCCCTAAAACCACATTGAAAGGGATCGAGTATCTCGTTGCTTTCAAGAAAATGGATGAGGCGACGGTTAATCAATTTCTCAAATAATTTGCATAGACAACTCGTCAGAGCTATAGGCCTATAACTGTTCGGTGAGGAAGGGTCCTTGCCCTCTTTGAGAATGGGGATTACGATTGCTTCCTTCCAGGCAGAAGGAATGTAGCCGGCAGAGAACATAGAATTGAAGAGTGACAGTAGTGTATTTTGGGTTTCAGGGTGTAAGTGTCTGATCATCTCATACAATATTCTATCACTTCCTGGAGCGGACTTGTTGCAACAGTTCACTGAGGCCTGGAACTCAGCCATACTAAATGGACGATTGTATGGTTCATTTGATGTGCTTTCCCGACCCAAGTGCAGCTGTTCTGCTAGTCGCTGGTATTTTAGGAATGTTTCTGTGTAATGAGATGTACTGGAAATGTGCTCGAAATGTGCTCCTAGACAATCAGCTTGGTCCTCAATAGTGTCTGCTTGTGTGTTTACTAATGGTAGAGGATGAGTTTCACGGCCTTTTAATTTCTTTACCCTGTTCCAGGCTTTTATTTCGTCTGTATAAGAGTTTATTCCGGAAATGTATTTTTGCCAGCTATCCCTTTTGGCACGGCGGCGCGTTCTTCTGCCTTCTGATTTTATTTTCTTAAAGCTGATAAGGTTTTCGATAGTCGGAGAGTCACGGAGCTGATTCCAAGCCTTATTCTGCTTCGTTCGTGCTTCCTTACATTCATCATTCCACCAGGGAACACGTCGTTTATTAGGCCATGCATTTGTTTGCGGGATACATATCGACGCTACGTCGACAATAAATGCTGTTAAATATGACACTGCATCGTCGATACTAAGCGCACTAATATCATCCCAGGTCATATATGTCAGCTCTGCGTATCGCTGCCAGTTCGCTGAGTCAGCTTTCCACTGGGGTACATGTGGATAACACTCGTCCCGTTTCCTTAATTTTAATACAATCGGGAAATGATCACTCCCGTATGGGTCCTTATGTACTTTCCACTCCATGTACGGCACGACTGTACTTGACACAATGGATAAATCTATAGATGAAGATGTCTTATGCGCAACGCTGTAAAAGGTTGGCTCCTTCTTATTTAGCAAACATGCCCCTGTATTGAAGAGGAAGTTTTCAATCAGACGTCCTCTGGCATCACACCGAGAGTCACCCCATAAGGTATGATGGGCATTTAAGTCTCCGACGACAATGTAGGGTTCCGGGAGTTGCGCAATAAAGCTCTCAAATTCAGTTTTGGAGAGTTGACAGTTTGGAGGAATGTATAATGATGCAATTGTCAGCAGCTTACTAAAAAGCACTGCTCTGACTGCAACTGCCTCTAGGGGCGTTTTAAGGGGTAACTGCCGGCAAGCAACACACTTATCTACTATTATTGCCAAACCGCCCGACGAGGCAAGGGCCTCGTTGCGGTCTTTCCGGAAAATTGCATACTGTCGGAGAAAGTTTGTTTGTGAAGGTTTAAGGTGTGTTTCTTGGACACACAGCACCTTTGGGGTGTACCTATGTAAAAGTTCCTTAATGTCGTCTAGGTTGTGGAGTAAACCCCTCACATTCCATTGTATTATTTGTGTATCCATTATGTATGTGTTTTGTGCTGTGTGTCTAAGCAATATAGATTTGGTTATCTCACGGGACCTTTCCAGGCCCCGTGAAACGAGATCTCTCTAGCTTCCGGACGCGCTCGAGGGAGCTGCGCCGTTCCTTGGGCGTCTGAGACGCCGGATTTGCGTTCGTGTCCATCACCTCGTCTGAGGCGGTGGATAGTGCCTGCGCAGCGGGCACGTTCGCGGGGGTGGTGGGCCTATCTGCACGCGCAGTGGCCCTGGCTTCAACAGGCCCGAGGGTCTGCTGTTCCTCCTTTGAGGGGGCCTGAACAGCGCTGGCTGTTCCGGCCGGGGGGGCTGGTGGCGTGACCGCCGTCACACTCCGTGTGACTTGGGCGGCCGCCGAATGATGTAGCGCTGCCCCCCGGCGCGCCACATCGGTATAAGACGGACTAGATTGGTTCATCGAGAAGCGCTTGCGCGCCTCTTGGTAGGAAAGGTTCAGTTTGATTTTGATTTCAATGATTTGTTTTTCTTTTTTCCAGGATGGGCAAGAACGGGAGTACGCTGGGTGATCCCCGTCACAGTTAGCACAATGGGTGGTGGAAGTGCAAGTGTCAGATGAGTGCTCGTTTGATGCACATTTTGCACAAGTAGTGCGCCCTCGGCAGTTTTGTGAACCGTGCCCGAACCGCTGACACTTGAAGCATCGGCGTGGGTTAGGAATGTATGGCCTTACACGGAGTTTGCAGTATCCTGTTTCTATTGAGTCTGGTAAGTTGCTAGTTCCAAAAGTTAAGATTATATGTTTTGTGGGGATTTCCTTGCCGTCTCGCCTAATCGTTATTCTCTGGACCTTTACTACATTTTGATCTTGCCATCCCTCAAGTAGTTCACTTTCACTAAGATCGAGCAGGTCATCTTCAGAGACGACACCGCGGACAGTGTTCAAAGATCTGTGTGGGCCTACTGAAACTGGAATGTCTCCAAAAGCAATTAGTTTTGACAGTTTGCTGTACTGTGTCTTGTCACGAAGTTCAAGAAGAAGATCGCCGCTTCCCATTTTAGTTACTTTGTAACCTGGGCCGATGGCGTTTGTCAATGATTTTGCCACAACAAAAGGAGATATTGTTCGGACTGTCTTGCTTTCATGTTGACTGTGAATGACATGGTATTTTGGGAATGTTTCTTTGTGACTCATGAAGAAGTTGAAGGAATCTTCGGTGCGCCCCCTCTTGAAGGAGCGATCAGGGAGTGGAGGGAAATTTGATTCCATAAGTAATAATAATATTCGGCAGGGGTGGCCGCCACCCACCATGGAGCCCAACCAGGGGACGACACAGGACGGGAAGTATCCAGTTCTGCGCACGCCAGCGGTACATCCCCACTATAACCAAATACCTATACCCGAGGCTGGGCATAATGCACAAGGTTAACCCTTGCCGCCAGGAAATACGGAAGTAATAAGAAGTGAAGAGAAGACAGGACAGATGGGAAAGTGGGAGAGAAAAGACGAAGATTGGAGAGGAGGACAGGAAAAGGCGACTGCCGATTTCCCCCGGGTGGGTCAGTCCGGGGGTGCCGTCTACGTGAAACCGAGGCCAAAGGGGTGTGTTGCCGCCGCCGAGGGGCCGTAAAGGTCCAAACACCCGGCATTGGCTCAACCCCCAGGATCCCCTTTTCCCCGGACACGGCTAAGCCGCGCACGGCTACACGCGGGAGGGTCCAACCCTCGTGTGCTCGGGTCCGATTTCGCATGTGCTGGGATCAAGAAAGAAAGAAAGAAAGAAAGAAAGAAAGAAAGAAAGAAAGAAAGAAAGAAAGAGAGAAAGAAAGAAAGAAAGGTGCTTCGCATGCCAGGAAAGAGAGGGCGTGGGGAAAAAAACTCCTATAAGATAAAGGCGTCCCCAGCGGTCGGTAAGGGAACATGGGGCTTCGTGTTCAGCAACGCGACTTCATAGGCGCCGCCTGTGCCACCTTAACAGGTACGGTCGATGTTCTCGTCTTCTCGTAAAAAAAAACTAGTTGC
The DNA here is from genome assembly GCF_038994185.2 of Dermacentor albipictus. NCBI lineage: Eukaryota > Metazoa > Arthropoda > Arachnida > Ixodida > Ixodidae > Dermacentor > Dermacentor albipictus. Next base: position 84,068,498 of record NC_091825.1, on the reverse strand, counting down.
TGTGCAACTCTCGGAAGTGAAAAGAAACACAAATACGATCAGAAAGAAAAAAAGAAAACGTATGCGGAATCATGAACACGAAAATTACGTTTTAGGACAACATGCGTAACGGCAGACAATGCAATTCAATTGTTGATTCAAACAGACAACAAGAATTAATTGGCTCAGCTTAGCATCTTTCACGAGCCGCTCTTTTAGGAGTTAATGTACTCAGGCACTGCAGAGGACGTCCATGAGAGCACCGCATGGCTTTCACGTTTTCGGCAGACGTTTCTAGCACTGATACCAAAGGCGCATGGTCAGCTTGGTTGCGAAACGACAGCACAGCTGAGTGTATGTACGCGTAGACACGTTCCGCCTACTCAGCTCAGCAGCGGAGAGGCGGCGACGCTCTGCTTGCCGCTGCCAGCATTAGCATTGTGCACACGCGCGGTAATTGCGCGCACCTCGTTCGCGATTGCGTGTTGCTTTTGATGAGTACGGAAAATTTGCTCGCTGGCATGAGAATAAAGGAAAGATTGGAGCGAGCGCCACGTGACAAGCTTGAAGAGCCACCAAGAAAGAAAATGATGGCAATCCAACCGGAGGTTGGGAATCATACCATAAGCACTGGATCGTACAACATGAAACGCAAGCGATACGGCGCATGGTTGGCGTCTGTGCGCACGCATGCATTCACGTGGGCTCCTCTCTTTTGTAGGCATGTCCGCGGCGCACGATTTTCTCTCTTTCTTTTTTGACATTCTCCGCTAAATAAAATCCCCAGTGTGCATCACGCTGAACACTCAGCGAGAAAGTACGAGGGAGTGGCTTGAGAGGATGCTAGCTTGTAAACGCAGGGCGCTCTACCTCACAACCTTTTTCTTTCATCTATGCTGGCTGACAGTTCTATAGCTTTGCAAGAAAGCAGCCATTGATAAACACGAGTGATGCTTTTTGGGGCACTAAAATTCATAGGGACTTCGTTCAGTGCGTTTCCATCGAGAAGCGCAGCGCCATACAAGCGAATGCGTGCGCTTCAACGGAGCTTTTCGTTGTTTCTTAACTACTACAACACAGGCATGTTCGCTTCTGAAAAGCCGGCTATGTTGAAATTCTAGCTCCAGAATAACTAACACTAAACGAGAAAAAAAGGCATAGAAATTAATAAAGATGATGAGAACGTATATACAAGAAAGGTAACTGTAAACTAATAGTATTATGTCACCAAGAGGAAAACATGTAGACATCATGGGTAACGTCAAGTCGGCGGAGTGCAGTGGGTGCAGCTGCTCAAAACACTTGGCTGAATCTGTAGATGACTGGCATGAGCCATCAAATATTTTTCAAGGCGATACATCCCTTGCCTCGTACTAGGCACATTGCAGTTTGTTCCTTCCTGGCATCGTTACGGGCCTCTTCTATCGACCAAATAAATATGCAGAACCAACGCACACAGTGGAATATTTGTGAAAGGATCTCTCGTGAAGCGGTTCATTAAGTCGTATAAGGTTAAGCGCGATGCACACAATAGTATTTTTATTCATCTTACACAACATGTAATATGACGCAGTTTTTATGCCTATGCTCTACACGGTTCACAACTTTAATATGATGCAACGCTTTTGTTATAGGACTAGGCCCCCTTCACCCTTTCACAAGCTGTGCGCGAATGCTGACAGCAGTTCATACGAATGCGCACTATGAAACGCCGGCCGAGTGAGGTCGTGAGGACGAAGGCCATGTTCGATGTTTGTCGACAGAAGGATGAACACGTACACTGAGTAATAAATAAAGGGATAATGAGACATCCACCTAACCTTAGCTAAGTGCTACAAACGAAACCCGTACGGGTTCCTCGAAAGAAAAGCTTCGCAGTTGAAGGAAAATTCGTCCTGATCCAGGACTCCAACCCGGGACTTGAACCCGGGACGTCATACTATTGCCTTTGCTTCTGAGTTGTTGATAAATTCGACTTCGCCTACCATCTGCTAGCCGCGTAGTTTCCTGAGATGGTAGAGCAGCTGCCCCGGAAAGGCGATGGTGCCGGGTTCGAGTTCCTGACCAGGACAAATTTTTCATCAACTGCGAAGCTTTTCTTTCGACGAACCCGTAAGGGTTTCGTTTGCAGAGCTAGTTTGGGTGGATGTCTCATTTTCCCTTTATGAATTACTTTCCTCCCCCTTGCGAGTTTCCGCAAAACTATTATGTCACGTACAAGGAGTGTTTATTCTCTTTCTATTCCCACATTTCTCTTACACCCAGTGTAGGGTAGCAAACCGGATGCTTATGCCATGGACCCCCTTGAATTTTCTCTCCTTGTTCTCTCTCTTTCTCTCTCTCGTGGAAAGAAGAACGGTGAGGAGAGGTGTACGCCGAGGGAAACAGTACCCAAGGACAGTGGCAATGTTGTCTATTTTTCGCCTGTTCCATTCCAGCGTCTGTGCTGTGGCCAAATAAAAATTGACGTGCCCACATGTGCTTTTGCAACGAAGAGCCCTAGCACCAGTCGCCTAAAAGAGCTATTTGGCGTTGGAACGAGTGAACTATGGGTGCGATTGTTGCCAAATATTTCTTTATTTTCTTTCTTCCCCACATTCGTCAACTATATAAATGCAAACGGCAGCCATATGATGGTAATATTCCCTTTTCCACCACTGAGCTTCAAGCTTGCTGTTCTGTTTAAAGAACTGTCACTTTGACAAGAGGATCCATAAATAACAGTTCGTAGTCATAATCTTTCTTCTTCAGCACTTGGCGTACGTTACCCAGAATTTAATGAAAATATGAGCATTTGACATCACAATTTCTTACACTCAGGTGGTCTCTCCACTTGCCATTAAGGCCGAGGAGAAAGAACGTGCCATGAGCCATACTGTATTGCTCTGTAGCTGGCTAGCACCCTAATGTGTCAGCGGAATTTTTTTTATGCTTCTCTGCATGATACCCCCCTAAAAACGGACTCCAACAATCGATAAAACAAGTTCTCGGATTTCCTTTTTCTTTAACGTGCTGGCCCCTCATGGTGCACAAGGAGGTTATTGTGGCCTAATCTTTAGAGCATCCCGTTCTTGTGCAAGAAGCTTAAGGGTTGATCCCACCAGAAGATATGTATTGCTTTTGTCTTAAGCGTGTCAGCTATTATGCCAGACAGCAGGCTAACCTAACCTGACCATAAGCCGCAATACTCTTTTTTTTTCATTTCATGCCTTTAGTTTTAACGTAACAGCTCAGAGGATACCCGCAAGGTGGAGACAAGTAATTGAGGGGAAGATGAGACGTCCACCCAATCGTAGCAACCACCACAAAGGAAACCCATACGGGTTCCTCGAAAGGAAAGCCTCGCAGTTAAAGAAAAATTCGTCCTGGTCCGGGACTTCATCCCGGGACCCCCGCATTCTCGGCGCAGCCGCTCTACCATCTGGGCTAACCAGGAGGCTAGCAGATGGCAGGGCGAAGTCGAATTTCTCAACAACTCGAAGCAAAACAAGATTTCGACGTAACAGCTCTGTGGAAACCTGCAAGGTAGAGAGAAGTAAAGGGGAAAATAAGACATCCACCCAATCGTAGCATACACCACGAGTCTATATATATAGTTTATATGTAATGCCGTGTCATGCTATATGGCATGCGGTATATGCGGCTTATATTGCCCCACCATTCCATCACTAAAGTTGTTCATACCAGGTCTTAAATTCTTGACAAAATTATTTCTCAGAATTTTGTGAATGGCAGCCCACGAACAAATGTCATGAAAAAAAAGCACCGACAGCAATTGTCTTTTTATCTTCAATCTTCTCAGACTTAAATATTAGAATTGCGAAATAATAACAGAGATCTGACCTGAAGATGATGTAATTTTATTGGTGCGGCTGTCCACTGCCTCCGGGATCGGCCCAGGAAAAAGGTTTGAAACGCACTCAAGACGAAAAATTGGCGGTAAAGTCGCTAAGAAAGCCGTTGCCTTTAATCAATAAACGTAAATGAAATTGTCCGATGGCAGGATTCAAACAGAAACAGAAGACCCCTAGCACAGCAGCTTGTTTTCACTTACTCAGCTTAGCTTTACTTCAATACATACGGCCACTATAGGTACGAGTCTTAGACTTCGTGTATAAAATTAAATTATGGGGTTTTACGTGCCAAAACCACTTGCTGATTATGAGGCACGCCGTAGTGGAGGACTCCGGAAATTTCGGCCACCTGGGGTTCTTTAACGTGCACCTAAATCTAAGTACACGGGTGTTTTCTCATTTCGCCTCCATCGAAATGCGGCCGCCGTGGCCGGAATTTGATCCCGCGACCTCGTGCTCAGCATCCCAACACCATAGCCACTGAGCAACCACGAGGGGTGAGACTTCGTGTATGATAACATGTAACATGTTGCTATTCTATTCATAGCTGCACCCTTAAGATGAAACTGTGATATATATATATATTAGATGATCGGCAGGTACATTTGATGAGACTGCGTCGTTTCAGCCAGGCGCTCTGGCAAAAGTACACCCTCACTCCGCAAAGCATGCTCTCGTTTCGAGTTTTCGCTGCATTCGACAGCCGGGAAAATAAAGACATGCATTCCGGTTTACACAAAACGTATGGTGCTCGTAGAGTCCCGTCTGCCAGCTCTGATCAAAGCTCGGTTGGATTTGCACTGTAAATATCTTGTTGTTGTTGTTTTTTTGTCGGCAACAGAGACCGCATGATGGTTATTATATTTCCAACACGCCTTTTCCATTCCTTTCCCCACGCGGGGAGGCCTTGTACTTCATCAAGCACATATTAAGTCGTCTGCTCAAACTGTGCGAGTCACAGCGCTTTGAGCTTAACTTATCATTAAAGCGCTTTCCTCACCGTACATTAACCCTCCTGCGTTACAATTCGAACCCTTCTGTATTATTCCACTGACTTATCAAGGTGTCACTTTTTATCGCTTCATTATGTTCGCGTCGACATAGTCAATACCATAAGGAAATGACAAAAATTTGGGCAAGAACTTTTACAGCCTTTAAGTGGCCAAACGCAAGCGACCGAAATAGCTCCGGCGACGCTGTGATCAATGCACGGGGTTTAGCGTCCCTAAGCAAACTTCGGACTATGAGAAACGCCGTAGTGGACCACTCCTGATTAGTTCTAACCACCTCGGGTTATTTAACGTGCCCTTAAACCTAAGTACGTGATGGTTTTTGCATTTCGCCTCCGTCGACGTACGGTCGCAGCTGCCGTGGTTGCTCTGTGGCTATGGTGTTGGGCTGCTGAGCACGAGGTCGCGGGATCGAATCCCGGCCACGGCGACCGCATTCCGATGGGGGCGGAATGCGAAAAAACCCGTGTACTTTGATTTAGGTGCACGTTAAAGAACCCCAGGTGGTCCCTATTTCTGGAGTCCTCCACTACGGCGTGCCTCATTATCAGAAAGTGGTTTTGGCACGTAAAACCCCATAACTTAAATTAACGTGCGGTCGCCGAGGCCGGTAATCAAATTCGCAACCTCGTGCGCAGCATCAGAAAGCCATAGTAATAGAGACACCGCGAGGGCTGTCTGGCAATGCTGTAGGGACAGCTTAAGCCGGCTCCGCTGCTGCCATCGAAGCTGACACAAGCCACCACGAGCGTATACATTTCAGTGCACATCCAAATGCTACTATTCATCTATTTCAAAGAATCATGGTCCTTTCCATTCTTTTTTTCAGGTTCGTATATTGACGCAGAATAATGACCGCGTCGTCAATATGTTTCAGCGCTACGAGCCTGCAAAGCCAACGGACATCTTCCTCGACACTAGTCATCACAAGTAAGATGAATTCAAAATCCTACTTACCCGTGGTCGACATGAAGTTCTGAGGCGATGTTACGCCATATATCAACCTTTCTTATGCAATGAGCTTCCGCGACGCATTTGTCTTGTAGTGAAGAGCTGAATAGCTTTACAAGGCAGCTGCATAGGCACGTAGACACAAAGCTCCCGTACGTGGACAGTTCGGGGCAGCCAGCAGAGTGCGGCGTTCGATGAAAACGAGAAAATCCAACAGTCGTCTAGCAACCTGATTTGCCACTGGCATGCGAAAGTTATTTTGCTCGCTTCTGAAGTTGTACTGAAAAATATCAGTATGGCCATAAGCCATGTCATGCTGAATACACCACAGCTCGTTATCTGCAATGTTCTGTTTCACCTTCCATTCTTATTTTCTTGTCACGCTAGGCACCGAGTGTCTGATCGCAGGGATAACTTCGGTTCGCGGGCCACAGACCCACGTCAGGGTGAAGTAGTCACCACAGCGAAAAATCAATTTTTCTTTTACTTATCACAATGACCTCATTGTGGGCAGCCATTTCTCCGCCGGCTCTGTGCTATTCTGGGAAGCGAGTGCTGCTTGTGTAAAAATGGTACCCCGAGTGAAAGTTAGCTTTATTCATGCCGTACTATCGCCTGGAGGTGCACTCATTCAAGGAGGCAAAAATGCAGAGCCGGTCTGTGGGTTTAATATGCTGACGGTGACGGTTGCTACCTAACCGGAGTACGCGAACACTAATTTTAAACCAATTAAATTTATGAGCTTACTTCAAACACTTTGCGCGCATTACCTAGCCTCTGTACACCATTCCTGAAATAAACCCTTCAAAGCTTCCCATAGTTTTTACGCCACTGTAATCATGCTCTCATTCAATCGTGATCACACTGCCATTGTCGTCGTACCATCGTCATGATTTCAGAATTGTCATCCCAGTGTCGTCATTTCACCATCGTCATTCTTTCTTCGTTATTCCACCGTAATCATGCCTGCGTCAAACAATCGTGATCATGCCACCGTTGTCATGCTACGATTGTCATTGCGTCGTCATTATGCATTCATTAGTTGCGATGTCATCATCATGATACCGTCGTCATAGAGTCGCGGCTTCGCCATCACACATACAGCCATCCATTGTCGTCATGTGTGTCGTCATCCATTGTCGTCATCGTCGTTACGCGGTCCTCGTGATAATATTGTCATCAATTTAGAATCATCTCCCATTGTCATCAATGCCATCGTTGTCATTCCGCTTTTGTCGTTACATCGGCGTCATTCCTCATTCTTCTATCGCAATCATGCTGTCGTCATTCAACAGTAATTATTCCGCCATTGTTGTGCCGTCGTCAATATTGAGTCATCGTCATAGAGATGTAGTTATGCCTTCATTGTCAAAACATTGTCGTGATGTCATCGCGGTCACTAAATAGTCGGCACTAAAGCTTCGTCATCGAATGCTCGTCATATCGCCACCGTCAGGCCGTGGTGCTCACATCATCACCTTCATACAGTCATCACCACACCATTGTCATCACCATCGTTATTGAACTGTGGGGTTTCGCTTGCCGAAAGCACGATCTGATATTCAGGCGCGCCGTATTGGGGCACTCCCGATTAATTTTGAGCACCTGGAGATCTTTAACTTGCCTACAATGCAAGGTAAACGGTCATTTTTGCGTTGCGCCCCATAGAAACGGGAACGCCGCACCGGGTATTTAATCCCATGGCCTATTCCTTAGTAGCCCGACACCAATGCCTCTAAGCCGCCACGGCGGGTAGGCAAATGCGATGACGACGAGTGTAAGACAATAATAGCGTGCCTCAACTGAATGACTGCGATGGCGTTGGATGGCGTGACGACGTACGTATGGTGCAAATGGCGTTAGCACGTCGTGACGAGAATCACACACAAGCTGAAATGACCACAACTATACGACGACGATGGCTAGAGTTCGCGCGATGACGACTTTATGACGAGAATGGGGTAACGATGGCTGTATGACGATGATGGCATGATGAATACAATGGCACCGCGACGACGCTATATATGACTAGGAATTCATCACGACGACTGTATGGCGACGACGCAATCACGAATATTCTATTCTTTCTTTATGCTGTTCCTGAATACTTGTCTATATCAGCATACTTCTCTTGTTAACCCCCCCCCCTTATGTAATGCCCAATCCAGGGCCCTTCAGGGATAATAAATGATGATGATGATGATGATGATGATGATGATGATGATGATGATGATGATGATGATGATATCACCGAGGTAGAATTTCACTCCAGGACTGCATACGAGTAGTGAGTCAATTGTCAGTTGAAAGAACCATGGCACGACAGACATGACAAATGGTATTCTGCGCACTTTATACCGGCGCTTTATCGTGTTGACAGTCATGGCGTTTGCGTGAGCCTGACAGCAGCGGTCCGCATTGGCCTGGCGGGCTTGATTCAGCATGTCCATTAGGTCGCGTTCAGAGAGCGCCGAGTAGGGCTGAGCCAGCCTGACCCCTTTACAGCGTGCACGTAAACGCGGAGGTGTCGGACCACCAAGCGCGGAGAGTGGCAAGGGACCGCCTAGACGTGCGCGTTCTTAAGTACCGGCGGCTGGTATGTTATCAGGAAAAAGACAAACACAGGCGCTGTGCTGTGCATCGTCATCCATGAAACGTTAAGATCGATGAAATAGAGCTGTTATGCACTTCTACTAGAACCAAAAGCCCTGTTGGAACTCCTTGATATCACGTCTGGACGCTGCGTGCCACTGTTGTCTAGAACCGTGAGAAGCGAGTTCGTGCAAACTTGGTCCCGTCAGGTTCTGTCAGCTCCATTTATGACTCGATCCGCTTTCATTGCGTTGATGTAAACGTTGTCAACGAGTGGTCCGGCTGAGACCAGATACGAGTAGCGTCGAGCAGTCGGGCAGGTCCGCAGGAAACCAGGTTCTCGCGCACACGTCACTGAAGGGGCCGCTCTCATTGGTGTCTGCCGTTCACGGCTCGCGTCTTTCATCTGCCGCTCTGCGTTCACTCGTTCATCTTTCGCTGTTGAGCTCGTCCGCTCTAAAGCCCCTTAAACTTCGTAAAGTAGTGCCACGCTTTGAAGAATGCCACCTCCTCCTCCAGCGCTCTGGCCGAAGCCGACGCCGCGTCGCTATTGGCCTAATGGCGTCACGTGGCCCCTTGCGCCGGCTTCGTTTGTATACAGTCGCGCTTCAGTGCCATCTTTGCTCGAGAAGCGGCGCTTGTTGGCGGCATTCATTCCGTTCCTATTCTGTGTTGTTTTGATCTTGTGAACGCCTTGAAGGATGTTTTGTGGCATGTGCGACGTCGCTTCACGTCATTTTCTATTACTATGACCTGCTGCGCGTTTGGATGCCAATATAGTTTTAGCAAAGGCAAGAATATGTTCGCGACACCGTCCGGTAAGCGCACCGGGTTAAGAAGAAAGACGTGGCTTCACCGAATCGAGAGGGAGAACTTCCGACCAACTTCCTCCGCGCGACTATGTGATGTAAGTTGTGGCTCTCTCAGAGTATTGTATGTGCCAGGTTTGCGTATTGTGCTGCGGGCAATAACGTAGTAGATATTGCACAGATCACTGTGCATGTTGTCGTTTGTACGCACGCTTTAACAAGATTTTTACGCAACGTCTGCTTTGCTTATATGCGCACTACGTGGTAGTGTTAGTCATAGTTGGTGCGCTTAATCGTTTTGAACGCTAACCGGCTTGAGTTCGCGGGCACGCGACGTTGCGTGCGATAACGTGATTACGAAAGTTTTAAGATTCAGCGCAGTCATTTTGATAAAATTTCAGTCTGGATCAATAAAGCGCCTCAGGAGAGCAACTCTCTGCCTTTTGTGGTTACTTACTAGCCTTGTTTAGATAGACTAGCTTTGTTTGCCACATTTGTTCGCGTTCATCGTTGGCGGTCGCCCGGTGGATTTGCGATACAGAGGCACCGATAAAAAGCGTGCGTGCTCTCCCAAAACCGTGTTACGCGGTGCGTTCGTCGTCGAGCGACCGCATCATAGGTAATTGAGACGTATGTGCTAATTCGCGTGAGCTTTAAAGTGTGTGAAGCTTAAGATGCGGTGGTGGAGCACTCGCAAAGAAAACGTGCGGTCGCCCGCCCGTTCCCTGGCTGGTTTAGCCGTCATTCGTGCTTAGTCGTTTGCTCGTTCGTTTAGTTCGCGTGCTCATATAGTCGTTCACTTGCTCGTCTATGCCACTATTAGTTTCTACACTCACTATGGCTAATTGAGACGCGCTTGCTGTAGGACTCTTAAGCTGGTGCGTTCATTTACGCAATGAGACAATAAATGGCGCACACGGACTTGTGACTGCAAAGGCAAATCTGTAATGCATCTATGTGAAAATAAACTGTTCACTTGCAACTCGAATGCCGTTTCATATCATTTTAACCTATGGATAAAACATGATTTCACTTGCCGCAATTTCAGCCGCGTGATGGCGGGGGGATTCTTTGCGCGATCATGACTTCACTAATAAAGTCATGTCTCGCAAATGTCACTTCGAAGGGAGTGCAACCGTCCTCAATGCATGCACCTCAGTGCAACTCGGTTCACGACAAGTACGCCACTTAGTAAACGGACGAACCAACGCACGATGAAGTGCTATTCGTGATAAGTCATTAACCTTAAAAAATTACTGAAGGCCACAGTGGTCTTGTTTGAGATTGAGTCAAGCATCGTTATTCCGTTCCCGATTCACGCACGAATGCTAAAAATTCATTTTATTTTCCTGTGTACGCACAGTCCCGATTCGATGATCACCGATTTCTGTCGGCGTTGAGACACGAGAAACATAATAGCACCAGCGCCCACCTCTGAGGCTTTGCGCGCGCATAGATTGGCAAGCGCGCACGTTGGCGGCACTGTAACTTGTAATACACTTTCGAACCTCCAGAGCAGTGATCTCCGTCAGCCTTTGTACGTCATAGCTGATACGCGCCGCGAATCCACATAGTAAGGGCGGCGCGGATTCTTTAGGCTGAGGGCTTGCTGGGAGCCAAGAGGTTGTCATTCGATCGTAAACGTGTTATTTACAACCATTCGCAACAAGACTTTGCGACACGCCCTTGACAAATGTTGCGTACCTAATTGTAGGGCACGCGATACATTCGCAGTTGTCAACGCACAGCGTTAACACTCCTTCATATACTTTTTTAAGAAATAGTTATCAAAAAATGAAACAAAAGCTGCCGTTACCGAATTTGTATAAGCATCCGACTAGAAATTCTATGCTGTACCCGAAGTTACGCGGAGCTGGAAAGCCAACGTGAATGCCTAAAGAGCACTGCCTTGCTATACGTGCATTCACTCTGCGAAAGGTCGTCTGCTGCGCTCGAGCATCGTAGGCGGCGCCATGGTCAAGGAGGAAGCATGAAAGAGAGGAGAAACGAGGAGGATTGAAGGCGAAGGAGAAGAGTGGCACTACTTTACGAAGTTTCAAGGGTTTTAGTCCACTCGGCTACGCCGCCGCCGCCGCCACAGGAACGGGCCATTAAAAGCCTCGCTCTAAAAATTTGCTTCATCTTAATGACGAAAGCATCTCATCTGTCATGGGCAAAAGATAGACAATCCCTTTAATGGCCTTTCTCACTCTGTTGCGGTAACCAACACACAAGCGTGGGAATTCGTTTCATGTCCTCACAACAATGGGCGTTGCTTAAGTGGAAAACTGCTCTTTGCCATACAACTTGTTCTACTAGACTCCATCTCTGCAGCCACTGTCTCGAAGAGCAAAGGTTGCTGCTCAGCTCTTGAGAAAGACCGACCTTGCGCCGCATTTCAGGTCTACAGGCGCCGGGTCTTGAATGCAGCTCAGCAGACCATTAGCGAAAAGAGTGGGAAAGTTCTGAGCGACCTGGGATCCATCGTACACTTTCTGTATTCCAGGAATACTAATTCCTAAAGCTCTGAACCCGCTTCTATCAAGGAGGCTGCTTCTTTGCTTGTTCACTGCTACTAAAGCAATGCGTCGCGGTGGTACTTGAAGTGCACTCCTACCACTGCCTTTCCTAGCATCTCAAGTGCTTCTTTCCACCAAGCTACGAGGTGCGCTCCGGTGCCCTAAGGGGAAATTTGCCCGTGCAGTCTTCAATGGCTCGAAACGTTTCTCCACTGACAAATGAATGCGAACGCCCGGAGTGTACTTCCGCATTCACTTCCTTTCTGTGTATCAGCAGAGTAGCTACGAACACGAACTTCGTATGCTCGTGGACTTCTGAGATAAAATAGAGCTCTTCTACATAATGAAATTTCCGGCTAGCTTGGCCATGCTTTACCGCACGTTTTCTTGAATTCTGGTCACGACAAGGTGTTTTCTTTTTACTATACTGTGGCCCTTTTTAAAGCCACAATATGTTGCGATATGCCCTCTTTGCTTGCAGCGATATGCATGCTATCCAACGAAACATGCAAGATTCTGGATAGCGCTTACCATTACAGTGGTCAGTTGCGTGAACTGTTGCGTGCGCTAACGTGTCGCTGTGGTTCTTTGTCCTGAGTTCTTGTTTCTGCCACTGAGTTGCTTCCACTTCCACCGCCATGCCGTAACCTGTAGCAAACGTTCGGTTCCTTTGGGTCAGTAGGCATTGCTGTACCGCTTAGTTGCTGGTGCCGAAGAGAAAACTGTCTCGCACCTCCTCCATTGGAAGCGCCTTGCCTCCAGATCCACAATCTTCAGCTAGTTTTCTCAGCGCACTGTTCCGTAATTTTTGATGCATTCGCGCTGAACTTGGTTCCACTTGTTAAAAACAAGAACCGTGCATGCAGTGCCGACAGTTTTGGGCGCATATATACACGGACACCTTTCTTGATGTCCTTGGCTGCCCCTCTCGACCTGTCGCGTTTGAAGAGCGTCACGATGAGATCCTGCGTTTCTTCTCCGCAGAAGGAAAGCATTTCCGTCGTCCTTTGCAACTTTGTTAGCTCCGCACAACATTTCAGGTAGCTCCACGTGCTTGTCCTGTGATGCATTCATACCAAGGTGCTACTCCGCGGACGATACGGCGCTAACTGCTATTGCCACGCGCGGCCAAGTGAAAACATGTGCCCGTCGGCTGATTGCCTCACCACCGTAAAGCACTCGACTCGTGTCTTGCAAAGTCGCGTTTTATAAGAGTTTCTTCCCCGTGAGCTTATATACACTGCAAGTTGATGACGTAATTATTATTATTATTATTAGTAGTAGTAGTAGTAGTAGTAGTAGTAGTAGTAGTAGTACATATGGAAACATACAAGCACACAAACGAAATAGGGAGAGAGCAAGCTGACAACTGCCACCGAGAGGGACACAACGCCTGCCTACTTTTTTGGGAGGAGGGAATGAAAAGAGAACAAAATAGGCAAGAAAGAAGTAGGAAAGAAAAAAACTTGTGAAGATCCCACGCACTGTGGAAACCAACGTTATGCAAAGCATTTTGCACCAGCCGCCTATGCAGCATTGTTTAGGGTTCCACAGAGCACAACAAGGTTGACCAGTGGGTTTGCGTAAATCCAGTATTTGTGTGTGTGACTCGAGTACAGGGAACCAGAATAAACGTGAGTGCGTGTGTGTGATGACAGCAACAAGAGTAAGATAATGACAATGGTAACGACAATTTCGTGATTACTACGAACGATCGAATTGACGTAAACGAGCGGTATCGAGGTGGGAGATGGGTAAGAAACGCGTAGAACTAAATGCTCACTGACGGTAGTATGTGGCATCACTTGAAGAAGACAAACGGACGACTTGATGCCGATATCGTAGCACAACCTGAAACCCGGGCCCCTTTATAGCCATTCGAACGAGTGGCTTGGTCCAACTGCTCGACTTGGCCGAGCCGTGATGACACTGCCATAGTGGTATACGATGCAGCGTTGTCGTACTCGGACACTATGTGCGCTAGGAAAGAGCACGCCTCGATGTTTGATTAAGCGGACAGACTACGACGAGAAGAGCCGTGAAAGTGCGGTACGAGCTTTGGAAGGAACGATGAGGCCGCGCGTTGGTGTCCGGCGTTCGGAAATAAACGCTCGTGGAAAACTTGCTTTTGAATCACTGTTCGAATGGATGCAATTAGCACCCGGCGTTCAGCTGCCGAGATGCCGGCACCTTCTTATGGGTTCCGCCTGGCTTGAGCGCAAATGTCACTCGAAAATAAAAAGCGAAAGCCGGATTACGAAGCAGGAACGACGCTGCAACGACCATTACAGCAGCACTAACACGAGCGTAAAGTGATCGGCCCAAGTCAGTAGACAACACGTTCCATTAGGTCTGCACAAGTTCTTGACATGGTAATGGCACGTCGTGCATGCATGCGTGCATGCCCCGAATTTATCTCATTCTTGTCATGCATGTGACAACATTCGTGGGAATCGAGTGTCATGGCTTGACATACAGACCTTGTCATTCATTCTACACATTTGAGGACATTCATGGCATGACATGTCGTTAATCTAACGCGTGGAAATCATGACACGCATATTGCGAATGTATCTAGCTAAAGAAATGCATGTCATGTCATTCAATCGATGATTTTGATCTCATTTATAACATTCATGTTATTAAGGCATGATTGTCACTGATGTAAGCTTCGTTTTCTAATAAGGTATATGCCAGGATATTCACGACATGAATGAAATGACGTACATCACATGAACATTACATGCATGTCATGACGTGATCGTCATGAACGACGCAAGGTGACGGGGTCGTGATGATTTCGTTAGCTAGATATGTATCATGATAAGTGGGGTGAGACTTGCGCGCATGACATGACATGAATGACATGGAATGACATGCTCTTACGTTTCTTGTCATTTGTACCACGTCATGCAATTCGTGGCATTTATGTTATGACACACATATGATTCATATCAGGTCATACACGTATGCCCCGTCATTAACAGCCTTATATATATTATGGTCTAGAAACGACCACGAAAAGATCATTACATATGCCATGACAAGCATGTGATGTCACTGATGTCATGACATGACATTTTCTTGTACGTCTTGTCGTTCATGACATGTTGCACTTGACATATCATTAAATCCATGTCATTTATGCCATGTCATATCATCAATATCTGCTCATGCATACATTTCATTCATATCTTGATGTACTTTGAGTTAAAGCAACGACCACAACGGCACCAAGTGATTCGTACAATTTACGGCGTGGACGGAAATATTTGTGTACATATGTACAACATGCATACTAGCTGCTTTCTTCCTTGCCTCTTTTGTTTCCTTTTCGTTTGTTTCTTTTTTCTTTTTGTGCAGCTATGGGCAACCAGCGCTGAAGCTTCGCGTGCCGACAGCAGCGCCGTAACACACAGCCTAGCGAGCGGTAGACACAGTTTCTAGTAGCACACGCAGTGATTTCGTGTCAGCAAATTCACCGATTGTCTTGAGTCACTTTTCACGGCTCCACAAACGGCAGGGAACCGACGTGCTAGGACGTAGCAGCGCATGCGCTCTACGCAGCGCGCATGGCCATGGACAGAACTTGGCTGGCCGCATCGGGCTAGACAAACATTGATAAGGCGCACGTTTCTTATCGCTAAATATGTCGTGCCATCTTCGTAGCCTCCCTATCGGACGGTTTCAGCATATTTTAGTAACGCGTGAAAAATGTCGTAGCGCCTCCTGGCCAGCGCTGGTTCCCCATTAGGTGCCCGTTCTTGTGGCGAGCGTCGGCGTCGGCGGCGTAACCGAGCGAAAAAGCACAGCGAAAGATAAACGAGTGAACGCGGAGAGGGATATGAAGACGCGAGCCGCAACGGCATAGACCAATGAGAGCTCCCCCTTCAGTGACGTGCGCGCGGGAAACTGCTGTCATGTGAACCCGCTCAACCGCTCGATGAGAACTCGTAACTGGTCTCAGCCAGAGCACGCGTTTCCTACTATCGTATGCTCGCGTCAGCTCTCACTCGCACTTGTTTTGTTTGCTTGCATTAGTCTCGTTCGCGCTTGTTTCGATTGTCATGGTTTGCCGTTGTTTTTGTAATCTTGGTCTGTGTGCGACATGAATTATGCAGACTTTCTGGAAGCTACGTGGCACCAGCGAATACACTGGAACCTTCGACGAGTCAAGCTTAAAAGCCGACACGCTTGAACCGCAGGTCATATTTTCGATGATTGCCGACTGTGCTACATGTGTCTCTCAAATTCTTTGCCTCAATATATCGCGAAATGAAAACACTCATTTAGCAGTGCTCAAACATCTCATTAGGGGTAACGTAAACATCGGGGAATTTTCAGCTGCACGAAATTTTTAAGATTACAGCAGTGCATATTACGGTGGCGTTCTTGTCACAGTACGAGCTTCCAGATTGGGAATCTCTACATCGGGAATATATTGCGCCGTTGTGGGCGTAATTACCAACATTGCGTTAATTAACGTTTCAATTTTTGAGTCTAGGTACATTATTAATCAAGTGATCAGTTCGGAGCCCGCCAGCGACGTTTCCTAGCTGAGCGAAGAAATGTATTTTCATTAAACAAACTCCTGTGAGAGCTGCTCGCTATATGCAATACATACTTATCCTAGATTAGTGGATGTTGCACAGGCGAGTAGGCCCGTTTCTCATTTCAGGAAGAGCAAGAGTACTTTCTGTCCTATATAGAAAAAGCCGAGTTGTTTTTCAGCATTGTTCATACATTGTTATACGTTTTCGTACCCTGCATCATTTAAACTGTATTTCATTTCCTTTTTTATTTGATATGCTGTGGTTATACATTTATGCACACATTTTGTTGGAGGACCATCGTAGCAGTATCCAGTCGTTGCATGTAATCTTATGTATTCCTTTGTGCATTGATGTATATAAGCTGTTTATTTAGCTGCGCCAATTTTTTTAGATTGCTGGTGCCAGATAGCCCAATACTAATCATTGACATAAATAACTTGATGAGGTGGCCGCTACTCCTGCGATAAATCAAAACGCATAATTAAAAAATTAGCATTGTTACGCTAATTAATTTTAAGTTAGTTGTCTTACGGCACATCTTTCAAGCTAGGAATTGTGTTTAATGAGTATGCATATCGACTTATAGCGAATTTTGACGTTCGTTCATTTTTCATGCATTTCGTTTATTTCTCAATGGGACATGAATTGTACAAATAACTGCTGGGCCCGTAACCATAGGCTAGTGTGGGTCCGCAGTCAATATGCATATATATCAGCAGCTACAAAATTTAGTACACATCTACTTCCTAGTGACAAAATTTAAAACAATTAAACGATCACAAACACACGCAACTAACAAAAAGATATACAGATGACACAAAAAAGGAATCAAGCAATTTCAGATCAGTACAGATTTTTGACAGCGATTACAAAAGCGCACGCAACTAATAAATAACTACAGTACATTACAGAAAAGCTGAATCAAGTAATTTTAGATTCTTCTCGAAACGGCTTCGACATATGAGCCACCAAACTTGCGGTAAAAAGTGCACTTTTGTTCCACTTACTTTTTTAGGAAAAAAACACAGTTCTATGTACTAACGCCCTAAAGTAAGTCGAGCGCCGATGTATTTCATTGAAAGCTTTGAAAGTTATCAGAATGAACCTGGCGTAGTCTCTAGAATTCGTTCCAGATCAATACGCCTTGCATAATCCCTATGGCTACATTTCCTAGATTTAACTATGTGCCGTAAAGTAATTCTTTAATAAGGTAACTGTCGCCAATGTGTTAATTACTCAATTCAGCAGTTTGATTTCTCGTGGATGTAATAGCCGCGTCGTCGAGTAATTTAGGCCCATGCCTAGAATGGCGCTATCTGCCACAGGCAATATTTTTGTAATTGGTGCAGCTGAATGAACACTCTTGCTTGTTTTCTTCTGCCTTATTACCACACTGTCATTATACACTGTGTACATATACATGTCTTAATAAAGTAAATGTCATCCGAATGTTATTTAAAAGCGAGACTGACCGCGAAATACAGCGCATATGACGTCGACCTCACTGCCCACCATCTTTCGACATGTTGCCATGTTGCCATGCCGACATGTTGCCATCACCAACGGTGTGGCCTCGCAAGCCATCGCTTTGCGCACGGCCAGCTTATTTTTTCTTTTGTTTACCAGGCAAGCAGTTTAAAATTTTAGAAGGATGCTAGTCAGCTTCTCTCTGATTACAAAGGCACAGAGAAATCGATTTGTTTTTGGCGACCACTGCCCCTATATTGATTAGGCTTGTTGCATATAGCACAAAACTGTAATATCTAAGTTTATAAGGCATTTTGTATTTGTGTCGTCAGTACGTTAAAAGATTCCTGAAAAATTGGAAATTTCAGAAAACTAAGCTTACCAGTTTATAGCCCTTAAACTCAGCAATGAAAACCGATATGACAATTCTATAAACTTTATCTCGTAATAAGTCTAAATTGAAAAAAAAAACTGACGTACGGTACGGCGCTTTGAAGTATGCAGCTTATTGGTAAATTATGCTTTTTCAAAACTGTCAAAATAACTTCATCTGGGTTGCACATTTATATACTAAATTCGTCCGCTTGACATGTTCGAACAAGTGCATGCAGTTTGTGAAATTGTTATATGTGTTCTTGGGGCAGAGTTACGGATTTGAGAACTTCCTGTTTCGATTTTCTTTAACTTACAATTTTTCGGTAACTTCTGTAAAAGAAACATTCCAGATCATAGATAAATATTCCGCTTGTTAACATCATTAGACCTTAGTTTTCTTTGTCAAACGCATCGAATTTCGTTCAAATAGGTTTAGCGCTTGCGTAATAAAACCATTTCGGAGTTTTACGTGCATTTAAATAGGTAAATATAGGAGTCCTGGAGCTAAATCTTCCGCTTAATGCCATTGCTGCTGGTATAGCAGCGAACAGCTGCCGCCGAACCCTGGCTGCGGCGAAGGAGGTATGCTCGACGAAAGTGTGGTGTAGGTTTAGAGCGGTGCCGGTGGCAAGACACTGGCGCCGCCGCCAAAGGAAAGAAGGCGACGAAGGCGATTCCCAAGGCACCTCCTAATGGGGCAGTGCCAGTGATGATGATGCAGGCGTGGCGAAATTCAGGGCGGTGATATCGACGTCGTAGGCGCTGTGTTTCCGCGTTTTATGCACTTTCAAAGAATCTTCGAACGTTCGTGTAGATATTGGGGGAGCTTGATTGCTGAAAAGCTCTTCGGTCAGCCAGAAAATATATATATATATATATATATATATATATATATAACATGAAAATCGCTTGACTGAAGCTTAGTTTCACGTAGATTTCATTATGTGCGTCACATATCGAATATTTTTTTCCAGCTAAAAAAAACTTCACAAATGATCTGTCAACTAGACTGAGTTTCGGCAACCCTACTTTTACGTTACGCTCTCACACAATAGAGATTTGGGCCTGCCATGCATACGCGCATATCGCAGGCACTACCAAGGCACTTTACCATTATCTTTGAGAAGATTAGTGTACGCGGTCTGTCCCAGAAGCTGTGCAGTATGGTTTAAAAAACCAGTTGACCACATTTAACTACAGTGATGTGGTCACCTTCAAATTTGACACAATACAATGGTTCCACCTATTCTTCCACCACTGTTTGGAAGCAAAGTTGTAAATCTTTTGTTCAGCAGTTTGGTAGCGGTGTCGTTTCTTTATTAACTGTCATCTCCTCCTTGAAATGCCTCCGCCGGAGCACTGTTTTGAATATAGGAAACAAAAAGTTTCAGGGTGCTAAATCCGGCGATAGGGTAGGTTTGCCAGCACACTGATGGTATTGCGCACCAGAAGTTCACGCACTATGATTAAAGAGTGCGCAGGGGCATTATCGTGGTGCAAAATCCGATCACTTTCGACAACTCTGAACGCAAGCGGCACGCGTGATCCGAGATCTTTCGGAACCTTAACGTCGAACCATGCATTGGCGGGTATAAACTTGTAATGCACAATTCTATAGCCGTGAAAAAACACGATCAGCGGGACTGAGTTTCGTTTCATTATTCCGCGCTTTTAACTTTTTTGACCTTGGCTCATCTTTTTTTTCTTCCTTCTTTTTATTCACTCCTTGCTCTGCGCGGCAAGCTTGATGTCGTATTCGTAAATCCAGATTTTGTTACCGGTGAAGACCTTCAGTGGGAAATCGTCGCTGTCGTCTGTAGTTTTCCACTGAATGCCTGAATGCAACATTGTTTTAGTGGCAACTTTTGCTCAGGAGTCTCAACTTTCGGCTCTATCTTGGCGCGCACCTCCTTCAGTTCAAAATGTTCAGTTTAAGTTCGGTGAACGATTCACTCTCCCAAACAACGTAGTTCTGCTATCAGTATAACAGTCAATAGGCGGTGACTGAGCGCAAGAGAACATACGCGATCGATGCTCGCATCTTCGCACGAGATGGAGGAGTCTCCTGATCATACATCGATCGCCCTTGGGGTCTTCGCCGCACTCCCGAAAATGCTAAGCCCGCTTGAACACAGTTCCTTCCTCACGGCATCTTTTCCACAGACCTTTTGCAGCATCTGAAAAATTTCTGCATCATTCTTGCACAACTTCATAAGAAATGTGATATTCATTATTTGTTCCCTCTATTTATTGATCTCAATTTCTGCAAAATCTAAGCATGGTTTGCACGAAAAGTCTGTGCATAATAGTATACCTTGTCTACAGCAGTCCGGCCCGTACTATAGGTCAACCGAGTCCTTTCTCATGGAGAGAGCGAGAAATCAGTGCCGCTACACCTTCTCCGGCTTTCTTGCCATCTCACTCCATAAACATTGGTGACAGACCTCGTATAGTCGATGCTTTATAACCGCAATAAAGAAAGAGCAGAAACTTGGAGGATGACAATGAGGCTTGTGAAGAAACCGCGCGACCGGTGATTGGAAACAGCCATATAAGGGCCAACAACAACAAAACTGACGACGATAGAGCGCCGACGCAGACGACGAGAGTGCATGAAACCGCCGAGGTGGCTTAGCGGCTATGGCGTTGCACTACTAAATCCGAGGGCACGGGATCGAATCCCGGCCACGGCGGCCGCATTTCGATAGAGGTGAAATGCAGAAACTCCAGTCTACCGTACATTCGGTGCAATTTAAAGAACCCAAAGTCGACAAAATCAACCCGGAGTCCCCCACTGCGGCATGCCTGATAATCCTATCGTAGTTTTGACACGTAAAGCCCCAGAATTTCTTTAACAGTCGCTGAAATGATCTGCACAAGTAATAACATCACCGTGTGTACTAGAAGTGCTGGTCAAATATGCCCAGGAATAATGCTAGGGGCGCTGTCAACGACACGCCTTCCGCAAAAGGCAAACATCTTAAATACATTTTTTGCGGGAACAGTGTTCGATCAATGTTTGCGATAAGTGGCGCTGTGCCGTTATGTTTGATCTAGCGCTTTCATGTTGTGTACTACGTAATGACCTATAATTTAGCTCTACGTAGGAAAATTCTATGCTTGTCAGTGTGTACATGGATGACTATAGCTACTACGCCAATGCTTCAAGACTCCATACTGCGCCGAGCGCTTGAGTCATGACGTAGACAGACATGCGATGCTTATTACACACACCCTTTAATAATAATATCTTTATACTATATTATTATTGCTCGTTGGTTAACTATTTTATTAAGCTTTTTTTATAGAGAAAGACAAGTGGACCAAGCGAAGTATTTTCTACCTCGATCTTTTCACAACAACGCATTTTGGATAAAACAAAACAAAATAGACGATTATGGCTGATAGAAGCACGATGACGACTGCCTAACACTACCACATGACAATTCCAATAATGCGGACATCACCAACCCAACAACCAATCATTCGTACAGGATTCAGAATCGCGCGTCCCACTTTATTCTCTATAATCATTCTCGTCATGCTAGCGTAACACTCATGAAGCATACCCTTAGCATACCGGATCTTTCAGTGCGTCGCGCATGGAGTCGCCTCTGCCTTTCTGCACTTTCAATACCGGATTTACCCCAATCCGGTATCGAAAGGGAAACCGTTAACACCTCCTTCTTACTTTTCATCCCACCACGATCATCTTCATAAAGTTTCCGTGCCATCTTGTCGTACGAACGCGTACTATTACTCGTTTTTTCCTCGTACGTGCAATGACTGGACCCACCTTTCCGCATCGCTCGCCACTATTACAGACGCATCTAGGTTAAACACTGCTCTTCTCAATGCCATTTAACAATTTATTTATTGTTTGTTCTGAATTTCCTTTCTGTGTATGTACCACTGCTTTCTGTAGCGCCTACGTGGGCCTTGAAAGTATCTAAAATACATAAACCAATAAATAATACGCTCTTTTTCTGGTGGCTTCTCTTATGCCCCCCCCCCCCCCTCGCAAAGAAAGAAAGAAGGCATGTGCTGATGAATTACTATAGCACCAGTGACAACTAAACCTTAAAAAAAATCCCTAAATAGCCATGGCTGCAAAAAAAAAAAACGTAACCTTCAGTCGAAATTCTTTCAGTGGACTATGCCGCGTATGCGAACTATACAAGGCGTCCCAACTCTCATGCAACCAAGATCTTAAAATACGCAAATGTCACGTAGCTGGACAGAACGAATACCGTGTTGCTTCGCGTCGCTTGGAGATACTCAGACAAATTTTTGTCACTTCGTTTAATTACAACATTACTCTTAATTATTTATTAATCAACTTCACAAATATTATAATTAGGTGAAAAGTATCAATTAGACAATTGTAGAGGAACATGAGAAACTCTCTATACAGCTTTATGCTGCTCAATACGTGCTACACAAAAGTGTTTCCCGAGCGTGAAAAAAAAGGACCACGAGTACACGCAAAGTGTCTCGAGCGACCAGTCTCGCGGCCTTACGTTACTGAAAACTTGGTCAGTTGTGGAAACATGAGCGCCTACGTGATGTCATATTACGGTCTGTTTTCGATACCGGCTATCGCTGCTTGTGCATTCAAAACGAAGTACTCGACTGCTGGGTAGCTCTTACATTGGCCTCATGCGAACCCCCCCCCCCCTTTTTTTTTCTTTTTTTAGTTAACAACTTGACAGTTTTTCCCGAAGGCGACACAGTTAAGGCGACAGCAACATTTAACGCTTAATTCGAGTCCCTCGCCCGGTATTCTAACATGATCAATGACAGCAACAACAAAAATGTAAGCTTGACGACTGCTCTCTGTTGTACACAGACCAGTTTATGCATCACGGTGTCCACAGGTTATCCCACAGGTTATCATCGGGTTACTATAGCGCATGTCTGCGCGATGCTCAAGCCGGTAGGGGAAAACTGACCGCTGCCCTATTTTGCAGCAGGGCTTATTCAGGGGAGCATGGCAGCCACTTCCCTTGGTTTTGTTGGTTTTGCAGTCAAGCTCACTGCGTGTCGCTGGCATCTCTACATACGAGGTCTGTTAGAAAAGTATCCGAACTTATTATATTTTTTAGCGAACACCTGATGGATATGGAACAAACGCGCTTGTATCAGCCGACATTAAACCTTCGTGCGCATGAGCGAATTTTTTCCCGCCAGCCGATAGCGTCAGTCGCTGGGACGCAGCGTTTGAGTGAGGCAGTGCGCAGTGGTCTCGTCGGTTTGTTATTGCAAGGAAAATGGCGGAGCGACTGGAGCAGCGCTACTGCATCACATTTTGCCAGAAACAGGGCGACAGAGAAGCGGAAACGATTGGGAAGATTCAGACGATTTTCGTTGACGATACTATGAGCAGCAAACAGATTAACGAGCGGTACAACCGGTTTAAAGACGGCCGCATATCGGTGGAGAGTGAGCCACGCTCCGGTCGGCCGTCAACATGCCGAAATGAGCAGGTCATTGCCGAACTGAACGCTATGGTGATTCGAGACGGTCGTGTGATTATCAGAGAAATTGCGGAAGAGGTGTCAAACAATCACCAAAGAGTACTACAGGGATGTCCTCCGTCACCTACATGATGCTGTGCGGCGCAAGCAAACAGAGTTGTGGTCAACAGGGAATAGGCGCATCCTTCACGGCAATACACCTGCACATTCCTTGCACTTGGTTCAGACTTTTCGGCGAAGAACCAGACTCCTGTAGTTCAACAGGCTCCTTACTCTCCTGATATGGCCCCCTGTGACTTCTGGCTGTTTCCCAAAATCAAGAGGCCATTGAAAGGAGCGCGATTTCAGACAAGAGAGGACATTGTGGCTGCAAGGACAGCTGAGCAAAACTCCATTCCGAAAATGGCCTTCTCTGAATGCTTCCAACAATCGCAGACATGCCACCGCTGGCAGAACACTCTTTTTTCCCCTTACCCCTCCCCCTTGCAGTACTGTTGAGGTGACCTCCTAAGCGAGAGACGGTTACGGTACTGCCCTTATGTTTTCTTTTCCCAGTTCGAAGTTGCTTACTACTAATAGACCCAAGGAGACTACATTGAGGGTGATTAGGTTTTCGATGTTCCAGTTATGCCATTTTTTTTCTTCAGCCAAAGGTCGGATATTTTCTAACAGACCTCGTATATTCTAACCCGCGGGGCACACGCCACTCGTGCACATTTTTTTTTATAGGAACCGGATGCACAAGCTTTCCATAATCACAACAGCGCCAGATGGCACAGTCGTTAATCCGTTTCAGACATCAGGTTCAGTTCTCTGGAAGCTATGCATGAAGTTTGGTGACAAAAATTTATCACTCCGCGCGTTCCGTCCATGCTTTACTGCAAGACATCGGCGTGCGATGGGTAGAGCGATGGGTAGAGTGAAAACAAAACACACTATACTGATGGGCGACTTCAATGCCAAGGTAGGCAAGAAGCAGGCTGGAGACAAGGCAGTGGGGGAATATGGCACAGGTACTAGGAATAGCAGAGGAGAGTTATTAGTAGAGTTTGCGGAACAACATAATATGCGGATAATGAATACCTTCTTCCGCAAGCGGGATAGCCGAAAGTGGACGTGAAGGAGCCCGAACGGCGAGACTAGAAATGAAATAGACTAAATACTCTGCGCTAACCCTGGCATCACACAAGATGTAGACGTGCTCAGCAAGGTGCGCTGCAGTGATCATAGGATGGTAAGAACTCGAATTAGCCTAGACCTGAGGTGGGAACGGAAGAAACTGGTACATAAGAAGACGATCAATGAGTTAGCGGTAAGAGGAAAAATAAAGGAATTCCAGATCAAGCTACAGAACAGGTATTCGGCTTTAACTCAGGAAGAGGACCTTAGTGTTGAAGCAGTCAACGACAATCTTGTGGGCATCATTAAGGAGTGTGCAATGGAAGTAGGTGGTTAGACAGGAGACCAGTAAGCTATCGCAGGAGACGAAAGATCTCATCAAGAAACGCCAATGTATGAAAGCCTCTAACCCTACAGCTAGAATATAACTGGCAGAACTTTCGAAGTTAATCAACAGGCGTAAGACAGCTGCCATAACGAACTATAATATGGATAGAATTGAACATGCTCTCAGGAACGGAGTAAGCCTAAAAGCAGTGAAGAAGAAACTAGGAATTGGCAAGAATCAGATGTATGCGTTAAGAGACAAAGCCGGCAATATCATTACTGATATGGATGAGATAGTTCAAGTGGCTGAGGAGTTCTACAGAGATCTATACTACCAGTGGCACCCACGACAATAAAGCAAGAAAGAATAGTCTAGAGGAATTCGGAATCCCACAGGTAACGCCGGAAGAAGTAAAGAAAGCCTTAGGAGCTATGCAAAGGGGCAAGGCAGCTGGGAAGGATCAGGTAACAGCAGATTTGTTGAAGGATGGTGGGCAGATTGTTCTAGAGAAACTGACCACTCTGTATACGCAATGCCTCATAACCTCGAGCGTACCGGAATCTTGGAAGAACGCTAACATAATCCTAATCGACAAGAAAGGGGACGCCAAAGACTTGAAAAATTATAGACCGATCACCTTACTGTCAGCTGCCTAAAAACTATTTACTGAGGTAATCGCAAATAGAATCAGGTACACCTTAGACTTCTGTCAAGCAAAGGACCAGGCAGTATGCCTTGAAGGCTACTCAACAATAGACCGTATTCACACTATCAATGAGGTGATAGAGAAACGTGCGGAATATAACCAACCCTTATACATAGCTTTCATTGATTACTAGAAAGCGTTTGATTCTGTGGAAACCTCAGCAGTCATGGAGGCATTATGGAATCAGGGTGTAGACGAGCCGTATGTAAATATACTGAAAGATATCTATAGCGGCTCCACAGCCACCATAGTCCTCCATAAAGAAAGCAACAAAATCCCAATAAAGAAAGGCGTCAGGCAGGCATATGCGATCTCTCCAATGCTATTCACAGCGTGTTTACAGGAGGTATTCAGAGACCTGTATTGCAATTAATTGGGGGTAAACGTTCGTGGACAATACCTTAGTAACTTGCGATTCGCTGATGATATTGCCTTGCTTAGTAACTCAGGAGACCAATTGCAATGCATGCTCACTGATCTGGAGAAGCAAAGCACTGTTATGCGATAAGCACTGTTATGCGATAAACTGTTATGCGATAAGATTTTTGATAACGTTAAATTCACCGAGTTTTATTTTTGCATGAATTGCCATTCACATTGAATGTAGTACCTATATATGTTTTGCACAATAGGTGGAACTATAGGTTCAGGTTAGAAAGTGAAAGCTTGGGAGTGGGTCTAAAAATTATTCTGCAGAAAACTAAAGTAATGTTTAACAGTCTCGGAAGAGAACAGCAATTTACAATAGGTAGCGAGGCACTGGAAGTGGTAAGGGAATACATCTACTTAGGGCAGGTAGTGACTGCGGATTCGGATCATGAGACGGAAATAATCAGAAGAATAAGAATAGGCTGTGTTGCACTTGGCAGGCATTCTCAGATCATGAACAGCAGGTTGCCATTATCCCTCAAGAGAAAAGTGTATGATAGCTGTGTCTTACCAGTACTCACCTACGGGGGAGAAACTTGGAGGCTTACGAAAAAGGTTCTACTTAAATTTAGGACGACACAATGAGCTATGGAAAGAAGAGTGATGGGTGTAACGTTAAGGTATAAGAAAAGAGCAGATTGGGTGAGGGAACAAACGCGAGTTAATGACATCTTAGTCGAAATCAAGAAAAAGAAATGGGCATGGGCAGGACATGTAATGAGGAGGGAAGATAACCGATGGTCATTAAGGGTTACTGACTGGATTCCAAGGTACGGGAAGCGTAGCAGGGGGCGGCAGAAAGTTAGGTGGGTGGATGAGATTAAGAAATTTGCAGGGACGACATGGCCACAATTAGTACATGACCAGGGTTGTTGGAGTAGTATTGGAGAGGCCTTTGCCCTGCAGTGGGCGTAACCAGGATGATGATGATGATGATGATGATCCGCGTTCGCTCTCCCGAGCATGCACCTGAGGCTGTCGTGACAGTCTGCAAATAAGAAAACCGAAAAGAAAAACACATAAAAACACTTCAATCTAAGGCACTAGCAGCCGTATACCACAGTTCGTTTTTAAGGATTGCAACTGTTTTCCTTTAATACTGAGCCTACGTAAACAACAGTTTTGCACTATTCCCAGTAAACCACCAATATCCTGTCAGTATCCAGGTATGATCCATTCGCCCACGTATAACGTCTAAAGGACGTCTTACTAGCAACTATTTTGCTGCTATGAAGTACCCGACGTCTTGCTGACGTTCATTCTACTTTAGAATTTGACTCTTTAAAGACATTACATATAGAAGTCGTAACCCCCGTGGTGGCTTAGCGGCTATGTTGTTACGCTGCTAAGCACCATGTCGCGGGATCAAATCACGGACGCGGCGGACGTATTTCAATGGGGGCGAAATGCAGAAACTTCGGTGTCCTGTGCATTAGTGGCACGTTAAAGATCCCCTGGTCGTCAAAATTAATCAGGAGTTCCTCACTATGGCGTGCCTCAATCAAATCGTGGTTTTGGCACACGGAACCCCAGAATCCATTCCTTCAACTGACTTCACAAAGATGTACCCGCTACGTTATATCGGTTGACTGCATCGGAAATTTTCTTCTTGATTTATTTAAAATGTCATAGCGATTGGGAGATGTAATTAAAGTTTCAAGTTAAACTGTTATGCGATAAGATTTTTGATAACGTTAAATTCACCGAGTTTTATTTTTGCATGAATTGCAATTCACATTGAATGTAGTACCTATATATGTTTTGCACAATAGGTGGAACTATAGGTTCAGGTTAGAATGTGAAAGCTTGCCGAAAATTCTCAGGAAAATTTTGTTCCGGCATGGGGTAGCCCATGGCTATCGCGTTGCATTGCCGATCACATGACATCTAATGCATGTTGTAACATGACAAAATAATTTTTTTACCACACATGAACAGTTGGCCCCAGCCCCATTGGCTGTTTCATTGTTTCAGCTTCCGTACAGCACAATTATGTTTTCTCATTTGTTGAAATTATAGTTCGAAACTATCATGTTTGCACATATTGTGTATATATCTACTCTGCCTATCTTCATATACACTTTACTCTTAAAGTTTGCGTTAGTTATAAATATGCTCCGTCTGCCAGGCGGGAGGCCCAGGAGTATGAGCATGCATTCATCTTCCTCGTCGCGGACGTTGTACTTACGTGTGCGCGCAAAGTATCTGATCTTGCTGTTTGAGCGTCCTGCCACACAGCGTCTGCTTTGCGAATATTATATTGAATTCGTCTTTGACAGTACATTTGCTGTGACAACTGAAATAACAGCTCCTTAGCGTGAACTGAAACAAAATATCCACTAGATGTTGTATAGACCCCTGCATGCTTCAAATAAGCATCTATTAGAGGTCACGTATGTCCAGTAGGGATATCCTTACAACGTTACAGCAACGTGATGTGGATGGGACTTAGATTATCCATGGTACGTATTTGTAATGTTGTTTAGACAAATCTACATATCTATAGACTGCGTGCAATGTCTAAAACATGTTTTATGAAAATCTACTGTACATACATGGTTGTCTGAGTTAGTCAGAAAAGCTTGAACTATTTCTAAGTGCGAACAGCTATCGCGGGCCTCCCCAACGATGCACCTGATTTCTGAAACAAAGCGTACGTAGCACATAGCGGGAGAATCACTTCGTGCAAGGAACGTTGCGCATTCACGACGCCCTCTAGCCTGCGCTTATCTCGATGGAAGTGTGTCCACGTTCTATGTAGATACATGGTACAACTGTGCACGCCGTGCCATGGCTAGTCTGGAGGCTCGGATGTTGTGTCTGGGCAATTGTGCGCACTATGCCGGCCGTGGCCATGCGCGTTCACATGCTGACGTGGATTGGGCAATGCTTTATCTGGATCAGGCGAGCACAGAGTTCGAGCGAGCCATCGAACAAACGCTAGTCTGTTGCTGTTCAGAAAATGGTCTCGTTTCCGTCGTAGCGCAAGCGGCTGATGTCAGCAGACCTGGAAGGAATCTGAATAACTTGTTTTATCTAAGGACCTTCAAGCTGAAGTAGCCGCAACGCTATCTGGCCAGTACCCGGTGCCCATATTATGACAGTGATATGCAAGCGCGTCTCGAGCATCCATACAATTCCTATCGCAATAAAAATTGCCGAACTGGCCCCTTCATTTAATGACGCCGGCGTTAGCATCAAACGAAGTACAGTTTCCATCTGCAGCCGGACCACAGGAGCCTAGAATCAGCGATTCGCTTATATCTATGTGTGTTATCACTAGCCATATTAATTACTTTCATTATAAGATGAGCACGGCACTGCTTTGGCTGATAGTTGACACGGTTATAATGCCTGGAGGAGGTTTAGTCCTATGTATTAGAGGTTTAGTGTTCTACTTTTGGAAGGGCAAAGTGCACATTCCTTGGCTTTTTCTATGTTACATGAATACACCACCTACTAGAGATACACAGATACTCTCCCAACATTACAGCACCACAACTTCAAGATCTGACGTAGATAGATGACGTAACCATCACCACTAGATGAGTTATTATCCATTCAGGTGACTGATGGATAATAAAATATTATAACAAGACGGACAGATATGGTGGCCAAACGCCAACAGACGAGAGACCAAGAAAGAAAGGTTGAACACGTTCGTCCCTCATATGTTGGCGACTGGTAGTCAAGGTAAATGTAGGCCAGCTTGCCCAGCTTTCGGTTCTTTTGTCGATGGGATGATGTCAGCAACATTTCTCTTGGGTCGACATCTAGCCACCGCCTACAAAGTAATTTTCCCGGATTTGCCAGTCATCCAGCCATGTTGTAATTACACTGGTCACATTATTAGCCGCACACTATCTTGCACGCTGCACGACTGGCGATGTCGCATGTGAAAATAAATCAGCTTATCAGAACGCAATAACAACTTGTTTAGCCTTTGCGTCATAGTTGTCATGTTTCGCTTGTACGTTTGCGTATTATGCTGCGGGAAATTATGAAACACTGCAGAACGACCCGGTTTACAGTACTCTTGCACTCAGAATTATTTAAATTTGCCACTCACACATCAGTGACCTTGCACGTCCCGCTTCTCACCTTGGTATAAGGGCCTGTGTGAGTGGTTTCTCTACCTTTGCTTAATTGCAAACATGAAGTATTTTCATCAAGTATAGTCTCTTGTTAGAAACGAAATCATAATTGGAAGTACTTTGGAATTCCTTGCACTACATATACACATAAGTCAAAAATGTGGAATTGAGTGCGCAGCTCTTTTTCCCCCTACTAGGTAACATCTACCAATGCCATTGCACGGCACTCTATGTGAAATGGTCTTCATGGTTATGAAGCTCCACATGTACAGAGTGCCTGAGCATGGCGTACTTAAACGACAGAAATATTTCTTGGCAAAAATACTACTTCTGTCTTTCAATCACCAGTGTCATTAATAAAATAAAGGTCACGTGCGAGTCATGAGTGGAAATTTATTCGATTTAGGAGAGAGCATAGCCTCTCTCAAAGTGTGCAACATACATTGTTAGTAACAGAAACAGAGCACAGACACGTACACACAAAAACGTCAAAAAATATATCGTACTCAGGCACTGGCACTTAGAAGCGTGAGTCACAGTTTGCAAGCGTAGCAAGCCCTAAAGAGCAATGCACAATTAACGCCCGCATTTAAATCGTCCAAGCGTTTTCTACTTGTGTAAGCAGAACCACTCGATGTAGTTGCCACGGCAAAGCGCTCATTAGACAACACGCTGCTGCAAAGATATACAGAAACAACAAAGCAATATGCTAGGTTCCATCAAGCCACCATTTCAGAAACTAAGTACGAAACCCCAGTGATCTTGATCTGCTGATGCTGCAGAAGCATTGTACTGCTACAAAATGAACATGCATACGTATCTTGCTAACAGAAAATGAGGACAGTGTTAATATTTGCGGATTATTCAGATATATTTCGGTTCTTTACAACATTTCTCCATGCTGTCATTTCCTCTCGTAAAACTATATCCCAACTGTGATAATTCCACTATATATCCTATGCTCTCCAGTACAAGCTAAACATAATGTTACTACAAAAGATGATTTGGGAGGGAGAGAGGCTAACCAAATCTTATAGTGACTGCAAGCGGTTAAGAAGTGCAGTGTAGTGTCACATATCTGCAATACAATAGTGCATGAAGCAGCGTGTTGCTCTTTGCTGCCGTGATGAGCAAGCATATGTTGAAATGAAGTGAATAAAAGCATTAGTGGATACCAAGAAAAATGAGAGATTACTATGAAGCAATGACAAACACTGCCGGACAGTCATCACAGTGAGTCACACAAAAAAATTGGCATAAGAATCAATTGCATTGCTTCAGCATACATCGGGCTTCCTCAGCATACAATGCAATACACAGAGACACATTCTGTTAAAGCACTCGGCATTCACAATAGGATTCTCACAGTTAGTCCGCGATACATATTATATTAAACTCTGCTCAGTATATACAACAGTTGGCTGAAGGGGCAACACTAAGCAATATGACAAGTATGTAATGTGCCACACAACACTTCACAAGGCGCCTTTTATCACTTTAAGCAGTAGTGAAGTGCATATACGTTACTTGTGTTTGTGTTGCTAGGTGCACCAAAATGCATGTTGTGCATGTATACTAGACTTGCATTGAAGATCTTCAACATCTTTTCCCTGTTGTGTACAGGCAAAGAACGCATCGGATTGTCGAGGAAGTTGCACGGCTGCCAGCGCCGGGTAACATTTCTCTTCATAAAGGCCATGCTGGTGACTTAGTAAAGGCTTCAACTTTAGACACATGTAGGAATTCTCGATACGCTGAAAAGTGTGTGGGTATCATGCTATAGGCTCCATAAATTTCTAATTATATTAGTGTCAGAAATAAGAAGTTTGTGACCTCTCATCTGCTTACCTCCACAGGTGTGTCTTTCTGTGTTTCCAAGCTAAATTGACATAAAGATATGTCATAATGCCATATTATAAATCATAAACAAGAAAACCGAAGTATTCAAATTTTCTAAATTCTAAGAAAGTGTTTCTTCCCAATGCATGACACCATTAACAGTGCATATATGGTTTAAGTACTTGCAATGAGCAGTGGTGCATTTAGGAAAACCTTTATTGTTGCCTGTAGATACAAAAACATGCAACTTTCTTGCCTGTAAAGTAAATCAGGGGGAAAAGAGCAAGCTTCATTAACCCGCTAAATAACAACTGGGGAAGCAGACATCATAGGAATAGAAATAAAGCAACAGTTCCCTTAAGAATCCAACAGCGTCAGCAGATGCTGTCAACCTTGTTATCCATGACCTCAATTCTCATGAAATTACATATTAAAGTGTTGCATAAAGTGGTCAGTTTGCTTCCACACCTGTTTATATCAGATGAAAAGTTGACAGCATCCCTGAGCATGTGGCAAAGCTTAGCACCAGAGAAAGAATTCAGTTCTCTGTGGTGAAACATGAGCCAACGCATCACAAAAAAGGTTCTCACAAGTGCGCATGAATGTCCCTTCCAACATCATGTAAAGATAGAACGCAATTTGTGGTTATAGCAGATATATGCACTGATATACGAGGCTCGTCGTGGAATGGTTTCTGTTGTCATTCCCTTACACTGCAAATATGCCAGTAGCCGTGTTAAAAAAAACTACACTCAACATAAAAGAACATCATAAGCAACATCTGCTCAAACCTGTGCTATTAGGAAGAGGCAGGCACTAGATCACTCCTCATTTCACAATGAAGATATAGTAAGTAAACTCAGCAGGGTAGAATATAATACACTTTATTTGTTGGTTTCTGGTTTCAAGTTTCTCTCTGGGAGTAGCTACTTGCGGTTGTTTGGTATGACCACGACGAACTTTGCTGAATTAGGACCATAGCGAGTGCATGAAAGGCTTCGTGTTCTTTGAGTTACTTTGTTTCGTTAGGTGTTGCATTTAATTTCGAAGTTACATCAGCTTCTGCCTAGCGCATTCGGGGCACAAGATTTCAGGTCCGTCGGTGATGAAGCCCTTGCCCACCAAAGAGTTGTTGCACATGGCGCAGATGAAGCAGTCATTGTGCCAGTTGCGGTCCTCGAAAGAGATGAAGCGCGTTCCGCCGATTCCTGCAATGACATTTACTTGTTCTGAAGCATCGCACACGACACATGGCTAGCATGTTCTGCATGTGCTTCCTGATTACAAGTTACGGGTTGGCAAGCCAGCATTGCCCTTAGTATTCTGCAAACAGTTATCTAAAGTCCTAATACTTTACAGTATCACACAACAGGGGGCCTACACGCTATATATACCACGCACATTAATTACAGCAACATATCGGCTTTGGTATTCATTGTCGAGCTTTGTTTTCCCAAGAAGGCATGCTACAAACAAACATGCAAAAAAAGTGAAGACTGAAAGGTGCAAGCATTTCAAAAAACGAATTTTGAAAATTTGTAGCAGGTACTATTTCTTGTTTCTCTACCTTGAGCCCTTGTTAAATTTCGTGTTGCTGTCCCAAGTGTGTCATTTGCAGTGTGCAACCCAACATGCATCGCAAACTAAATTGCAAAGTAATGTCATCTACCAGTTGTAAACCTGCAATATCATCCTCCCAGGTGCCTAGTAAATGTTCTTTATTGTAATAGTATTATCTCTCGAGCGCATCATAAGTACACTAATCCAACTACGTGAAAAACATGTACAGGGCACTCTAAGCTTGCTCCCTCATCCTCACAAGGTTGCACAATACGAGGGCTATATCGCTGTCATCTGACAGCCGATGTACTTAAGTGAAATTATCTTTTTGCTGCCATTTCCCTGATACCAAGCACTGAGACCAATACTGCTCACGACAGTTGTGATCCGAGCTTCGTGAAGTAATTTGAAGCCTGCAATTTCCATTTTTATTGTCGTATGAAGCCATATAAATAAGTTTATAAAATGACAGTGTCCACAAATGCAGCAAGAAAAGCAACCGAACACATTAACGAAGAGACTCACTGAACTAAAGGTACGAATGGCATAGCACGTATATCAAGCAACTTGCAATGTTTCTTCTGTTTATTTCTTTTCGTATATGAAATGATGACACCATCTCTCTCTTTTTCCACAAAAAACAACTTGAAAATATTTATCTAGATGCCAGATTAGCCAACTATATGCTTGAAGCTAATAATTTATTTTTCTCCATTTATTAGTGATTACTGGATGTACAATGTTATGTACTGAATCTGTCGGATGATTCTACTTGAACCCTTTTATGCTTGCCTTCTACTTCATTGTCGTGTTATCGTGTGAACGATGTCATATACCCAAATCCTATTTCCACGCTTCTTCTAGATGGTGCATTGACATAATATACATAGCTATTTGTGCAACAATCACCTTTAGTGCTTATTTCTTTATTCAACATTGGCGTATGCTAATTGCATTTGTTCTTTGTATTTGTTTCGTTTTTGTCACCAGCCATGTGAAGTGCGCTAGATCTTGATGAAGGCCTTATATATGAAGAGTGCCAATACATATCAGTAATTAAACCTCTGCTTTGAAAACCCAGGCAACTCTTCAAGCAGTGTAAGGGAAAACAAACGTACCTGAAATATTGTAAAGAATCAGCTGTTATTTAAGAAAATAACTAGGCCAGAACTTCGCACTGCTAACTTTCTCATAGCATACTGATCTTGTGATGAACGTGACACTTCAACAGCTCTGCACGCGGGCGTCACAGACGACACTGCGCACTCTAATTTATCAAAGTAATTTTTCTATACATTGTAGGTCTTACAAATTTGCAATCTCCCGCACCCTGTGACGCGCTCGCGTAAGCTCAGCACACCTCGAGTTTTCTGTTGGATACCTTCAAAGTGGGTGGAGGCCTCCTATAACGCTGTATAGAAATGCGAAACCCGATGTTGGAATCGAGCCTCTGTCTTCAACGGCAGCATCCTAATGTTTAAACCTTTAGACACGATCACATGCAGACTTATCTGGTGCCGAAGTCGCTCTTTGGAGCGTCTTACGCATGCGTTGTGCGCCAAATTCTCGCATTCTTCCCTCTTAACCGCTAGCGGTGTCACACGCTGTGTTAGATTGCACTGTTTTCGTGATCGGCCCACATTTTTCAGGCGGAAATATCTTCGGCAATGGCCCCTGATATTTTTTGTCACACGGATAGCTACAAAGTGGTTGCAGTCTGCCTTTAATGCTATTAGTCGTTAATGTCGTTAATGCTTTAATGCATTAACGACTCGGTGCGAATAACAATAAACATTTAGTACATGACGGAGAAAGTAGGAAACCATCACTAGGTTCTAATAGGCTTCAATTATTGTTGCGCACAGTTGGAAGTCGCTGTGAGATTATGAAAAGGAGAATGCAGACAAACGGATCGGCTGCTTCTTTCTCACCAGTGATAGGCTTGGAGCAAGCAGTGCATCTCTTGGCGAACAGCTCGCCGAAGCACTCAGCGCAGTATGGCTTCTCGTCGCGTGACGTGAATCGCTGGCCGGCTAACGAGGCGCTGCAGTTGGTGCAAGTGAAACACTCCCGATGCCATGGCTCGTTGCGGTACGTCACTCCACCGCTAGTGATGATCTGTGCACCACAAGATGAATATTTACATTTCAGAGAACGGCCAAGAGTTCGTGACCTTATTGTATGAAAACTTAATTCTAAACAAGTTTTTTTTTTATTCTAGCATCATCCAAATGAGGCCGTCACAGCCGGCAATCGAATCCGCGACCTTGTCCTCAGCAGCAAAACGCCATAGTCACTCGGGCAACGCGGCAAGTAGAAGACCAATAGAGTGACATAAATGGTCTCAGCAGTATTGCTAGAAAAGATGTAGTTTCCAAAAGAGTGAACCCCATTCGCACATCATGAGAAACCACGAAGGATCATTAACAAACAGAAGGCTGCATGCTGATCGCTCATGGTACATACTGTTAGATAGTCATTTGCATTAGGAGCAGAGCAAACAAGGTCATGGTTAGAAAACGCATTCTAAAGGAGAAATAGTATCCATTAAGACTAAGAGCTCATTAAGCGTTATAAAACCGGGTGCAAAAGGGCAGAAGAATATATCCCCAAAATTAGCATCACTTGTACTATTTCCATTTTCTATAAATATACACTACCCACCGCAGTAGCTTGGCTGCTATGGTGTTGTGCTGCTATAGCATTGTGCTGCTAATCAGCAAGTCGCAGGATTAAATACCGGCGGCGGCGACCACACTTTGATGCGAGCGAAATGCAAGAACGCCCATGTACCGTGGTGGGTGCACGCTAATTATTCCGTAGTCACCGTTACGACGTGACCTATAATGAGACCGTGGTTTCGGCACACAAAACCCTTGAATTTATTTCTCAATAGTTAAAGATATACATACCGGTATAAATATGTTGTTTCAAATCGCTTGTGTTTGTAAGAAAATGTGAACTATGACAGCACTGAAGCGTCATAGAGCTAGCCTATAGATCATAGACTGAATGCGAGCAGTCGATACTGGACAATTTTTGTGTATTCGCACCCTAACTTCTTGTATAGTGAATGGAGGTTGATTCGTTCACTTTATTAATGTCACAACTGTTTCAAACGCCACATCAAAGTGAAGGCCAAGCTTCACACCAGCATTGATATAACAACATTTAGACGGTTTCATTTACCATTCATCGAAAAAAAATTCCGTGCACTGTAGCACCTAAAGCACGAGCGATTCTTTCTAACCCTACTCTACAGCGTTTTCTTAGATTTCTTTAAGTTCAGCTTTCTTCAGCTCTTTCTAAAACGAATGAGCCAGTTCATGCCGGAGATGGTGTTATTAAAGGTGGTGACGTAGTGGACCCATCGTGATAGTAGTCCACGGTACGCGTCCTCCGAATAGGTTTAGTGCAGCTTAATTACTTGAAAGAACTGCAAGGTTGCCGCAAACGCACACTTCAGATTGTTTAACTAACAGAGCTAACCGATCACTTTCCCGAGCAGCATATCTCAGGAAGCCCATACCAGGAAGCGATCGTCTGACTTTCTGCTCAACGGCTTTTGCAGTTCAATAATTTCTGCCCGAATTTTCTTTTCTTTTTTTTTCTTGTTTACCTTCCTACTTAACTTGCCTTGCAGAACAAAATAAACAGAGTTCTAAAACGATGCCACCTCAAGACGTCGTCGGTCAAATACTATGTCTTCCTGAGCAAGATGGAGGTGATAACGGGGCGGTGTCACTGCGCATGCCTATATCGCGGCTCCCCTCGCGTGAGGGGAGTAGACAGAGCGTCGGACTGCTCAATTTATTTTCTTTGTCTTCTTCTTTTTACTGTAAAATATTCAGGATCGGCCCACATTTATAAACTGCGGATACATACGAAATGGGCTCAAATTTTCTAGAGTTCTCTATCCCCCGGGTTGGCTGACGCTAAATATGCTAGAAACACACGTAACCGATGCAGAAAAATCGTCGGTAAACTCGCTAACATAGAGATTGTCTGTGAAATTACAAGTAACGCTCGCCCAAATAACGTAACACAGCAAGGAAAGAGAAACACACCAATGGGCCAGTGGACCAGAACCCGCGTACCTGGTTACACTTGATGCACCTTGTGGCAAACTTGTCCTCGTAGCAGCCGGTGCAGTAAATGTCGTTGTCCCGCGGAATGAAGCTGCGGGTGCCGATCGGGTTGCTGCACACGCAGCAGCAGAAGCACTTCTCGTGCCACTGGTGGCCCTTGTACTCCATCTTCTTGGTGCCTGCAGCCGAGCCAAACACAAAACTCAGAGAGCGAGGAAGAAGCGAAGAAAGAACGCTTATCTCAACGACGCATCAGAATCGCACGCACTGGCGAAAAAAAATAGCGAAGTCTCAAACGTGTTCCGCGTATCTTATCCTTAGGCCAGTGCTGCGAAACTGGCCAATGTGTGCGAATGGTGTCGTAAAAAAAAAAAGAAAAGGTGCTGGGTACACCTATGTGCACGTATTTTTTGTTTTTTTTTTCTTGCAGTGTCTACTGCTAATTCTTAATCATGTTCTTTTGTTCCCTTTCACAGTAATAATTGAGCCAAAAGAATACCAGTATAGGTGAGTAGTTAGCCGAAAACATTGCCAATGTAATGGTCTATTTTGACTCCGTAATGGGAATATTTTCGAGGAGTGTGGCATGGGGAGGAAGAAAGGGAAGGGGGGTACAGAAATTTTTCAAGAGACGCAATCACTCAACAACACATAATTTCCACTCTGTCTTGTTGTGATCAGTATTTGATTTGAAGAGGGATTAAATATAATTAAATTTAATTCTATTTGAACAGACATGATTACTGGGCAAAGAAAGGGCATACGCTCAGTGTCGCCAAATAATGTTCATACAGGGAGCCGCTAATAGAGAGAATTAGCTAGATCAACGACAAAAGATTACATAAATAACGATAAGAAGTTATCTTCCCAGAAGAAATACGTTGACGTAAAAGGTATGCCCGCTCACTCCCGTTCCATTCGGAATTCGCACCATAGACACTGCTCTTCTTTGCTTCGAAGCTTTCGTCAGAGATTTGTTGATGTTCTTTGCAGCAGCCCAAATGGTTGGTCATGTCAGCGAGGTGTTAGCAGGAGCGTAAATGTTTTGCTTTTGACCCTGAAAACACGGTGTTATACTCCAGATATAGGTTAGAACACACAGCTTGCTCGAGATAGTGCCCCGTCGATCAATTCGCGACACTGTTAACGACTACAGCAGTGGCAAATAAAAGTATCCAATCGAAACCATTCGTACATAATTAAATAGCGAATTCATAATCTGTGGGTCATACAGGCATTTGCACTCTGCAGTACTGAAACATATTCTCGAATTTCTGATTCCTTTAACATTCAGAGGAGATAAAGCGACAGAAATTTAATCAAACACGTAGGGAAGAAAGCTGTTGCATTCAAAGCGAAATGAATTGCCAGAGTTTCCTCGTAACGTGAGATGCCTTTTTTCCTGAACATTTAGTCCTGCCAACGCCATCTGCCCGTTGCAGCTTCACAGAAGTAGCGTTGAGCCACTGAATTGTCCTACATTTCTGACAAAAAAGGACAAAATAAATGTATTTATGAAGTTAAGCTCTAACGTACTTCACATCGCGAGGATGTTCATGCGTGCTGTTATTGATTTCGTCGCCCTGTACAATGAACGTTCATCCTTCGGACAGCCTGATTGCTGAGTCATTATGAGACCAACCAGCTATTGCTGCAAACCTGCGTTGTGCCTTCATGAAAGCTACGTATGCTGAATGCACCAATCTACGGCCTGCAACAAAAAAGAATTAAAAATCGGCTCATTACAGAACTGTAATGAGCCGATAAAACACCTCCATGTCTAAATAAAGAAAGAAGTCACAATTATTTGTCTACATTGCACGAGCCGTATGAAGGTCGTATTAATTACGATGTCATAAAACAAAACTAGGCAGCGCTAGTTCTGGCTCTCGGCATTAGCTAAGACCAAGCCCGTGTGCGCGCTCACAACTTGCATATCACCCCTATGCACCTTTCCTTGTCGTGTACTACTCAACTTCAAAGCACGCTCCTCCGCTGCTTTGGGTGAAGCTGAGGGTTTCTGACTGGCTCTGATTACTTCGCGATGTCAGACGTCTGGTTGAGTGCAATTACGCCGGCCATTTATGGCCTTTCACCCTCCTAGGAACAGTGCATGCCTACGTCGGAACTCCAACCCGTGACATTCCACGCCCAGCAGCGGAACACGATGGGCAACGAGCTACTAGGGAGGGTCAATGCACGGATCGAGAACCGAAGTAGCGACTATCCGACTAACCGTTCGGCTGATCCGACTCTGGCGGCTCGTCGGCTTCGTGACCCATGAAGGCAGGCCCGACTGGAGGAGAGGTGCCGCAGTCGGACTCGCAGAACGACCCGCTTTGTCCGGTCACCGACGTGAGCCGTCGATAAGCAAGTTCGCTGCCAGCGCCCGGTCGGCTAAGTATCGCGTGACGGAGGGGCACCCAAACACACTTGGGAATTCTTCACAGCACAAAAGATCCCAACAGTGGCGAGCGACGCCGAAGGAGAGGGCTGGCAACGGACAGCTGTCCAGGATGCGTACACCGCACAAGTCTTCCGCACCTAACTCGACAAGGGTGACAACTGGTTGCCTTCAAAGTATCTTTCTACAGCTTGCTAATGCCACGTAAGGTGCGAGCGACAGACACGAGACGCCGAACTCCGCTTCACCGGCTGCGTTCCTTACATGCGCCCGATGTCCACCATAATCCGTCCACCAGACACCGAACAAGCGGCGGAAGGCCCTGGCTTCTTATAAGGCGCGCCGGCACGCCGCAAAATACGCACGCGACGTGGCTACACTTCTCTATATAGTATGTTGCGCCCACCAAGTCCCGCACCCGTTCTTTTTCTGCACCGCTAAGCGTGGAACCACACCCTTTCGGTACGTATAGCCTCGTTCTCCTTACCCCCGGGCAAGAAACAAATAAAGCTCCTCATTTTTTCTTTACTCTCGCTCTCTCCTCTTCCCTCCATCCCCAAATGGGAACCCGCTTGCCACGTCTCGTTGCCATGGCGACGACCCGACGCTCGCCCGTCTGGAGGTCGTCTGCCTAATAGCCCCGACGTGCTACAAAGAATCGAAAGTCCCTCCTTTTCTTTCAGTGCGTTTTTTTTTCGTTCCCATTTACCTTTCTTTCCCTCGGTTTATTCACTCGCGCAAAGCTCATTGATCCCACTGGACTTTTTTTCTGCGCACCATTGCAGGGCAATGGTAGGTCGACCACGCCCATGTACATGTATTACCAGCGAGGCGACAAAGAGAGCGAGGCCTAACCGCTAAAGGGGTCAATGACTTGCTCAGCGACTCATCGTCCATGTGCCAATCTTCGCGCCGCGTCCTATTTCTAGCAGGAGCCAACTTCCCCTACATTCTACACAGGTTCGCACCCTACAGATAACCGTGCAGGTCGGCGCTGTGTGTAAACGGAGAAAATGGCGACGCAAGAACGAGAGAACAGGGCGCTTCCGTCGAAGCTGAGCCGAGACAGCGATTGCCGGGTTGTCGTTGTCGGGAGGCAGGTTTATAATAGGACAAGGCGTCAGACGGTCATTCATGTCACTGCTCGGTCACCAAGCCATACTGAGGCAAAACCTTGGCCGCATACTATTTCTCACTTCTGGCAAGATTGAATCGGAGCTATCTAGTCTTTCTTTTTCGTGCAGCGCGAGGAGGACGAATAGCGTTAAGAACGTCACCGATAGGAAACACCATAACGTCAGACTAAAGTTTATTCAAGGCGAAAAGTACTATATAACCGCCTTCACAAAGCTTTACAGCAAAACAACCGAAGGCGCGTCTTCGTCTTCCTTGCGCTGTTAGCCCAACTAAGTATTCATACAATATTTCGTTCATTTGAAAAACACTCCCAACTTTCTGTTCATGTTTCTTTGTCAAGTCCATTTGAACGAACAATTTCATGTTCCGAGTTTTCTATCGGCATGCTGAACAAAGCGAGGCTGAATTTCAACTGTCCCGTCGCTCTCAAAAAGAAAAAAATAATATTTAAAAAAAACGCGAAGCAATCTCTTTACTACACAACCTAAGTAATAGAATCGAAGAAATAGTAGAAACGGAATCCCAACAAAGGGAAATCGATCTATCTCCTCGTGCCGCCGAAAACGCCTGCATGTTGCTAGCGGCGAACGTCAACAACAACAAAAAAATGCTGCTGCCTACTGCAACTGTGTTTTTTTTTATTTGTTTTTTCGAAATACCAGAAGGATACCGGCACTTGAAGACAATACAATTTGCACCACAACTCTCTCAACATGCGCTTTCACGCAAAAATGCGAGATATGCATGCAATTCGCGCTTCCATCAGCAGAATAAACGATACGTAAAACCTACACGCACATAGTAACACCCAACCAAGACAGAGTACCTCGGGCTACGATTGTAATCAAGGTGTGAACATGCAGGATGATGACACCATTCCTGCCGCTCTCCAATGCGCGCCATGCAAGTTTTCAAAACGCATCACTGTTTTAACAGTGCCTCCCCCCCCCCTTTTCATTCACGTGCCGATATCCTTCCGGTATTCTCAAAACAGAACAAAAAAGAAAAAAAAAGCACTGTTACAGTAGGCAGGAGCATTTTATGTCGGCGTTTCCCGATAGCAACGTAGAGGTGTCTGGCATTGGGAACACGGCTGGCAGGGTTAAGCCAAGTTGAATGTGTGGGAAAGCCTGCTGACGAAAGTTTGCATATCGATTGTTCTTCGCGTAGTATGCCCCGTGCCGTCATTGAGCTCGCAAGAACATTTTGCACTCGGTCGTCTGCCGGCGCGCTCTGCCAGTTGTGTGCCAGAAAGAAAAAAAAAACAAAAGCAGTACAGATGTAGTCCCGAATATGGATGAATATAGAGCTGCTGTCACTGCCTCACACTTGTTCTCAAGTGAACAACGTGCTCGAACAAAGAATGTTGCTGGAGCCAGGAAAG
Source organism: Dermacentor albipictus (assembly GCF_038994185.2). NCBI lineage: Eukaryota > Metazoa > Arthropoda > Arachnida > Ixodida > Ixodidae > Dermacentor > Dermacentor albipictus. The sequence continues at coordinate 84,025,824 of NC_091825.1, read as the reverse complement.
AAGTTGTCGCCTTGTCGAAACGTTGGCTCCAGCGCCATTCTTTATTCGAACACCGTTATTCACTTCAAGCCTCCAGCTTTTCGAGAACTTCGGTCTTGTTCAGGGTACATGTCTAGAGCAGCGTGCTTCCGTGCCCCTGCAACTTTGCCATTCGGTTTTCCTTAGAAGCAGCTCAGTCAGTGAGTATACGCACCGGCGCGGAAGATCTCGCCGCAGCCATCGCAGCGGGTCGCGAATGCGGCGTCGTAGCAGGCGGCGCAGTAGACCTTCTCGGCCTTGGAGCCGAACGGCTTGTCCACCAGCGACACCCGGCACTTGCTGCACAGGAAGCACGCCTCGTGCCAGTGCTTCTCCTTGTAGGACAGGTCCTGCGCGACGAAGAGACGGACACGGAATCGAAGGGCGGCGGTGAGAGCCACGCCCGACAACAATACGTATGTCACACCGCTAACGCAGGAACAAGCCTTGCGCCCCGAACGACACAATGCGCCATGGCAAATACGAACCTGTTATGGAATATTCCACGGAAACTATTCTTTCGGAAAGTATTCTTACGGAAACTATTCGGCAGTATGCTGTAGCAATAGTGTGCGATTAGGATAGAAAGCTTCGACATGGTCATCTCAGACTAGAATGACTAGTTTTGTTGTTGTTTTTTTCTTTCTCAAGTGCCCATAAACTTCGGTATAGTGTTATGAGTCACCAACAAGACTACGATAAAGCCTGGATATTTTTGCGCAATTTGTACTGTGCCAAGGTAGCGTATACGTAATATCAGATGATGGTAAGTCGCGCACCGAAGCTCCTATTCTGTCTCCCATACGCACGCAGCATACTTTCGGAAGGAGAGCACAACTCGCGGCCTCGCTCTTGGGAGCATTCAAGCCCCAGCTGTGCTACAAGACCTCTACGAAACCTCCCAGGAAGTGTTTAGGAAAGGTTCAACGAACTGCACGCTACTTGAAAAGTTACTGATGCGAAAGCGTCAAATGGCCCATTGAGCGAAAAGCCGGCGTCCGTCGTTTGTAGCAGTGAAACGGCTCCTAAATTCGCATTGCCATTGGCTCTGACGCCACGTCGCTAGCTGCGCCTCGACGGAACAGAGCGAGTGAAAGAGGACACCTGCTAGCGCGCAATGCGTTGGTTGAGGGGAGAGAGCGTCACCGTGGCGCCACGTCATCCTCGCTCTCCGCACGAGCGCTCCTCGACGGAGCAGACCAAAATTCTCCTAGACCTCCTCCTAGACCAAAATTTCCCGGTGTGACAAAAGCGGCGACGTCCAAATCACATCAACTTACTCGCGAGCATCCCCATGAGATTCTGTGGCAGCCGCGCAAGGTAGCATGACGTCATGGATCGAAGTGCACAGGCTTTGTGATGTCTAGGAGGCGTTTGCCGAGCGCGCGAGAGGGAACAACTGCCGCAGGTCTCTCTCTCTCTCTCTGTGTGTGTGTGTGTGTGCGTGTGCGTGTGTGTGTGTGTGTGTGTGTGTGTGTGTGTGTGTGTGTGTGTGTGTGTGTGTGTGTGTGTGTGTGTGTGTGTGTGTGTGTGTGTGTGCGTTTTTATGGAGAAGCTGCCTAAGTTCATTGTCGAATTTACGGTCCTTAATTAACTGTGCGTAGTCTCCGGGCTCGTTTGTCCGTACGTCGGCACCTCTGAGCGCCTTGTCTCTAGTGGGCTTTATGTCTTAACACAGCCTCAGCGATGGCGAACATCTATTGGCTGCAGACGGGCTCTACTCTGCACTTGCTTTTTTTTTTTTTTTGGCTCCATGCTAAATATAAAAAAGTCGGCCTTTCTACCTTTCCTCTTCACTAAGAAGCCGGCGTAAGTGCGCTCAAGTTTAACCTGTCTTTTTAAACAGCCACAAAAACAACACAAAATCTGCCTGCAAAACAACACTTGGGCGTAAACTCTGCGATCTTATGTAGTGAACTTAGCACGGTGAAACGACTTCATATACCCCCAGAATTTCCAGCAGGGGAGGACAAATACCCCGGCAGTCATGTTTTTTTTTTTTTCTGAAGAAGAATTAAATATAAGTAAACAGACATCGGCGATTTCTTTGCCTCTGAACTCATTGACCTGCAACAGCAGAATTTCCTTAATGCGTAGATCACAATTCTGCTTGGCGTGCTTCATTGTCTTCTGCCTTGTGTAAACGGTAAAACCGCACACATTCACTAGCTGCTACGACAAAAGTTTCTCAACCTTTATGAGTCGCTTTAGAGGCCCGGGATGGGAAATTATCTACTCCAGAGGCCGCAACTTTGTTTACAGCGGATGTCACAAGCAAAATGATGCAGTTCCCTCCACAAGATTTGCGCGAAGCAAGGAATTGTTTTCCTCCGTAATTGCAGCGTAGATACGTAGATCCCAGCCGCAGCGGTTTTGGTTAAAATGCTACTTTTCTACTCTTTACGGCGACGGTGAAGCTCGGCATGAAGAGGCCAGCCTGACCACCTGACGGCGACAAAGATCACAACAAAGAAGACAAAGAAGAACCCAGCACCAAGCATCGACGACGACCTAATAACAGTGACGACGATGGTTGTCGTCAGCGTAGCGGAATGCACGGATGAACAAAGCGAACCCAGCACCAAGCATTCAACTGCTGTCGAAGCAATAAACACTCGCGTATAGGCAAAGACACCAAGTCAAAAGTGTAAGCACTCCACGCACGTTCTAAATAAGTCAAACCGGAACATGTACTATGCATAGCTGACACCGGAAACGCCATTTCCTTCAGTGATAATGTTCCTAATGAGAAGCGCAGCCAGCACCGAAACGCAAGCAAAGCAGCTTCGTAACAATCGCTCGATGGCCTCATGTTGAGTTCCAGTGAAAGCTGTGTTACATGCGTGCTTTGAGCGATTTGATTTGAATGAATGATTTGAAGGACGAGTTGAATAAAGGCGGCGGAGCACGTACATAGCTGATTCTTAGGAATTTGAGTCCGCGAGAACGTAGCAGGCCGTTTGCACGACTCTCCGAAATTGAAAATACTTGTTCTATGTACTTACAGTGAGAAGAAAAGCTGGTCAAATATGATCAGTTCTTTCTAAAGCAACGTTTGGAAATACGACGCAGAGAGAAGCTGGGGAAGCTAGCAAACAGGCTTGACGAAAATGAGATTTCTCTTCCCCAAGCAAGTCGATTCGTACTTAGGCTGATCTCCTCATCGGCTCGGAACTTACGTCACAAGCTCGTTTACGCAAGGGGCCAGTTTGAATTTTCCGCTGTGCGCCGCGTAAACAAGCGAGGTTTTCGCCAACTTTCCCATGAAAAGACCGACACGTCACTGAGTTCGGATCAGTACTGCTTCACTTGGCGGCGGAAATATTCTGTAGCTGTGACATGTTCCATTTCAATTTATTGCTTCAAATAGTCGTAACAGTTTTTCATTATATCAAATACAAGAGGAGCTTCCATAGTCGTTGACTCTGTTTGGAGCTCCTCTTAAGGTTAGATGTTGAGAGAAACAACTTTGTGACGGCAAAATAAAGAAAGATCAAGCCATTAGGATTCACAAAAAAATTTTGAGTAAGCCTTCATTATTTCGTAAAGCGTTCCAACACATTTAATCTTATTGCGAGAACTAGTCCCAATTTCATGCCCACATGTAAGACAACCGTTAGTGAACAGGAGTGTGCGGTCTTTTGTGCGCTTCATTTTAAAACAGTGGTGCCTTACGTTTGATTTCAAAGTTATTGCTCGTGAACGTTCGATCAGCAAGTACCCTGTAGCTCCGTATCTTCAAATATGCACTGAATTTGCCAAAAAAATAAACATGCACGTACACCAGCGCTCGGAATAATTTCACAATCAATGATTTGAGGATTGCAGCGTTCGCGGCCATACGTTTCAGACATGGAGAACAGCACCAGTGCGCACTAATTTTCTTATCTCCCCCCGCTCACGCAGTTTTACAAGAAGCTGTTAGCGTCTCGTTGGTCGGGATTTTTCGTGTCCGCGTGCGCGACCTCAGCGCACACAAAAATGTGAAGCGATCCCGCAGACAGAGCAAAGAAGCAGAAAGCACACAGTTTGCTGCTTCCCTAAGAGGCATCAAATGACGTCACCAGCTTACATCACTTGACGATGACGTCATCGTGTGACGTCACGTTTAACGTGATGACGTTATAACGTGACGTCAACAGGCCATATCGTCATGTGATGATGCCGTTATCACGACGTTATCACGCTGGCGGTGCTCCGCATTGCGCCAGCGTTCTGAAACGCCTTCAGCGCTTTCAGAGATTCAGCTTCAGGCGAAACTGCCTATTTTTTCCTTTATGCACCCCCCCCTGCACCCCTATGCCGGAATCCGTGCTAGCTGAGTGCACTTCCTCGCATGCAGAGTGTAAAGAATCGACATTTAGCTTAGTTGCACACCTTACAATTCTTTTACACGTGCATACTGCAGCGAAAGTCGCAGTTTCGTTCGAAACTGCGACTTTGATGTAGTTTTTGCGCCGGTGTAGTTTTTGCACCACTCGCTAAGTACACTCATAACGCTCCGTCCGGCACGCTTGTTTATCTAATTCATTGGCAAGAGCTGAAGTTAAGCCACACGTTTTGAACTTTTCCTACACATAACCCCTAACATGCCCAATATTTTCCCAAAACAAAAACTTGATCTAACATAGAGCTTCCTCTTGGCACGGGGAAACAGCGGGAAATGATCATTCAGCGCTTTCGAGCACTTTCTGAAGAAATATTTTACGCAGACTGTTTTTTGATCCAAGCGTATTAACGTTTGCATACTGATTTTCTATAGTAGTCCACCCATTTTCGCTGAGTTTGATCTCGGTGACATTTGTGGTTATGTCAACAATGCGCACTAAATTTTACCCCATTCCTGAAACACACTCATACGCTCCGGATCGCTTGAATGCGTAATTTATTGCAACCACAGCAGTTCAACTACACACTTTGAACTTAGCCTACACACCCATGGTGTGCGTTTGTTTCTATATCCATGCCGTTATCGAATGAACTTGAAGTCAGCGCTTGTCTTGTGATTCTTTCCTTCACCCTGGTGTAGTTAGCGCTGCTGCTTGTCATATATGAACCAGCCGCAATATTCCACTTATTTTCGCCAAACATAAACAATGCACCTCGTTTAGTTCACCGAGGACGCCGGACAAACCAACTACGGTCCTCGTAAAACATGAGAAGAAAAGTTGTAAATCCATGATTCAGTAGTTATTTGAAGCTAAATTAAATAAGACAGAAACGTTAAAATTTCGCCACATTCTGCACCTAACGTGCCCCCGTATCCCGAGAACTGAACCTTTGTGTCTTTAAGGACTCTGGAGAACATTAAGGATAAGAGGCACGTGGCGCTCTGGAACGCTTGAATCAGTAATTTTATAGAGAGCATGTGATTAACCTGTGCAGAATAATAATCGTTGCACCAGTACCATGATTCCTACTTGAACGAAATATGCACACCGTGCTTCGCATAGTTCACGAAGGACTGCGAGAAAACCACCTACACGTCTCGCATAACGCATTAAAATTTGCAGAAAGCGAGTATTCAGTAGTTATTTTTAAAGCATATAATTAACTTAAGTAAACACTTCAAACTTTCGACGCACGGCACCCATAAGATCGGCCCCGTTCTCAGTATATGAAATCACACTACAAAATCGACCTCCATATCACACCCATAACAATTCGTACTTTTCCTCAAATGATCAAAGCTTTTTTTAGCGTCCTTGTTTCCTTTCTATAAAACCGCGAGATCAAGCTTGCAATGTTTTAAGCGTTTCTAGTCGCACTAGAATAGCTTTAGTGTAAAAATGCAGCCCATGGATGAAGAAAAAAAAAAGACGGTCATCCTCCGAAAACTTTACACGTTGGGCATTATTCTCGAGCCCTCCACTATGACCAAGCAGCTTTCAACTGGAACTTTCCGGAAACCCAAAGGTTGTTCACTGGTGCACTGCACTTTGCTTTAGTCTGTTGGTTTAGTATGTCACTGGCTTCGTATTAAACTCTGTTTAGACGGACCAAATGAGGTACAGCAACAACGAGAATCACAGCAACGCACCTTGGAGTCGATGCCGATGGCCTTGGAGCACTCCTCGCACGAGTTCGCGAACACCTGCTCGTAGCAGCGGACGCAGTACGGGTGCTCGTCGCGCAGCACGTACCGCTGGCCGGTGAGCGAGTCGTCGCACTGCCAGCAGCAGAAGTGGCTCGAGTGCCAGTCCTTGTTCATGGCCTTGGTGTATTCGCCGGAAAACACGAGCTGCGAACCGGGAAAACAAAGACGCTCCGTCAGATGTCATTCACCTACTTTAAAGCGAGGAAGGTACCAACGGAAAAATCAGACGACCGGACGACGTGAATTAAATACAACACTTCAGCGCACAAATCCCATTAAAACATTATTGAGCATAAATTGACCTTGGATTAATGTAGAAGAGACAATTAACTCACGAAACATTAGCTGGGAAGTCAGCTCGCACTCAGTAAACTGAAAGCTCAACAGATGTAATTACAGACTAGAATGCGAAGTGAGCTGTCGTACAATAAATGCATAAAATACGACATCAGGTCACAGCAATTTGAACGGTTATGGTCACGGGAAGGAATATAGAAACGGCTATCATTAATTTCCAACAATAGTATACCATCTACCAGAAATCTTTGGAGTACCATTTTGGTAGCAGCTTCGTAGCGTAAGAAACATCTTGACACTCACACACGCACGCACGCTCGCATGTACTCACACACAGAAACACTCGAAAGAAAAAGAACTCCCTTTTGCATACAGGCGTTCTATGTTAAGGAAGATTCTTTTCAAGCGTGTCTGTGTGTGTGAAAGCGTGCGTGTATGTCAGTGCGTCTTCTCGCGCTCTGAAGCACTTTGCCAAGAAGGACTGCCAGTTTGCCGAGAAGGACGGAGAAGGCCTGCTGCAAGTTCTGGGCTATCTATAAACGAGTACCAATTGCTATTCCTTAACTCCTACATACATGATATACATGTTGTTCCTGTCGCAAAGTACAGAAGATGAAAAAAAGGGGGAGACAGGTAAGAACAAGAGGCGCGACAACTACCAACTATTTATTCACAGTCATAGATACGAAACAAGGAAGGCTTCCAAGCATGCCCAGTAGAGTGAAGTCTCCCTTGTTTTATACCTCTGACCGTTAGTAAACAGGTGGTAGCTGGCGTTCCTCTCTCTCATACCGGTCTCCCCCCTTTTTTTTAATATTACATACTTTGCGCCAGAAACAGCATGTTTAGCAAGCGTATACACCGACTCACCCAAGAACAAGTTCTGCGGGAGTATCTTAACTCCCACAGTTAATAACATAGAGTGCTGTCACCGTCATCAATCTCAGCCGTAAAATTCAATGGAAAAAAACGCGACAAACCTGTGAGACGTTGCAGAATCGGAGCTCGATTCCAGCTCTAGTTCGAAAGAATGAGGGTGCGGTACCTTTGCACGTTCCGTGAATCTTCATGTGCTAGCGGTAGTCAATCACCCTACAACGTGATCGCGATGCCGTAATGCGTTCAACAACGTTTTGATAACCAAGTGGCGTGGACGTTTCGAGCGAGAAGGTGGCCAATGCGTATATCATTGCAAAACCAACTATTCTAACAACTCGAAGACTACATAAGCGTTGTATATAGACTGTCTGCCCAATCAGACACTAGCATCCATGATATTAGCACCAATAAATCCCAGTGTTTCCAACGGTTATGGCCATATATAAGAGTTCGCCCTGCACTTGAAGGTTCAGCGCACTCGTTGTTGTACCCAGAATTACGATGTTTCCTTAAAAGGTCCGGGAAACCGAGGGTATGAACTGTTGATATCAAAACGTGCAAATATGATTGTGGAGTAAGTGTAACGTACCTATATCCTACGACGCGTGAAAGGAGAAAATTATCATCCATCTGACTGTGCAGGAAGTCGCAAAGAAGCCCTCGGATGGATGTCAGTTTCTGCTTTCGTGAGCCTTCCTTCACTTCCTCCACGCCAGACAATTGAGCTTGTGCAAACTCAATGCAGAACGTCAGTGCACTTAGTCTCACACTAAATTACTTAGACGTCCGTGTTCCCCCGCCTCCAAGAAAAAAATGCTTGCCCGGCATTTTTTTCTTTAAAATTAATGGATCCGAAATAGAAGACACTGTGTCATCACGCATCGATCTATACTACCTCGAAGATCAAAAACCCTGGCCTTGGCTCATTTTAATTGGCTTTCAAAACTCGCCGTATATGTAGGCCATATCCCATTAAGCTACGGGCTTCAATATGTCTTTAAGGCACGATTATATAACAGAAAAAAATTTAATGTTCCCGCTTACGGGCTTAAGCTGGACTTGCAGGCGCAAGCTCAGCCGTTTAATCGCCTAGCCCAAGCGGGAAATCGGGCGCATGCCAATGTTATTACAAAACATTCGTTGTGAAAGCACCTGACTTTTTTTTTCTTCTTCATTTTACTCGAGCAGACACAGGCGTATATGAGCTATCGATGAGACTGCAAGGTCATCGATTAACTCCTGGCGTTTAACGGCCTCAAATTGCGCTGTGTGCTATCAAGGACATCGTAGGTGATGAAAAAAGAAAGGGGTGGCGGGGGTGGTACGGATTGATTTGGGCCACCTGCGGTTCTTTACCGTGCACCTAAATCAGAGCAAAAGAGTGTTCTTACATTCACTCAGCTCTGATTCGCGCTCTAGTTATTTGCCAATAACACATCTTAAACAAAGCGGGAGTGAAACAACAGTGGAAGCTTTAGTGTTATCGCCGAACAAGTGATACCAACTCAATAACGCCAGAACTAAAATTTGACGTTCATAAAGTAAGTACGAAATATTCGAGGTATTTCGCGTGGCTGTATAGAGCATTGGAAAATATTATTGCCGACCTTTTTGCAGAAAAACCTGTTATTGCTGAGGTGTAACAGCACGCCTAAAGACCGTGTCGACATCGCAACCACGGCGCGATCAGTTTGTGACCTTAAAGGGACCGCTTACATGTAGGTGGAGTCCCAGCAGAAAAAAAAGAAAACTAAAGCTTCTCATTTCGGTTCGAAGACTCCAAATGCGTGGTCCAGTTTGTTTTTCACTGTAGTGATGCATGTGCTCTTGTTTTTATTAGTGCGAGAGCGTAAAAATCCGATGTGGGCGTCGGCGCCAGCGCCGGAGGAGTTGTCCGTGAGCGAAAAATTCCGCATATATTTAGGCATATGTGATGCCACGTCTCGCTACATGACATGCGGTGTATGCGGGTTATCCTGCCACACCATTCGATGACTAAAGTTGCACATACGTTGTCTGAAATTCTTGACAAATTATTCCTCGCAATTTTGAGAATGAGACCACAAACAAATGCCATGAAACAAGACACCGACAGCGCATGCCTTTTATGTTAAATCTTCTCAGACTTAAATATTAAATGCGCGAAACAATAACACAAACCTGAAAATTATGTCATTTCTTTTGCGTGGCTGTGGGCACTACCTCCGGCATCGGTCTAAGCGAGATGCCGTGTTTCTACCAGAAAGCTCGCCTTCGTGCATAGCATTCACCGCCAGCGCTTTCCGGTAAACGTTACGGTTACACAAGCTGCAGTTGCCGGGAAGCGTGAGAAGCAGTCGGGGATCTTCGAATGCTATTCACTCTTAAAGGCGAAGCTTAAGCGTTCGCCAAGTTTTCGACGCGGAAATATAACAAAGCCATTTAGGCATCTCATAATGGCTATGGGTATAATTATCATATGATAGCAATAATACAATGCTAAAGGTGGCTTTAGCATGGCAAACGGGGCCCGTAATGCTTCGCATGAGCGCCCCTTTCTGCATCACGATATGTCACCATGACTTCATCAATTCAGTCTCTCGTAGTAATATGATAAGAATGCGAAATATTTGCCAGATCATTCCGGGAGGACCAACTGTTTTTACGCACGTGCCAGGAAACCTTATTCTTCTCACATGCTAACTACAGTAGCATACTTCCAACACAGAAGCGCTAGCAAGTCCATATCAGGGGCTCCGTCCCGCCCACCTCGTTGCACACAGTGCGTCATTAAAAAAGTAGCACGCCCATCCTCGTTATTGAGGATAATACCCTGGCTTCCAAACACCAGTGGCAGAGGTCGCTTCCCGACAATTTAGAAAAATACTACACCTTACTCATGGGCGCAGGCGATATCTTCCCTCAATTATAAATAGATAGTTGTCGAACCAATGCGAAACACAAGAACAAATATCGAAAACTGTAGTATAGGGTCAACTGGAAATGAAGTGTAAGGACACTTATTTTTGTTCTTTGGTCCTCCGCAAGGTGACCTAAGAAAGAAGCTACACTTTGCAATTAAATCTGCTTGTTTACGAATGTAATTGCCATAGCCACAGAATGAAATTAAAAATTTTGCAATTATACAACACTTGGCGTCAAGGAGCAGCTATCGTGTAACATTGAGTCTAGATAGTTACGAGCTTCATATCATATCAGTGGCGCGCAGGTATTCAGGCAAGGAATCATCCAAGCGACATTAACAAAACTTGTGTGCGAAGCCGGTAGCAAGCGTTTGGACAGAATACAGAAAAACCAGTGTTCGTTTTTATGACTACTCGCTTTAGTCTAGATATGCTGTCATTTTTTATTGAAGCGGTGATCTTACATGAGTCTCCTCAGCACCGCCTTGCCACATCTTCCTGTATGTGCGGTGAATGCAAAAATAAAGCTTACATCGGTGATGCTAATCCTGTAATGTACAAGGCATCATACGTGCTATACGCTGAGTTTGTAAGGTGAGAGACGGAAAGAGAATTTTACTGAATTGTGAAAGTTCTAATACCAGCCCGGTAAACATAGCACATAGCCTCTATTAGCGTTATGAATACGCTGGAGCTAATTTTTTACGTGTGAATATCTCAGCAAACTAATTAACTAATTACTAATTACCTAAATGCTAATTAACTAATTACTAATTAACTAATTTACTATATTACTTAAGATTTCACTGATCATTTCGTTGTATTTCGTCTGTACAAATACAGGAAAAAAATAAAGGCGAACACGTTGTCCTAATTTCCTTTAAGTGGAACCGTGTTTAGGTGTTACAGTTTCGACACAACACAGATATGCAACCAGCTTACGCCAGGTCAATTCTGACGATTAGACACGGCTCGTGCATGGTACTTCACCGAGGCATTCCAACAACGTTGACCGTGAAACACGAGAATTATTTGCGTATGTGCCTTACAACTTCACGACCCCTTGTCAGCCGTTTTCGGCCAGGCTACGTCAAAATAAGCGACGTGTCTACGCTGTGGACTGCAAATATGCCTGACATTGGATGCAAATGGCAGTGACGAAAGCAGTAATAGTATCACTTATATAGGTCAGGGTATCTTATGCCTCACGATGGCCTTCTCCCGCGTACATCTGCGTACATCCGCGGTTTACGGTCTCCGTACTCCCGCGGTCTGCGCACATCGCGCCTTCGCTGCACTGTTGTATGTGGGGTGTTTAAAACAGTCTGGACATATGGATACCGCGAAGAGCTTGTTCTCCCAATTCAATCATGTTTCGAGTTGTACCTTTAATCATGCTTGCTTCACATCATGCATATTTAAACGATAATGACAATCCTCCCGCGGTTACCGCCTTGTTCTTAGCATTATAAATGCATAAAAAAGTACGTCCTACATACCTGTCTCGTTCAGAATAATGCCGTTCACCTTATCTTCTCTAATTGTAATCGAACTGAGAGCACAACAGCTAGGAAAGCTGACCTCGCTTTACCATTGTTAGCAACTCGCCTCAAAACATTCCGTTTGACTTCGTTCCATAAGTTCCAGCATCACCCAGTTCTACGTGAGTAATTGATTCTGAGGCATCAAAGTACGTCACAACACATCGACTATGGCATAACGTAGGAATTTCTTCATGACATACAGACACAGCTCAGGAATGGAACCATATTCTCACCGAAGTGGTTGCAATTAGTGGTTAACACGCTTTTCGCAATGAACTATTCTATAGGTAACATGCATCATTATAAGCGTTGCAATTCTTGGTACTTGTCTGCAATGATATAACCATTGCAGTTCTTGCCTGCAATGTTGCATTGTATCTGTGTTAATAATAATAAGTGCTTATGAAAGGCGTTAACTAACATTGTGCAAGGAGCAGCCATTTCGTTATTGTCACTCACTGCCTTTTTGTTGCAAAGTTTCGGCCATTCCCTTTTTTAATCTACCTGTCTTTGAGGGCCATAAATCAAGAAGTTCATCTAGCCTTGAGGGCCCCGCAAATAAATAATGATTTAGCAAAGCCGCTGTTGTTTACACAAACGTAAAAACAATCCCATACAATTCAGAGCTGTTTCCGCACAAGGGCTGTGCCAGTGCTGTATCCAAACTGAACCTCTTCCCCTTCAGCTACACAGTCCCTGCAGGAAGAGCTATTCCACTGGCGTATGCTCCGACTTCGCGACCCATTGAATGCAGCTTTGTGCTGTGCCACTGTTCACACCCACTAAACCTTCGCAAGCATGTAGTCGAGCAAGGTGCTTTGCTGGGCTAGTTGGTGTATAGACACGATGGAAAGTAGCGCAAGAAGTGATGGGGAAAAAAGGGAAAAAGGACAGAGCCCTACATGCAGCACTCTGCCCTTTCATCCTTCTTTCTTCCTCATTCCTTGCGCTCCTTTCCAGCGGGCCTTCGCAAGCATGTTAGGTCACCTCTATTATGTTGTGTAGGCGCGTCACAGGTTCTCAGTTCTGCCCCTCCTGAATAAACGCTGCTGTTTTCAACCACTGTCAATGAAAACGAAGAGCGCTGTAGCTCCATAAATGTTATGAATGTTGTAAATGTTACAAATGTTGTAAATGTTGTAAGTGTTATAAATGCTGTAAATATTGTTATTTTATACAATGACAACATCTATAACGACCACCTCTTAAAATGGAGTGCTTTCTATAAATCGACATCGCTAACTGTAACGTGCTCTAACGTTAGCGGTTTTCTGGAGCCACTCTGTTGAGAACGCCAATTATGCTCTTTCTCTCTCTCTCTCTCTCTCTCTCTCTCTCTCTCTCTCTCTCTCTCTCTCTCTCTCTCTCTCTCTCTATCTATCTATCTATCTATCTATTTAGGTTTGGCAAACAGCTCAGCAAAAGCAGGAGCTTGTGCAAACATAAGTCCGCGTTTTTCATCTACATTTTACTTGTCTAAATAAGCCTGCGACTGAGCATTTGCTGTCCCTTACATAAGACTAGGCGCCTTCATTCGCTTTCGTCTGCAAAAACGACGCCTGACACTCCCCGTACTTCCTGCGTTCGGCAATAGGACCAGAAACTAAAACACACACGGGCCCGTGTGACGCCATCGCACGCAGCTCAAATCTGGCGGCGCTTCAAGTCCCGACGGAACCGTCGGCGGCTCCCTGCACTGCCCAGAATAGACGTCCCGGGGCGCCATTTGGGTCCATCCGCTCTTGTCCGTTATGTAACCCTAGCCGCTGTTTGTGTCGAAAATCTTTTGGACATTTCTCTTGCAGGCAGGACAGGGAAACGCCAGTTTTGCGCTGCTACTCGATTATTGCGCGCGTGCAATTGCCGTTGACTATATCCCAGTGCTTGACGCGGTAGTTAGCCAATCACTCCTACTTTCCAACCTAATGTTTTTCTTTGGCTAATCAATTTCACGCAATGTTCTTGCTATTCGAAGCTGGGACAAACGAACACGCGAAGGAACGCATCGCAGTGCTGCACACGCAAATGTGGTGAGCCACACTGCTGCCTATGTCGGTGTGTTTACCAAAAACCATAAAGAAAGATAAGAAGAAATTACATGCGTGTTAGTTTGAACGACAGAGCACAAGTTGTTTGTTGCATAGATAACCACATCGACCACCAGTAAATCAACTCACAAGAGCAATTTACTTATGTAAAAGTAAAAGAGAACAGCGTCATCGGCTTCATCTGCATAGGTGTTCGAGCGCCGTTAACAACGCAACTACACGCGCAAACCTTCTGTCACCAGTAATCTGATAAAGAACACGGTCAGTCCCGAGGAGAGCTGGTGCTGTCGCATATTGCCAGGAACATTCATTAACCTAAACTGCGCTACGTGAACGCCTATGCCCAGTATACTATGGTATAGTCTTTTACATGTGTAAGTGAATAGAATAAAGCAGGGTCGCAAAGAAAAACAAAAATCAAGAAACCTGGGACTATTGCATATACAGACGATTTATCTCCTATACTACAAGGATCGATTACGGGGCCACGCTGTCTAATGACCTTCGTGTTCCCTCTGAAAGGTCGTCTAGCCGAAGATGCGCAATCAGGAGCAACTTTCGTCGTTTTCCAGGGAGAAAGCTCTTGTCCAGACAACATAAATCCTTAGGCTATGAAACCGAGTTATCGACCAAGAGAACCGAGAGCAATGAAAGGTGCCAGGAATAGAACATAATGGCACCCATCCAAGTAGTCTACCGAGCAAGAAGTGCGCCGTACCAAGATTAAGAATGGGGATTGGTTGCCCTGACATGGTCACCGAGAGGGACATCGTTACCTCGAATGACCCGACCGGAAAGAGGGATGGCTCGTTTTTTTTTTTTTTTTCAAAACATATAACAAAGCAGACAGTGGCCAGCTTGTCCGGAGACGGCGAGACCGCTCTGATGACAGGCGAACGATGGCAGCATCGGCGACAGCGTACGTGCCAGAGATTCTCCCTTGAGTTCTGATGAATTTTCGATGCTAATTAACTCTACACAAGATACACTTTTACGCTCATTGGTACGGAATGTCGTTCCTACTTGATGATGATGGAGCGACGGTTTTCGAACGAAGTTGTTAAAGCCATGGACCGCGGTCAGGGGTTCGCCGAACGCCGATATCAGACCGGAGTTCATCAATGGTAATCCTCAAAAGTTTACCTCATCGTTGGGCGCCTGGTTGTACTGGTTCTCGTCGGTGTCTACGTCCACCGTGATCCTGGTCTTCTTCTTGGTCTTCTTGATGGTCCGCTTGACGGTGTCCACTTCCTCAGACATCTTGACTGGTGTCCGCGTAAACTTTCACGCACAAAAATAATCGGGATCGAGCAGCAGCGATCAGTTGTGGCTGGGCTAAGCAAAGCTTCACTGCAGGGTTGCGCGGGGAGGTTCGTTCGAAACTGATTGCAAATCGCGGGGGCTGGCGGCGCGCTCGGCTGTGCTGTGTGGCGGTTTAAGGGACGGCCGCCTTGTGAACACCGAGACGACCGGGGCTGGGCCCGGAATCTTCGCGTTTTGCACACGGACCTCGGGGCAAGTGCAAGAGCGCGAGCGCGTGCAAAGGGGGCGGGGGAGGAGGAAAAAGCGCGCGGGTGCCGGCGATCTCATCTCCGTTGGGGGCAGAACGTCCCGGCGCTGGAAAGAGGGTCGGGGTTCGGTTTACGATGATGATGCGGAGGCGGAGGGCAACAACCCACCCGAGCTACAACCCCACCCGAGAGTGGAGCGAGGGCGACGAGCGAGTGGGGGCGGAGTGGAGAGGGGCGGAGAGTCGACGCGAGAGAAACGCGAAAGCAACGAAAAAAGAAAATGGAACGAGAGCCCAGCTAGCCTCGGTCTGGCTCAAGCCTCTGGAAGAGATTTGGCGGTCGCTCCGAGATGACGAGTGATGCGGCTCAAGCCGCGTGTGCAAGGAAGGGGTCGACCCGGGAGAGTCGGTCACGGTGTGCTTGTTTGTGCTTGCTTCGTGCGCGCGAGAATCTTCGGGTGTCGTCCAGCACGAGGTCGTATCTTTTCGAGGCGCCAGTGATGGGGATTGACGAACGACCTGTCATCTACTGACGAGATGACGACACCACCTGCGAAGGGGTTAATGCCTCCTGGCCGTTGAAGTCGGGGTGCACCACAGCGTCCGACAAGAAGCATCGTGCTGCCGTGCATTGACAAACGGGGCACGTACGGGGATTTCTTGGTGCGAAAATTGCCACGGAACTTCTATCCAGCTTCGAACAGCGGAGTTCATGCGTCCATGATCCCTTGGGCCGGTGAGATAAAGTGCAGGAGACAAAAGCCGGGTGGAGCACAACATGTTAGGGAAAACTAGGGTATCGCGGACGCGTATTTTATGCGAATGACGGGTGGAATGAGGGCTTTTAAAAAAAATTCTCTTTTTCGGTTGTTCAAACTACGGATGCGCTCGTCTGTTACTGTGGAAGGCTTCTAGAAATAAACAATGCCGCCATTCACGTCGACTTAACTTTCTGGCATGACCTGCTTGCTTGATCATCCGTGCGATTTATTTTGCACGAGTGGTTCTCTGAAAGGACGCTATTTCTTGGAAGCCGCATCGCCATCACCTGTTTCAAGTAGAAAGTGTCAGGAGGACCACCTTGTTGCGCGCCATGCCTCCTCTATGTACAACTCGCCAATGAGACGTGTTTCGCATCACCTGTGCGACGACGAGAGTTGCACTTCGCGGTTAATTGTGTGAAGTCTTTGTTAAATTTAAGAACATCACTCAGAGCCCGCTCACGTAAACGTAGTCTCAGCCATTGCGATCAAGCGCGCACTGCGAAGAAGTGCAGTGTAGAAATATTAGAAACATGCAGTTCAAACTATAGGGCCGGCTTCGTGGACACCGAATATCATCAGTTTTGGCGGTGCTTACTAAAGATATCCTAGATTTTTTTTTACAGGACTATAGTGAATTTATTTTACTCGACGTACTAGAGACGCATACTCGTGTTTCAAATTAAAGCTTTTCTTTTTTTTTTCAAGCTTCACACTACAACGGATACTCCTTCTGAATTTCTGTATTTATTCACCATCTTATAGCATGCGAGGCATGCGACCAGATTGCAGCGGAAGTCTAAAATATTAGATTATTTAGGCTTGACTGGTATCCTCTGTAAGCATTCTCTCGTAAACATGAACTTTATTATAAGCTGTTCTTGTACTACTATTTTCATCACATTGGGCACGTCGCTATACAGCGAAATAGAGCAACCTGAAAATTAATGAGCACGTTAGCGGGCTCAGCACTGAGCAAAAAGGTTAAGGTTTCATTAAATGTCCACTTCCCTCTTTCAGCATCTTTGGTTTTATAAGTAGCAACCGCCTAAAGAAGAGGGAAACGAGGAGAAGGTTCTGTGGCGGAAAAACACGGAGGTTAACCACCCTACATATGAATAAATTGCCTAGACAAGAGGCCATGCGTAGATGTATTTTCTTGTTGTCCAATTTTGTTCTTTCTTGTGGGATTCAGCTGTTAATAAAGACTTTTAAGTACTTGCTTAACGGTTAGCATTAAGAAGTACACAGAACGTATAGAAAAACGGAAAGATGGAGTCCCCGCTTGGCTTTCCACTGTTTCTTTTTCTCTGCTATTTTTTTTCTTAACACTACCAACGTATTGTCGTCTAATTCCGAATGCGAACGACGCAAGCAGTTGATATAAGACACCAGGACTATAAAAAAGAGAAAACAAGCGTTACAGTACAATCCTATTACACATGCTACTTGGGATTATAACTTACACTAATTGCTCAAGAATCTGCAAAGAAACAATCTTCCCCGCTTGAAAAAAAAACATACTTAGTGTACTAATTAGCTAGAGATCTGGAGAACAGAAGAACAGCCGGAACAGCAGAAACAATTCTTGCTGACAGTATGTCGGAAGCCCATCTGGCAGCAGCACTTTTTCCTTGAACGCTTCGCAGCACTCATCATCACACGGCCAGCCGTCTTCTGCAGCAATTAATTGCCATCACGAATTAATCCTGTCCTGCAAGTTGTTCCTTCACCTTCATATAGAAAGAAAGAAGTAAATAAACAAAGAAAAAAACGAATTCTATGGCACACAATGCGCACTGCGCGAGAGTGTGCCACAGTTTTGGCACATAAAATTAGGAAAGAACTGGAGCCCGGCGAGCTCCCCGAATAAAATCCAAACAGCCAGAATCCTGCGCATGTGAAATGGCTATGTTACTCTTGTCGCTCTTTTTATACTTCTTATTTGACAGCAAAACGGAATGAGCAAGCCATAGTAGTGTCCAGCTGACAAAGGTGTTGCTGACATCTCGACGAGCTTGATTTATTTGCCTCGCTTCGCCACGTCCACTCATTACCGCTTTACAAATGAAACAGCTACAACAAACAAACACAAAAAAACAACGGCAGCCTTGTGTCAAATGACAAAAACCTGCATAGCACTGCGTTTCGAAAATGTTTCAGAAAAGAGGCCTTAGAGGATGCAAGAAGCCGTACTTTCCACGACCA
Source organism: Dermacentor albipictus (assembly GCF_038994185.2). Taxonomy (NCBI): domain Eukaryota; kingdom Metazoa; phylum Arthropoda; class Arachnida; order Ixodida; family Ixodidae; genus Dermacentor; species Dermacentor albipictus. The sequence goes on along the minus strand of NC_091825.1, from coordinate 84,007,559 downwards.
CAACACAAATGGCTCCGCGTGAAAATGAAAAATGTGACACAACTTCTCTTAGCCATTCTTGCACGTTTTCTCTCTTTTCTTTTTTTTTCTTTTTTGCAGTTTGCGTTCTCTGGAACGCTTCCAGTTTTACACTCCTGGAGTACAAAAGTAGTAGAGTATTTAGACTCCTCGGCGCTACGAAAGATTATGCATAAGCAAAAGAACACTTGTTGCAAGGTATGTGACGGGAAGCTTTAGTGAAGAGGCTGATTAAATGCGTTACAACTAACGCCAATGTGCCCAACTATGTTTACTTTCGTTCTGTGCAACATGCAATCTCCCGCAATGCTTTGCTTACCCACTACGTAGGTAACAACTTTATTTTCACACCATTTTTTTTGTTTACGTACTTCACCGTTCACAAGCTATACCGAGATGCAAATGCCAAGCCAGGTGGATGCATACTGTGATAGTCTAAGTAGCATTATTACAAGGACGAAGGTGATGTAAGATGCTTGTCGAAGCAAGAGTGGCGATAGCGGGTGTCTGCACAGAAAATACTCCTATCAAGCAACACTTAAGGAATATATAGCTCTTCTGTCACAGTGGCAGCTATTCGTTCCAGAGGATTGGTCAATAACGGGCAAACACCGAGTGGCGCCTACCAAACGGCTCAATGAAATAAAATTAAGTAAGTCAAAGACCCCGTTGAATGTTGTGCGCTACTCTAATAATAGCTCGATGTGCTTTTGAATGTCGCTGTGATTCGACATTATGTTTTCAAGTTTTGAGTAGGAATGTATTTTATTTTCTTATTTATCACGCAGAACGAAGTTGCGCTTAGAGGCACTGTAGATCGTCGGTCTGCATAGAGGAGTTATACAAGTCCGTTTACTGGTATCACACTCTTATATCACCGCGCACAGCTTTCGTAAACACACACACACACACACACACACACACACACACACACACACACACACACACACACACACACGTATACATATATATATATATATATATATATATATATATATATATATATATATATATATATATATATATATATATATATATATATATATATATATATATATACCCAACCTTAAAGCATGCCAAGAATGCGACGCTTTACCTTACAAAGCAGGTTGGCAGCATTTCTCAAAGCGTATCACGCATGGTTGTAAGTAGCTGCAGACCACATTCTTCAGACAGCCGAAACTGTCTCAAATGCATCAACCCTGTTTAACAGAAAGCCGGTATAACGCCGAGGCCTAACGTAGTATATTTCAGGAGAAGGACACTCGCCGACGACGTCAAACGCGAGCCTTCGAGAGTGAACATTAGATGCAGGCATGACAAAACAACATATACCCCCCGTGGTTGCTTATAGTGGCTATGGTGTTGGGCTGCTGAGCACGAGGTCGCGGGATCGAATCCAGGTGTTCGAAATCTCAGCAGTCCCCCGCTACGCCATGCCTCATAATCACATCATTGTTATGGCACGTAAAACCTCATAATTCATTCATTACAAAACAATAGACAGCTGTATGTTTCTGAATAGGTGCACGAAACGTACCGCAACTTAAGGAGCGTCTAATCATTCTTTGAGAAGGAGGCTGCAAAAAGGAAAAAATAACGGGAATTCGTTCCTCAAAATTGAGCATATATAGAAACTAGCTGAATCACTACGAAAGGGCTCCCCGGCGCCTCCTTGAAAGAAAAATTCATTAGGCTGTGCTGACATACGTGGACCGAGTTGCGTTTATTTCGAAGCATTCTCGACGACAACCTTGATCAAGGTTTAACGAATAAGCTTTACAGAGCAGGCAACGAGGGTACGTACTCGTAGACGACTCTCGGTAGGCTTCTTTATTATTTTTTTTTCATATCGACAGCATTAGCAAAACGTCGAAACTTGCGTTTCTAGGCGACGCTTTCTCTCCCCGCTACGACTTCGTGTCATGGGCTACATTCAAGCCGTCGTCTTGAATGTGCGCTACACTGTCGCTAGCGCTGAGAGGCTGACGGCAGTGGCGAAGCTTGTCCGCCACGCCAATAGTTACCTTACCTTACCTTACCTTACCTTACCTTACCTTACCTTAGTTACCTTACCTTACCTTACTTTGCTTACGTTCGCCAGGTTAAACGTCGCTAGCAAACCGCGGTTCTCCCCCAGTAGGCTCGTCAGAGTAAGAGTATATAGCCCAAGGTTTGTGCATAGACATGTAGGATTTATGCGTCACGAACACGTCAGAGTGGGTTTAACGCAAGCCGTTGATAAATAAAAACAATCACGTATTCCCGGGTGAGATTTGAATCAGGATCCCACCAGCCGAATGCTCTACCCCATTACAGGTCACAGACTTGTGAGTTCTTCATTGCCCATTAAACCATAGGTGCGTACGCGGTATACGAGAGAATAGCAACCACCCCACTGCTCCCGTTACCTGCCGTGCTAACTTAGGCGTTGAGAAGCTGAGATTGAGATCGCCGGTTCAATGCCGGCCGCGGCGGCCGCATTACGATTAGAGCGAAGTGCAAAAGCGCTCCTCTACTTAAATTTAGGTGCACATAAAACAACGTCAGGTGGTTAAAATTAATACGCAGTCAATCCACTACGCCATGCCTTATAATCAGATCGTGGATTCGGCATGCAAAACCGAAGAATTCAACCATCTACTTCCTCGTGTGGCCTAGCGTCTTGAGATTCAACGTGACATTGCAGCGCCTACAGCATCGGCCAAGTTTACCCAGTGGACCAGCTTCAGCATCGACCCAGGTCGACGGAAGCCTGACGGACGCAATCGGCGTTGTGTATTGTAACACAACTATACACGTCAAACGCGAGACGCGTGTTTGCGATAGAGTTATTGCACAGCCGCACGTCTTGATCCCATGCCTGCGCTGGACAGCGAGTTGCAGTCGCGCAACAGCTGTACGAAACGACAACGCTTCAAATATAGTCAAGGTAAAAACAAAAAGAAAGACTGACAAGCGCCCCTAGAGTATAATACCCCCCCACCCCCAGTATTTGCTTCACTTTCCTAGAAAATCTTCTGTGGTTTCTGTACATTTTACAGCACAGTTCTTAGGCGCTCGATCGTGCGGCGAGCGGCAGCGGCGTCGACGCAACCGAGCGAACGAGCACAGCGACAGTTGAACGAGCGAACGCGGAGCGGGAGGTGAAAGACTCGAGTCGCGAACCACGGAGACCAATGAGAGCGGCCCTTTTGGTGACGTGCGTGCGGGAAACTGTTGTCATGCGGGCCCGCCCGACTGCTACGTGCGTACTGTATCTGATCTCTGCCGGGGCGCTCTTTCTTTCGTGCTGTCGCCTGCCGGCGTCAGCTCTCGCTCGATCGCGCTTGTTTGGTTTGCTTGGTTTGGTCTCGTTCGCACTTGTTTCTATTGTCATGGTTTGCGATTGTTGCGCAAACTGATTGTATGCGCGACGCGAGTTGTGTAGCACCTTCTGGGAGCCGCACAGCACCAGCGAGTACACTCGAACCTTCGACGAGTCATGTATAAAGGCCGACGAGCTTGACCCGCAGATCAGATTTACGACGCTTGCCGACTCTGCTACATGTTTCTTTCAAATTATTTGCCTCAATATATCGCGAAATAAAAACACGTATAAAGCTGCACTCAAATTTCGCATTAGAGAGTATAGTAATCGTCGCTGAACTTTCTTTTTCCCTAGCCTTGTCCCGCGACATAAGGCGAGCTACAAGTTAAACTGAGTTTGTTTACATCAACCCTACTCGAGCGGATCGGCTCAAACGTCGGGCTATAGCCCGGTGCCTCCAGATCCCCCTTAGGTTCCCGCGCTCTTTTCTGGCACGCCGAGATCGTGGTGGTGGTGTGCATCGAGTGAAGGCAAGAGAGCGTGTGGGGGCGAGGCCCGTTCCTCTTTTGCTGGCTGTCCGCCATGGAGCTAACGAAACAGCGTTTCTGTGCATCTTGCATCACGGGTAGGGCTAAGACATTCCACCACGCGTGGGCAGATTCATGCAGAGCTAAAGACCCGCAGAGCCCAACTTGCAGGAGCAAAAAACCACCCCGGTAAAAAAAAGGGCCATCCCGGTTTCTTGTAGAGGTTTATGCGAACAAACTGAATAACGAAAATGACGAGCCTATTATAGTATCTTATGGGCTAGTGCATTACAAACACTCACGTAGTCTTTCCCTTCAATTTCTGATATGGGTCAGAGCTTCCCTGACCAAATCCCCACTTCTGTACGGAGTTCCTTTCGCTAAAGCATCACGCAGGAGCCGGATGAATATCAGCGAACTCCCTTCGGCAAATGGAAACTTTTCAAACCTATATTGTTAAAACACCGGGTAGATGCACGTCTCGTGCTACGCGATATGTTGATGGCCATCAGTGAACTTTGTATGCACTTTAGTACAGTTTCTAACAGGATTTACAGAAACTTTGTCACTGCCAAGCTTTAGATTTGATAATACCCGGATCACAATTCCTTAATACTCTTCCTTCAGTTGTACAACACATCTATAATCGCCTTTGCATAAGTATTACCGCAAATGATAAAATAATGCCTCTCAAGGTACTTATTGATCAAAAACTGACATCTATGCAAAGATCGATTCGGTTCCTGATAATCATCGCGCAGTTTTCATACTAGCTCGCCTTCTCCTCAGAAAGAAGATTTATTTGCAAAAAACAAAAAAAAACCTGAGGTCACCCTGATCCATACTGCTGCGGCCAGCTGAGAGTGGGAGAGAAGGGGAAAGGAAAGGAATTTTACAGAACTGAATGTTTGGCGAGTTGGTAGCTATTCATTAGGAAACTGCAGCGAGACCAACAAACAAAACACAATGCAAATGTAACAAACAAGCGCTGGAAAGGAAAGCGATTACCCAGAGATTTAGTTGGCTACTGAATACGGGGGGAGAGGGCTGCCTTGCACTGAGTAGCGGGGTAGACAAGGTTAGGAAAGTAAATAACTCCGGTGATGATAACGGACGATACAGGTGCGACAGTTCAATCTGATTGAGAGCCTCCATTCAATTACAAATCTACGTAAAAAGCGGATTAGCGCGCGGACTCAAGTATACGTAAAGTCACGTGAAACACCACCACTTAATATTTTCCAAAGAAACTTCTGCCATAGCCTAAAAAAACAGAAGTGGACTACGTCATGGCGTTTTTTTTTTTTTATAAGGTGATATGTGAAAGTTAAGAGTCCACGTGTATCACTTGGCTACAAAAAACATTCCAAGAGAAAAAACAAAGGATAACTGCATGTAAGATTTATTTCAGCGGCAACTGCGCGACATTTGCTTGGTAGTGACCTATTCGTTGCAGGTGTCTGCCGATTTTTCCATCGGGTAGATAATTATACACTCTGCTGATTTTATTCGTACTCCTCTTTGTTGGTGCAGTATGTATGCCAAACGATTACGCAACAGAAGTTGCTCGCACAACGTCAGACTTTAACGTCCCCCCAGTGAGCACATGCTTGAGAAAACCCCCTCACGAAGTACGAAATTGGTTCTAGACGGCGATGAACACGGAAAAAAAAAGCCACCTTCGTTTCACAGCAGGAATTGAAGTTTTACATAACGTTTTCGCTTCTCTTTTCCCTACATTTAGTCAAAGAGCGAACAACATTGCGACTGGATCGAAGAATGAAGAAAACAGTGAAATAAAAGCACAAGGAGCAATGGTCTCAGGCTCGCACCCGCCTCTACGGAAGCAGGTGTTCACTCGCGCATAACCTGTTCTGGTATAGCAGTCGCCTGTGTTTTGAACCAATAACATTGTTCATCTTTCGTTTTTCAGGCTGTTCAGTTAGTCCGTTCTATTTCCCTCGCAGATCCGGAGCGCTCGGTTCGGCACACCAGGTCGCGGGGTTGCCGCCGAGTGCCGAAATAGCCCGCGGCTAAGCGACGTGCCGTGCGCAAAAGCGCCCCGGGCGCGGGCTCCTGGACGGTCCTTGAGGGAGCAGCTCTCTGAAGATGGAACCGCGCGCCGAGGGAGAAAGTGGCGAGGGGTGGGAGAGAGGGGAATGAAAAGGGAGAGAGCGCGAAGGCGCGGCTCGGAGAGGGGAGTAAGGGGAAGCGAGAAAAAGACGAGGCGGAGGCCGCTTCGAGGAGGGAAAGCGCGCTCTCTCAAAAACTGCAGGAAAAAAAAAAAACACAAACCGCATCTTCTAGGCTTTCATCCACCTTTTAAGGGATTGCCAAGGGCACCCCCTCCTTTCCGCGGCTTCCACTGGCCCGGAGTTTTACTTTCGCGATATTCGTTTCGGGGGCGTGACGCAGCTTTTCCTTCAAACTCGCTACATTCATTTCTTTTTCTTTTCTTGCTTTCTTTCTCTTTTGCGCAAATGTTGCGTTCGCGAGCAACGCTTTTGTTGAGGTTGGAAAACCCTCGTTTAACCGGGGAGAGCAACGTCCGGTGCACGCGTCTAGCGGGCAGGCCTTTCCGGTCAGGAATTCGGCACACTGACCTGTGCGCACGACGCCAGGTCTACGCACGCCCACCCGGCAAGGTCGCCACCCTCCACACGCTCGTGTGTCCCCCACCCCCCCACCCCCTTTTTTTTCTTTTTTTGTATGGTCCGCGAAGCTTTGCCGAGTACTTGCGCAATGCGCCTTGCTTTGCCCCGAACTGGGCATCTGTGAGTGGCGCGGGATAAGTGATGCACGGCGGTTCATGAGGGGTCAAGCTCATCCTTCGTATGTCGAACAGGCAAATCAGCGCACTGACGAAAGCCAGAGACAGCAAACGCACGAGACGCCCGTGTCGCTTTTGTCGTACCTTCTGTTTATACCACCCTGCGTCCTTGCGTTGATTTTTGAGTTCGACACCTTGAATCCTATCCGATGCGCCAGTAGTAGAAAGCTGCGAAAAGATATACCAATAGCTACCTCGCAAACATTGGAGTCGACACGAATTCTTTACCTTCGCAAAGAATCCTACAGCTGGCAGATTTTCACACTAGTCATATCAATATTTCAATCGCTCTTTGTTTTCGGCTTTACCTGACATCATCATCTAGATCTTGCTTGCTGCACTTGTAAATAATGTGGCCCCAATACAGGGGTTAAAAACAAAGACGCCTAACTTCTGTTCGCAACTAAATTTATTTCGTCTAGCCCTCCTCCTTTCGTTCTTCTTTTACCGCCACCTGTCTATACGGTTAATAATTCTCACATTATGCACTCGTCCCGCTCGCTCTCTCTCTCTTGCTGTACGAGGTTTTGATGCCTTTATTCATTTGTTCATTTATTTATTTATTTGCTATCTTACCGACAGCGTTATTTTTACTTAGAGTTTACTTTTGAGAACTGCTAGTGAACGTTCAAAGAACGAAAGCGCGATAGTTATCGTTCTTTACTATGAATTCAACCTTCCTTTACACTTATTCACCGCCTCTGATCCCCGACCTTGCCTGAAAACATGTACCGCGCTGTTGATGACTCTCTAGGCGCTCGACTTATGCAACGTGATGCTGTATTATTGCTAGGTCATGGGCAGCTGAGCGTCTTTCGTAAGCTTTCAAATTGCTTTCGCCACATAGTTCCACATGTGCACGTGCGAGTTCCACATAGTTCCACCGTGCACCTCTAGCACGCTGAAATGAACTACAAATTTTATTCATGCTACATACCTACAGTACCGACACTTATTAAACGCATATTTCCTATAGCACAAAAGATGAACAGAGAAGAAATTGAAAAGACAAAACCCACATTTTATGACGGCTCGCGCACACATTCTAGCCTTGGCGCAACTATGTTCCACATTCATTCGCGAGAATGCGTGTATTTCCAATTTGGCTCGTGCAAAATGTCGAACACCGCAGGGTAAGCATGCTCGATATTTGACGCTTCGTTCCAGTTTTTCTGCTTCCGGCAAAGTAGGCCTTTAGTGGAGGACAGCAAAGCGAAAATGTGGAACCATTACAACGGCCATCACCGCGGTGAGGCAGGCCTTCCCCCTTTCCAGCAATGGTCAAGTGTATTTGGCTATTAGAGCAACAAGATGTTGTTTACGCTTGGGACATTCGTTACGTGTCAGCAACGTGACATCAATAACCAGAAGCTCAAGGAATAGCGTCGACCGGAGCACGTACGAACGAGACCCACTCCCATGTGTGCAGGCCTTGTTCGTTTGCTGTGCTGGGAAGGCTCCGAAAACGACCATTAGACAACGGCTCCTTGTTACCTCCACTTCGGGAGGGTGTGGTGTCTATCTTTTGCCGGGTCGCGAAGCAAGAGGGGCTGCTTGTTGATGGAAGGCAAAGAGCCAGGCCATTGCGGTGACATTGCTAACGAGGAGGCCACGGCGCCGCAGTGTGCTGCACTCTCGGCTCACACTCTTAGCGACAAAAATTGTCTCGCATATATTGTTGGCAGTTAACGATGCGCGGTACAGCGTTTGCTTAATGTAATTAAAACACGTGTGAGGAAACAGATGGAGCAACCACAAATAATCATGCAGCGGGTTAAGTATCATTTTGCCTGTATGTGTAATTATGTTTCTGTACGTGCGTGCGTGTGTGTGTGCGTGCATGCGTGCGTGCGTGCATGCGTGCGTGCGTGCGTGGCTCTGCAGGGCCAAGGCAGTTTAGTTTCGCACACAAGACAGTAACATGACGATGGTCCCGCTCTCGCACAAAGGTGTAACACGAAGGCGCATAATTTGAACTTGTGTTCGCGGTAACATAGTTCAATACGTATCCGGGGCAGTCACCTGCAACGTCATTTGCCTGCGTTCATCCCCACCACAGCGCCACGGGAACTGATCCCAGTGCGCTGTTTACTGTGGCGCCGTGCCACTGCGCATGCGCGGGCGAGTCGGTGCCAGTTGTAAGCGGTCGCAGCAACGTCGTTCCAAAGCAAGCGAGCCGCAGTGGAACCACCATCCCGGCGGACCACTGCGCTTAGATACTTTAGACTTTATACCTGTATTTGTTTTTTTCTCCGTAGCAGGAATATTCTGACAGTTTTCGATTTTCGTCAGTTGGGCCGCGACCTTGTGGTGTACACATGTGCACTAAACAAAGCTGCAAGGCTCGGAGAGACGAAGTAGGCTTATAAATATTCAATTACATTTTGCTCAACATGTTTACATCATGCAGGGAGCGGACGAAACAGAAAAAAGCTATTTTCATGAATCGCTTTAAGAGGCCTGCGTCACCTGTGGCGTACAGCAGGGGGCGACATTGACGTGGATGCAAATTTGTAACCTTTGACAAATTGCTTATGCTTACATTCACCTAGAGAAAAGGAAAGAAAGAAAGAGAAGAGGTTATTAACAAAAAAAAATATGACAAAGACTTTCGCGTGAGCGCAACGCGCGTGTGCGATTCAAAACAGTCTCGCGAAAGAGCAAGCCGGGGAGACAGCGTATCGCGGGAGTGCGCAGTTAGGGCCAAATGCAAGGAAAACGACCACCTCGAAAATAGCCCCGCGTGCCACCGTCGGATACCGCCACGAAACACGGCATCAAAGAGAACCCGCAAGGGATTCAAGGGTAGCGCGACACACGCCGACGAAAGGGGGGCCTCAGAGACACTTAACGTCGCTCGGTGCTCAGGACAACAATCCCACCGCAGCCAACGCGCCATCCGTTACTCCCGCCCACCTCGCCCTTCTCCGGCTCCCTCCCTACCGTCCCACATATCCTGTAAGCTGTCTGTTTTCCCTCACGATGGAGGTAAACAGACGAGGCGCCTCCCTTGTGCGCATCTGTTGTTGTCCTATGTAGTCTTACACTTGGTTTCTCTGGGCACTTTAGAGAATGGAGCCGACACTGCGAGGCGGCGACACAGACAATGTCAAGCGTGGTGCTGTGGTTGTAAACAAAGATGGCCCCCTATTCCCTTTTTCTTGGGACGCAACAGCTGAAGCTGTATTGTGCTGCACCACCGAGAAGGAAATTTGTTGTATTTGGCGTCAGGGCTCTCGAACAAGACTGCTCTATGTTTTTTTTTTTTTCTTCTTTGCGGTTGTCTCACAAACTCGTGCTATAAGGTGTCGCCTGTCAACACGTATAGCCGCGAAAGAACTGTCGTTGCGGCCTACCGATCAGGGATCAGGAGTGTCAGGTGTATGGAAGTTTATGAAAGACACTTAAGTGTTGTGCTGTATCAAGCAGCACAACTGTGCGCTTCTCACGGAAAAGCTGAACAACGCAATACCTTTCTGGGATCGCGTGATTATACAGACTGGAGCAATAATATAGAAAAAACCTGCGCTGCATCAGCAATGTATGTGTGTATATATATATATATATATATATATATATATATATATATATATATATATATATATATATATATATATATATATATATATATATATATATATATATATATATATATATATATATATATAGATAGATAGATAGATAGATAGATAGATAGATAGATAGATAGATAGATAGATAGATAGATAGATAGATAGATAGATAGATAGATAGATAGATAGACTCTGAACCCTGCAGTCTATACGTAATTTACAGAACGCGTTGCAGCGGAAAGCCCAGCTTGGTTTTCCTTTTCGTGCGAATGAGCTGGACAGTGAGCTATTTAACGGTGATTAAATTTAAGTAAAGTGGGCGTCATAAGTTTTCAAACCATCGGATCTGAGATTGTGCTCAACTTCGGGTAAGGGTTCTCCATGCGTTTCATAATGGCTTCGCACTAATACGCTTGCGTAATGCGCCAGGGAATTGAGAATTTGCACAAGTAGTCACTGTAAACAACGCGTCATTATTTCGCATACTTTCTTGGCACCTCCGGAACACCGTAGAGGCGACAGGGACCTCAAAGTCTGAACCTGGACTGGTCGGTGGGTTGTGGACTTGCCGAGACCTCATCGCGCCAGGGATCAATACGATTGGTGGTCCGATATTGGTCCGATGGTGGTCCCAAACCTCGTACTACCCTGTTTCCAGCTTTGATTCCCCTACTGCCCCATTGTAATCTCGAGTGCGCTCCTATTGCTTCCCTTTCTTGGTATGACTTTTATTTTCGGCCGCTAAATAATCTCACCGCAATACGCCTGCGTACAGCCGTGAAGCTTAGTAAAGTGCATGCAAATCAAATCAAATCAAAAATTATTTCACATCCATACATGATTTAGGTGGCACAGACAAAAAGTCCAATAAATTTGGCTGCCAAGGGTCTGAGCCCCTTTCCAAATTTATGTATAAAATAAAGGAAAGCAAGAATTAGCAACAGCAATAGGACAGTGTTAGGCATCATTATACAATGGCAAGAGAGGAATCTAAAAATGCGCAATGAAAAAGTATAATTCACGCCGTCTAATACAGGAGCAATCATCATTGTTGTGGAAGCATAAGGAACGAATTGAGTAATTAGAAACCAAGCGAGTTTCACAAGGACGGCAATGACTAAAAAGCAGTTGCGTTCAATAATTTGTGCGTTAGCCGGGTATGAGCTAGGTCGCATTATGACGAGTGCTGTACTTCTTTATGCTTTTGGATAACTTGGATAGGCGTTCAGTGAATTGACTTCCTCGCTTTTTTCTGCAAGGTACCGCTAAAAGAGTGATTCATTGAATAGTAAGTTTACAGGACAGACTTGCAGTTTCTTAAGAAGGTGTTTTGTGCACTGTGTGCGTCATAGGCTGAATCGCTAATAGCTCGCACAGAATTTTTCTGTAGCAGATAAATTTTAGTACTGTTTCATCCTGTACTGTTTCCCCAGACAAGGTGACAGCACTGTAGGTGTCATGAAAACGGAGAGCTATAGAATAACAATTTGGCGGACGCGTGCAGAGAAGATCGTACCTTTGCATGGGGCCCCCAGAACGCCTGCAAGCTTACCGCTGAGCATGTGGAAATGTTTATTCCATGATAAATGTTCATTCACAGACAAGTTTTCAATAATTACGTGATCAGTAATATCAGCCCTGCAATTTTCGGTCGAAATAGGAGGCTTTCGTTTCGTTCGTGTTAATAGCTAATTCGTTTGCTCGATACAACGTAATGCTGAATTTGCGCAAGTTACAAGTCCACCACAGTTAGCAGACCTAAATAATAATGTCGTATCGTTGACATAAATAATATATTTGGCCGCTGAAACAATGTGTCTTGTGTCTTTGCTATAGATGTTAAATAACAGCGGCCCAGGAATGCTCCCCTGAGGCACCCATTATCATCATCATCATCAGCCTGGTTACGCCCAGTGCAGGGCAAAGGCCTCTCCCATATTTCTCCAACAACCCCGGTCATGTACTAATTGTGGCCATGCCGTCCCTGCAAACTTCCTAATCTCATCCGCCCACCTAACTTCCTGCCACCCCCTGCTACGCTTCCCTTCCCTTGTAATCCAGTCCGTAACCCTTAATGACCATCGGTTATCTTCCCTCCTCATTACATGTCCTGCCCATGCCCATTTCTTTTTCTTGATTTCAACTAAGATGTCATTAACTCGCGTTTGTTCCCTCACCCAATCTGCTCTTTTCTCATCCCTTAACGTTACACCTATCATTCTTCTTTCCATAGCTCGTTGCGTCGTCCTCAATTTGAGTAGAACCCTTTTCGTAAGCCTCCAGGTTTCTGCCCAGTAGGTGAGTACTGGTAAGACACAGCTATTATACACTTTCCTCTTGAGGGATAATGGCAACCTGCTGTTCATGATCTGAGAATGCCTACCAAACGCACCCCAGCCCATTCTTATTCTTCTGCTTATTTCCGTCTCATGATCCGGTTCCGCAGTCACTACCTGCCCTAAGTAGATGTATTCCCTTACGGCTTCCAGTGCCTCGCTGCCTATTGTAAATCGCTGTTCTCTTCCGAGACTGTTAAACATTACTTTAGTTTTCTGCAGACTAATTTTTAGACCCACTCTTCTGCTTTGCCTCTCGAGGTCAGTGAGCATGCATTGCAGTTGGTCCCCTGAGTTACTAAGCAAGGCAATATCATCAGCGAATCGCAAGTTACTAAGGTATTCTCCATTAACTTTTATCCCATTTCTTCCCAATCCAGGTCTCTGAATACCTCCTGTAAACACGTTGTGAATAGCATTGGAGAGATCGTATCTCCCTGCCTGACGTCTTTCTTTATTGGGATTTTGTTGCTTTCTTTATGGAGGACTACGGTGGCTGTGGAGCCGCTATAGATATCTTTCAGTATTTCTACATACGGCTCGTCTACACCCTGATTCCGTAATGCCTCCATGACTGCTGACGTTTCGACAGAATCAAATGCTTTCTCGTAATCAATGAAAGCTATATATAAGGGTTGGTTATATTCCACACATTTCTCTATAACCTGATTGATAGTGTGAATATGGTCTATTGTTGAGTAGCCTTTACGGAATCCTGCCTGGTCCTTTGGTTGACAGAAGTCTAAGGTGTTCCTGATTCTATTTGCGATTACCTTGGTAAATACTTTGTAGGCAACAGACAGCAAGCTGATCGGTCTATAATTTTTCAAGTCTTTGGCGTCCCCTTTCTTATGGATTAGGATTATGTTAGCGTTTTTCCAAGATTCCGGTACGCTCGACGTTATGAGGCATTGCGTATACAGGGTGGCCATTTTCTCTAGAACAATCTGCCCACCATCCTTCAACAAATCTGCTGTTACCTGATCCTCCCCAGCTGCCTTCCCCCTTTGCATATCTCCCAAGGCTTTCTTTACTTCTTCCGGCGTTACCTGTGGGATATCGAATTCCTCTAGACTATTTTCTCTTCCATTATCGTCGTGGGTGCCACTGGTACTGTATAAATCTCTATATGAGGCACCCACTTGTCACCAATTTAAGTTTCGGTGTATGGTTTCCTATTACAGCCACTTGGCATCGGTGCTCCAGATAGCTCCTTATTACACTTAAATATACGCTTGCAAAGCCATAGGTTTCGGGTTTTCTAATTAGTATTTTATGCTTAATACGATCGAATGCCTTGGAGAAGTCTATGAACACCCCTAGTGTTAATAATCTGTGTTGATATGCGTTAAATATAAACAATTTTTGAGTTAAAAATGTCATTTCCGTAGAGCGTCATTTCGTGAAGCCAAATTGGTCGTCGGTAAGGATGTGACGTTTTTCACAGAACGAAACCATTCTAACATTAATGAATTTTTCAGTGCATCTCGATAAGGTCATAATTATGTAACGCATATAAGACCCTTGCCCAACAATCCAAGCCGTTGGTACCAAATCATTAAAAGCACTCGCAAGTGTGCTGTTCGGAGATACCAGCACGGGCTGGAAAAATTAATACTAAGCTGCGTGCATAGGTTACGGAAATATTTAACAGTTTTCTTAGATCACGCTCTCCCTATATTTTTGACGCTGACTGTATTTTGTATATATATTCAACCAGGAGGGAATGCACAGGATACAATCATGAAAACGCGCCAGTCCTGTTGATTCTTTTGCAGAATGCAAGTTCCGAAGTGATGGTATAAGGAAATGACTTATTTAGTTGAAATCCGGCACTTGGATTGTCCATTAGTACACGGGAGCTGGCCTGAGTAAATATTACACGATAACCTTTCATTTTAATGTACTTTTCTTATCATAAACTTTACGTGAAAAGGCGCGACCGTTCTCAATTTAGATGACTGAAGCCCTTCCTTTCATTTTTAACATAAAATGACATCACGTACGCTCAAAAAAAAAGAAAAAGGAAAAAAAGAAATTAAAGGAAGAACACCGTGACTCGCCGCCTATAAGAAACCAACATCATATTATGCTAACCTTTCCACATTCTTACGCTGACTCACCGGCAGTTATTTTAGCAAGAATTTTGGCAGAAGCAGCTGCGTCTGCTCGAGCGCAGAGTATATATATCTATGCATGTTTGCCAGACAGGCATTGCAGTGAAGGTGGTAGGAAGCCGAGGAAAAATAAGAAAATAAAGATCACGCAGATCGAACCCAGACGTGGAAATATATGTGAAGCGAACTTTTCGTTAACCAATTAATTAAATCCTACACATCACCTTCCGTGAAGAATTTTGCAGCATAGAGATTACATGTTTGCTAGGCAAGATAGCGAGACACTGAGAAGCCCAACACTCCACTCACACGGTATCAACCCACTCTACAGCGCGACAAACCAATTGAGCAGAGAACCCAAATTCTCGGCCATGAGTCATCAAAATATTTGCTTCATTGAAGGAATTACATGCCAAATGGCGTACATTTGTTGCAGTGATGACATTAAAATATCGTTAGGTGCTTCAGAGCGCGATTCCGTACAAAACAGATTGTGCAATGGGTCCCATCTGTAGGGGCAGCACAAATGGGGCTACATACAAGGTGATCTGTTATGTAAGCGCTATTGCACGCACGAACTATTCGACAACAAAGCAGCAGCAGCAGCAGCGCGCATTAGCATCAGCGTCGCAGAACGGCAAGGACGTCGACGGGCGAAACTCGGTCCGGCGAAAGGCACGCCAGCGCGAAGCAGAACGCCAGAACTCGCTTGGTCCAGCGTGAAGCAGAACGCGTTCGCGACACACGCTACGAACTCTGCCACTCGCATTCCTTAAGCTGAGCATGTCGCAACTCTATGGTTGGCCCAAAACACTAACGAAGCCGGACCAAAATTATTCGCCGCAGCGACTCGGCAGCAGGACACAGCTCGCCAAGCAAACCTGCAACACGGTGGCCGACGCGTCAATCACGCGCCTTTCGCTGCAGCGGACAAAGAGGTTTGCTAACAAACCGTTCGGTTTCGCTTGTACGGTTTGCGAACGCCTGTGGTTACTATGGCGGGTTCGCACAGTTCTACAGCGCATGCTATGCAGTGTCTCCGGGGGACGTTTCCCAGTCGCGAGTCGTTCGACAAGTTTCGCTTGTCTGGCAGTTGTCGAGGATCCCTGTGCAGCGGTAGGGTGCCGCTGGTGGGTACTTGCCACTTAATTCTTCGCGTACAGTAAACATGCAGCAGCTTCTGCGAAGACAAGTCTCACTTTCCTCTTCTACCGATTCCTGTGAAAGAGCGATCAACCCATTTTTTTCTTTTCGTTTACCTCGCTCATTAACATTTTGTTGCGTAAACGTGTATACGTATGATGAAAAGAACTGGTCGTAATCTCCTCCGCAACAGTCAAAATACAGCAACAGCATGGCAGGCACCCATATCCGACCTTCGCAAACATCAAAATAAGCCGCCTCCCTAAAGCATTACGGTTTTATTAGCAGCGATGTTCAAAGCAACATGTTGTTTCGAAACCACATGCGCAGACATCTGTCCTGTATCCTTTCGTAACTTCCCTTTGAGTTCAATCATCCGCGATAGCGTGTGAGCAAGACACGTGGGTGGCTCTTGAGTAGATTGATCTTGCTGCACCTCTTGTACAAGTGCACGCAAACGGAACAGAACGATTTGTGCCGTTACTCTCTACAACCCGGGTTACATAAGCGAATTTAGTAATCGGTCAAATGAACTTGCCACGCACGCGCTTTCTTGCTACTCATCACTACCAAATATCTCCAGCGAGGGTAAATATTGTGCTCCTCGGCATACGAAAAAAAATTTAGTTATGGGGTTTTACGTGCCATAAACCACTCTCTGATTATGGGGCACGCCGCAGTGAGGGACCCCGAAAATTTCGATTTCCTGGGGTACTTTAACGTGCCTCGTCATATATACCAGCCATGGCGATCCGCTGAAAAAAGAGGCATGTTACCACACATCTGAGTGTGTGTGTGTCGGGGGGGAGGGGGGTGTATTCTGCGAATGTCTACCTAGTGGATATGTCCCCTTCATCAGCTGCTGAAGTTCCCATTGTCTGGGCTAACGTATGCGTGAAGCGGAGACAGGCGCCCACAGCCGCTCGACCGGCCGTGCTCGAGGCACTTTGCGTGTATTCGCGGGCTTCTTTCACGCTCGGAGAAACGCTTTTATGTAGCACGCATTGAGCAACACAAAGCAGTACCAGGAGTTTTTCATGCTGCTCTACAATTTTCTCATGTTGTGTGTGTGTGTGTGTGTGTGTGTGTGTGTGTGTGTGTGTGTGTGTGTGTGTGTGTGTGTTTGTGTGTGCGTGCGCGCGCGTGCGTCTATATATATATATATATATATATATATATATATATATATATATATATATATATATATATATATATATATATATACTTTACAGCTCTGCTTGTTAAATAACAAATTTTTTCCTCTACAATGAGACTTGGACTTGTTCCACCTAGCGATTACTGCCAAACTTATTCCGATTTATCTTATTCATGTCTATGCCTGCGCGTGTGCATTTACATAGAAGATTCCATCGCAGAACCTGCCTCGCTCATTCACATTTCCCGAGTGGCCACCACTGCATTGTCTGACACTCTTGATGACGATCGGCAGGATACATTTCGCCGCATTATGCAATTTGGCAGAGGCAAAGCGAAGACTAATAGAATGCCACAATCAGCGCTATCTGAGTTCACAAATGTCTGCGGAATATATGAGACGTGGAAGCTGCCGCACAATTCAAAGCTTTTCAGAAGAATGGAGACAAGCAAGAAGCAGTCACAAATATTTTATTTATACCGTACTCTTCAGCTCAGACCTGTAAAGCAATTTTTGATAAAGAATCAGGCAAGCATTATGTTCAAATTTTAATTTTGTTTTTGTTCTTCGCGAACACGTTATCAGCGAGCACCGAAGCCACGAAATTTGCCAGACATAGCGATTATGCAAAGCATTAGTTTGGAACTGAAGAAACGAAGCCATCTGGCGATTTTTTTCTTTTTTTTTCTTTTTTTGTAGGAGACACCTGGAATACCGAAATCGTGGCCCGAGTACCTGACTCTGCCCCGTTTGAGTAAAAAGGCTGTTCTACGACGAGCACTCCATTGAAATAACTTCATCCATTATTTACGCGCGAAACACTGACGTCCCGTTCACGTTGCATCCAGCGACGGTTGCCCTAAAGCCACCCCGTACCGTACCGTACTCGCGGCATGACAATGCACTTTCGTTGCCCGTTAAGTATCGCGCTTCCGAGGATGCGTAATAAATGGGTTTTCCCAGAAACAATGACTGCCCCGAACTCATTTACAACACGGGCAGTAAAGTACGTTACTGGCTAAAGGCTCATTACTGGACATTAAATAGATTGTTCGAAAGTACGTGCGTCTCCAAGCGCTTGCATGCAGGCCGTCCGCCATAATGTTAGTAATCCTAATATCAAGTTCAGTTTTACCTATAGTACCGCACCACCATAACGTGATTTTCTTCCGCATCGCTGATGCACTTGACATGCTCCCCTACGCAAAAATTAAGGGAATCGTAAGCAACGATGCGTGAAAAATAACCAAGAGAAAGGAAAACGACATTTCCACGTTCATCGGCAAAAAAGGGTAACAACCAGTGTGCGATGGAAGAGCGACATTTCCTGTAGGCGTCTCTCCCGTGCGTTGTGCGGGCCTCCTGCTGATTTCCCCATCACGCTAGAAATGAGTCTGGTGCACTCGGTTTCTCCATCACCCCAGTGTAAAGGAAAGCTCTTGATCAATCTATATGCGAGAAAGTATATCACGGTAATATCTTTCGAAACTTCTTCAACTGATTTGCTCCGTCTTCCACGGCAGGCTCTTAAATGTGGGCCGTATTAAGGGGCGCTGCACGGGGACAGAATAAAAAAAAAAGATATACTGTGCGACAGCAAAAAAAAGAAATAGAAAATAAAAAGTGTGCCACTAGTGTAAGTCCCGTTAACGGACGTCGAGTTCAACATCTAATGATCCTGCAGGGAAACGGAGGTAATGCTGCTTTTACGGTGCGCGCTGACCAATGTCTCCCCTCCGTTTTTTTTTTTTTTGCGTTCACTTGTGCACGTTAATTTCGTTCTCTTACTGCGCAGTGCTTAGGACTCTGAATTTTGATAATGGGAGGGCGAAGTACTGAAATGTGCTCTTGGGTTGACCGCGCTCTAATGGCCATTGTGCGCTATTTTCTTTTCTTGCTGTTTTTTTTTAGTATTCTCGAGATTAAAACTGGAGTTGCCACACGGCCCAGTGCATACTTTGATCACGTTTAAAACCCTTTACTGTTAAGCATAATGCTGCGATGGGAGCGTTTTTCTTCTTCGGTCTCCAAAGTAAGTTCGATACGAGTTATGCCAATCACAGAAATTCGCATGTAATTCAGAAGTAAAAGGCAACCGCATCACGGAAAGTTTGAGCTGAGGAGAAGGAAGTGCCCAGGATGAACAAGCCGCCGCATGGTGTCCCCTTTGGTCTTAGCAAGGAGATCTCGAAAAGCAAAATTTACGAATATAATCGAACACGGCTGACCGATAAAATGACTTTGAAATGTCGCATGAGCTACCCAGTATTTTCTCATTTCTAGACAAAGTTATATATGAAGAAAGTATTGAGTAAGTTTCTTAAAAATGGCAAAATACTTTTTTTTTCATGCGTGTAATGCCGTTTACATCCGGATTCCGAGTCAACTAGGGAGCTCGTCAATGAGAAAACGCCGGAAAGCAGGGTTGTCTGGCGTTTGCACCATTAAATTGACAGTAATGAAAGACAGGAAGATCACGTCACCAGACCTTCCAGCAGCAAAATGTAACGCTAAATACCGCAGATCGTTTTCGAAAGATGCAAACATTGTGAGGTCGTCCAAATGTTAACGTGTTTTGCATTGAGAGAAAGCTTTGACTCGGGGCATCCTGTATGAATACATGGGGATGGATAAATCACTTTTCTCAGCAAACGCAGCCTCGAATTTCATATATTCGTTGCATATAAAAGAAGGATTTAAAATCCAGTGGCTGCCGAACGCGCAATTTCGATTTGTGTTGTAAATTTCTTTTTGAAAATTGTTAAAAGTTAGGCGCAAAATTTGAAGAAACTGAACTATGCAGTTTACAACTCTTTAACTCAGTAAATGAAAACGGTATCGATATTGTGTAAACTGCAAAACATCTACATCGGAAAACTGATGTATTATACACCACCCTAAAGTATACTACTAACGCGTGAGTGAGACTTTTGCATAACTCCTTCTAAACAATGTATCAAATTCACGTAAGATTTAAACTCATATATCAAATTTGTCTGCTTAGATTCTATAACGGACGCAGTTTACAGAGAGCGCTGTGATATCTGTTTTTGATACAGAGTTATCAATTTACGATCTTACTAATTTTCGGCAATTGTTGTAATAAAAACCTAAGCCTTAAATCAAGATTGTGTTTCTTACTATCATTACAATTTGCCATTCTCTCTCAATTGCTGTAATTCCATTCAGAATGGCCCAAGACATGTCTCATAAAACGATTTCTGCGTTTTACATGCATTTTAACAGGCGGTGACAGAGTCGCACCTGAAAATAAAATAATTTGTACGCTGACTTCAGGCAATGTGTTTCGATTGATTGAATCGCTGGCAATTACTGAGTAGAACTTAGCTACTCAATTTATTGGCTCGGAGACTAGCGTCTCTCAGCAGCAACCACGGCTCCCATGCAGCAGAATCATTCGGCATATTCACCACTTCCATCTGCCTGTTCCCCTGTACATTGTAATATGTGTTATTACCCCTTATTTTCGAACCAAACCGAATATTCATTAACTTTGAATAGTGAAGTATCGAATCGCTGAAGAACAGCATAGCAAAAACTATTCGATTTGCTTTCGAAATTTCGATTCTGGTGTTCCAGCGGACTTTGTAGAGTTCTAGAAAAATGGAGCCTACTGGCACACGTTTAGGAACGTAAAAGAGGTTTCATTGGTCATTCGGTTCCTCTATCACTCAACAAAGCCGGAGGATATGGCTGAATTGCATCACATAGATCAAAGCGCACGTTAGAGCAATCTTATCAGTTCACGATTTCTACTTCTCTCGGCGCTTTCTGTGCCCCATCGATGTGACGTTTCCACATACGCAGAAACATAGCAAAGCGATAAGCTGCCCACCATTACGGAGATCTCAAACCGAAGCCGCTGACGTGTACAAAAAAGCCGCCAGATACCATCCTGTGGGAATCGATGTCATGCAAAGCAGTGTGTGGGAAGTCTACCAAGTTAAAGAAACGACCATGACAGCACCAAGACTTAGGCGGCTGTTTTATAACCTAAATGACAGGCATATCATGACATTCAACTCATGACCTATCATTTATGTTTGTCACACACTCTTGTCATACTATGCCAATTTTGGTATCTACCAAGTTAACGAAACGATCATGAGAGCACCAAGACGTAGGCGGTCAGAAAGATACTGCCAAAGTGGCAAATGTACGCCAAGAAATGTTCGCATTTGATAAGTGGCAAAGCGCAGTGTAAAGCCAAGCTCATAAATAACATCGATCGTGCATTGCAACGAGTACAGAGCTCCAGAGAACTCTCACTCAATACATATGCAACACAGAGACTCAACCCGCCTTTAGAGGGAACGCGTCGACAATGGGACACGTGCTGTCCCATATTCCCAGCGGTAAGCTATCGCAGTGTGACAGATAGCCGTGAGGGCCATTAGAATAGGCTTCGAAAGTCCTTGAAAACTGCCGACCTTAGAGCAGGCACTGGGTAACCTAGAACAATTGCAAGTAATCCCCTGACGCGACCATCCGGCTACGCGGATCGGAAGTAGGTCAACTTCCTTCCGTATCTCTTTTATTAGGCCTTCTTTGTCACGTTTTAAACCCTGGTCCGATCTCCAACAGCCCTCCCAGCCGAAGTGTTTTTCTTTCCAGTGAATAGCCGCCTTCCTACGCCGGCAAGTAGTCTTTGTTAACTTGTAGCTGCGGCACAGTGACGTATTCGACCCATTTTTCTGTCCCGAACGAAGACACCGTGCATACGTGAGAAGAACACAGAGACATAAGTACGAGCGAACTGCAGGCCGCTCACGCCGCAGCGCCACCAGCCAGCGGCTCTTCGGAAACTTTATCGTGTCTCGAAACTTCGAATGGGAGGTATTTTCCCGCCGGTCATTTGCATGTTAAATGCGGCTCATTTGCATCGCTTTCGTTCAGTGTCACCAATGCGCCGCGGCTATATGGACTGCGCAAGCACCCAGTGAAACCACGCCAGCACTGCGCTAAGCTGCGCTTCCGGCCCATATTGAGTGAGCTCTGTTTGCTAACGCGCACCCGTTGTCCTCCCCATTCGCGCAGTGTACACAAAAGGCGCCACCGAAGACCTCGTTTACCAGCGAACAAACTCTGAAATTACGAAGACCAACACGGTTTTCTATCTCGAAGGCTTCGCTGCGCTGTTGCCATTACCTCAGTCGACACCGGTCAGTGTGCCGCATAGTCAGAACGATCGAAAAAATGCGATCAGCTGCGGACACACTTCCGGCATGTTTTCATGTGCGGTAATGCTGCATGTTATTTGGCTGAAACATTTGGGATGGTTCCTCAATTGCGCGAAAACTATCACATTGGAGCCTTCGATTGAGCGCCACCACCGGAATCTTACGTCCGGAGTTCAATCGCTGTCGCCGTGGGTTCTTTCATCGCTGATTTGACGTCCGCATTCATAATGTTTCCTGCTTACACTTTTAGTACGCATACGGGCCTCCAATGGCACAGCTATTTGTGAGACTCGGTGACCATAATCGCGAAAGCAGATGTTAGGAATGCCCCTGCCCTGTCCTTGCGCTGTTATTCAAACGTTAAAGTAAGGAAGGCAAAGCTTCATGAAATTTGTCACTTAAATTAGGCAAGGTTGGAAAGTAGTGACTGAAACGCCTTTAATTAAGTTATAGCATTAGACTACACTTACGAAATCGAATACGCGGCAAAAGCAAAAGCTTACTATGGAACACCAACTGTGCGAACTCAAAAGATGAGCAGCAACCCCACCTGTCGAAGCTATAGCTCGCCGTCAACTCATAGGTTCTGGGAACGTCCAGCAAATGTTAAATAACTTCAAGTCGCTAAAATATTGCAACGAATTCGTTAATAATGAAGAAATTAACAAGGATATTCTGTTAAGTACTTCCATTATAAAAACAAAACCGAATAAGAAAGAAAACGATAAAAAAATGCAAAATGAGTGACGCCCCAATGACAGCTCCAGCGTGAAAGCATAGCAAAGCAACAATGGTATTCTTTCTCTTTTTCTTTTTTTTTACGATTGATATCCCACCTTTCAGCTAATAACTTCAGGTTTAGATAAAAGAAATAAAGAAATCAATAAGAGTCCCACCCCATGCAATGTTTGTTTTCAGCCTCCATTCATGCGACTCCACCGTATTATAATGTACGTGTAACCAAGTACGTGTAACCATAAGCAGCAGCGCCTAGAGATCTTTTTTCTCTGATCGCACAAAAACGCACACGCGACTGATTCTGCGTGTGAAAGTTTGGGTCGTTCAATTTTGAAATATCTAATTCAAGCTCGCAAACAGTATGAGCGCAGCTTTTGTCACAGGATACGAAATACAGCTGATATGTGGAGATGCGCACGCGCCGATGCAACATCGCTGACTCAGTCGCTTTCCTCTTGTTTGTTCAATAACTGCACAGAAATCGAGGCGCCACGCTCAATTTGTACCAATGTGTTTGTGGCAACTGGCGCTTAAATATATATCGGAAACAGACCTTGTTAAAATTTCCCCGCCATCAGTATGCGATTTCTACAGCAAGGTGGGGAGCAGCCCTTATCCCTTCTCTAAATATAGCACCTTGGCAAATGGAATAGTGTGGCTAGTGAAAACAAAGTTATATTATGCACTTTCGGTGCAAGTTTTCGGGTAAGCGTATAACAGCTCCCCAGCCAACAAAAGGAAACTTGCCCCTTGCATTATTTCAGTCTCTTGCATAGAAGGCTCACTTCGTTCATTTCTTTTTCTTTTTCCCTCTTTACTTGGTAATTGAACAGCCTTGTTTTGCTACCTCTCACGTAACATTCGCTGATCATGAGACTGCTGTATCTCACCATCTAGAGATGCATCTACTAAAGAGCATCCCTGACTCAAAAGAAAAAATGACAAGCGTCATAGTGAGTGTCGCGTATTCTGTGCCTATACACGGGCAGTCACTACACTGAAATCGTCCTACGGGCGAGTTCCGCAAGGATGCTTGTCATTTTCCATTGTGTGTGCCCTTTGTCATTGGCACGGCATGAGGACAGAACTTCGTTATTGCCAGTATCGGCGACTCGCGGCGACTGGTTATAAGAAATCAGTACAATCAAAAGAAGAGAATCGTTACATAATGCGTGTACTAGAAACATTTACGTCACGTTCACTCACCGCTTATTTTGCAAACAGCAATTGAAAAATGGATATTCACGTTCCCCATCCCATACCTTAGCGCATGCAGTCAGTATTGTAAAGTTGTCGACCGCTAAAGCGAATATTTTCCTACGAGCTCAGCTTTATACTAAAATGTATGCTCGGTAGAGCTCTTTTTCCTTCGGTAACTTTCTAGAGCGTCCAGGTTCAGAATCAGAAACAAATCTTATTACCATATGCGAAGTTGTTACAAAATGCAAATACAGGAGGAGGTACCGGAGTCGGAGACTGAATTGGGAGCCTCCGTAATCCCCTAAATCTCTTTAGTTTCTTATTTTCTTTTCTCTTCGATCACCGCTCGCCACTAACTGGTACGTTCACAGCGATAGCCTCGCTTCTGGCTATGATTCGCCACATGCTCCATCTTCCTTTTTTTTTTCCTCCTATTTCTTCAGAATGGGCCTGTAGAAGTTTCCACTTCAACAAAATGTGGAAACAAGTCGCCAGCAAGCCAAACAGCAAGACAACAATCACCTGTTTTCCTAGGTTAAACTTCTTCAACCTGGAGAATGAAACAAAGAAAGCGGCTCATCAAACACACCCGAACAACACATCAAGCAGCTGCTCTCATCCCGAGTTTTTTTTTTTTTTCTTGCTACGGCTACTGTTAGCGATGCCGCTAATTGGACGGCTTTCGGCTCACTGCTGCGCTGAACTCCAGAACGGAGCACACACGTTAAACTGTGTTTGGTTAAGGGCTCTACACTGACTTTCAAAACATGGAAAGCTTTTGCACCAAAGGTGCGGACAGTTACACGGTCGATCCGCCTTCCGGCAGGAGGAGATTCATTAGCGAGAACATGCGCTAACAACCACGCGCACCTGTTGGCGGACGCTACGGCGATCGCAGGCCGTTTACTGCCGTGAAAGGAAAGCGCGCTACCTGGGTGCAGGTGGGGATATATATATATATATATATATATATATATATATATATATATATATATATATATATATATATATATATATATATATATATATATATATATATATATATATATATATATATATTTGCTCACAGGTCCACGGCGCAGACGAAAACACCGCCGAAACAAAAACACAAGAGCGCGCGCACGCACGCACACACATTTCTATCTCCTTAGCAGAAAACCATCTAATCAAGAGCGAAAAGGGTAGAAAGGCATTTAGTTTATGTATAGGCTGTTCTGTGTGTGTGCTTTTGTTCTTTTTCTTTCTTTAGCATAGCGCCGGCAACGGACCTTAGTATGCATTTTCCAATTTACCTATAAAAAAAGAGCAGGCCATATTTTGGTCTGCGGCTGAAGATTCCGACCCAAATTGAATGCACGAAAAGTTTAAAGCACACGTGAAGCCTGAGCATGTAGCTGCAGCGCTTCAATGTCACCGCACGGTGTTGAAGCTATAAGTGGAAAACAGAAATAGAGTTTTGTCACGGAATCCGCGCCCCGTAAGCTTCTCACGTCGATGGTAGATTGAGCGATACGCCACTGCTTCTTAAACAGTGCTTCGCCGAACTCCCAGCAGCGCCTGACATCGTTCAAGCTGTCCCATAGAAAAGCAGGCCATGCTCATGCTCCATAAAGGACAACTGTGTACCGAATGGGCGAACGATACGCATGGCGAATAATTCGCGACGGCCGGTCAATATCAAAAGCTGCGCTCTCCTCCTCTATTCACAACAGCAACGAAGAATACGCTTGATCGACACATCGCTGAACACGGGTTAACGAAACTGATGGCTCAGACTGTTTACACGATAACCTAAGTCTTAACAATCACCGAGGTGGTTCAGCAACTATCGAGTTGCGTTGCTGAGCTCAAGGTCGTGGGTTCGGTCCAGAGCCACCTTTATAGCGACAGCAATGGAAAGCCCGAAACGGAGTTTGCGATGTGCTTCCATTTCTGCTTGGTGTTAAGCCGTCATCGTTAAGGTGTCGTCACTGGGCCGCCTTCTCCCTTCTCAGATAATCTGCAAGACTCTCCCCATACGACGAGGAAGAAGAAAAATTATGCAAATCCAGCCCACACGTTAGAATCTATATGAAGCGAAAATGGAATGAAGGGGTTAAATCATTTCTATACAACAAACGACGATGGGTACAACTACACCCTTCACAAGCAATTATTATTATTATTATTATTATTATTATTATTATTATTATTATTTGTTTTGAAAATATATATGCATTTGAAAGGAAAGGGCAAGCGAGAAGGAGGCTGGCAACTGCTGCCAGAAGCGGCACAACGCCAGCCTAGGAGACAGAACCATAGAAATGGAAGATAGGAAAAAGGGGAGAGAATACGAAAGAAAGAACAGGATGACAAATCTGAAAGAACAAAGCCGAACCCACAAAGTACAGGTCACGCTACTAAACAATATTAAATTGAAGAAATAGTGTCTGAGGTCTTCTCATTTCACGACTGAAACCAGCTGCAAACGTGAACTAAAGTTAGTTACTATATTTAGAAAAGTCAGTAGAGCGCGATTAGCCAGATCGCGTCGAGACGCACAACCAGAGCGCACACAAACATCCGCCGAGTGTCGTACACCGCAGGCCAAGGAGAGGATAGTCCCTCATCAGCGACGTGCACATACACTAAATCAGGCGGGTTCATCAGGCGGGCCTTAGAGGGCCCCTGAAACGGTTCGGACAAATTTTATAGACGCGTAGGGACCTTTTAATTGTGCGACCGACTTTGAAAGTTGTAGCGCGTAGCATTGCGTAATTGATAGAATTTTTCTGACTTTATTTATTTTATTTGCTTTTATTCCCTCCACCCACTTCCCTCCCCTGCACAGGGTAACCAGCCGGTACCTGCACTGGCTGACCTCCCTGTCTGTTCATCTGTTCTTCGCTTTCTCTTTCTCTTTTTTTCTCTCTCTCTGCGTATTGGCCCTATGGATTAAAGGGCAAGGGTGTGGGCTGTAAGGATTGGAGGTTTTCGTATGTATCTGAGTACGCCCTGTCAATCACAGATAAAGCTGTAAAAACAAATAGAAGTTGAACGTAGGCATGTGCTTAATACCTAAACAAAGGGTGACAAAGGGGACTAGCCGCCAGTGTGCTAGACGGCTACTCGGCTCTTAACACTCCACCTCGACTCAAGAAAGTGGATGGCAACTCCAGCCCTCGACAAAAATTATCACTTCGTTTAATTAGACAGTTCACTGCAAATCTCGAGAAGTCGTAGTGTCTTCTCCAGTCGAGGGGCGCCGTTGTGCTCCACTCAGTGAAGTGGAGGGAAAGGTTCGAGTCGCGGATTGTTTGAGAATACGTGGGTAAGCAGACCAATGTGCTTCTGCCGTGCTGGAGACAACGAAATTATGCAGTACACGTTCCACTAAGAAAACTTTTAGAGGGGCGTGGTGATGAATAGTAAAGTGAGACGCGCACTCAAACCTCTGCCCTTTTGCCGGACAAGAAAAGTGTGCGTGTTAACGTAAGGGCACGTGCACTTAAATATATCCGACCACTGTACTATCATCTGTTCGCATTTGTAATCGCACACTTGATTTTCCACATCTATGGGCAATTGCTCAAGCTTGCAACGTTGTATTCCTAATCGATACGCATGCCCAGGATGTGATTGCTCACGCTCTAAGTATCCACGCATCTCGTAACGCAAGGCAGAAACTTGCTTTACTCACTGCAATGTCTGCAGACACGTCATTCATCTCCTCTGATCGCTTTCCCACATGCTTCAATACTAAAAAAAAGGTTTATCCACTAATAGTGGCACACGTCGCCTGCTTTTATTGAATACGATACATTAATATACTAATCGACTACGATACGCAGACACAAGTACGTGTATTTGGAAAGACATCCTGCAAGATCAGAGGTTAACTCTAATGCATCTAATTGTGGGCCGCCGACGGAACAGAAAGCATCGCCTTATAATTTCCGTCGAGGTTTAACGTGTGGGAGCTGCACAGGTGGATTTGGTGGCCGGCGTGCTTAACGCGCAACGAAACTACTAAAGAAATAAACGTCTGATAACTAAATGCAAATAAACGTTTGATAAGTTAAAGAAACGGCGGTGATTTAGCGGTGCATGGAGAGAAATGTTCAGCATTACGTCGTACCTCTTTGAAGTCCCGAAGTCCCGGATGCATAATGTAAACGGCTATATATACATACATATGTATATATATATATATATATATATATATATATATATATATATATATATATATATATATATATATATATATATATATATATCGTAATGCATTACGTCGTACCTCTTTGAAGTCCCGAAGTCCCGGATGCATAATGTAAACGGCTATATATACATACATATATATATATATATATATATATATATATATATATATATATATATATATATATATATATATATATATATATATATATATATATGTGTGTGTTACTAGGAGATGTTCCTTGTCGCAGGAACATCTATATATATTGCGCCCCGCTCAGCGGTGCCCGAGGCGAGGAATTTACGGCCTTTTCTGGATCATACACCAATCGTCGTTAACGCAACAGAGTCGCGCACGTGACGTCACCAGGGTAGAAGCTGTCGATTAGACTTTATGCACGTGGGAGATCAGTTTCAATCCGTGTACAACCACGCCTTCGTATTGCAGTCGCAGGGCCCCTACTCCCCGTCGTCTCGCTTGCCTGTCGAGCGCGACCTACTGATTTCACTTCGCCTGGCGTGTTTGTCACTACGTGTCCGACGGCAGCCGCACGTAGGCGAAATGTGCGAGTTCCCAATAAGATGAAGTTGGTTGCCTTTTTAAAAGTGAAACAGCACCGACGTGACTTCCAGAATACTGGCGTATGTACATGTGGTCTTCTGTGGAACAGTAGGTGGCGAAGAGGACAGAGCGCGGGCGAGGGTATGGTAGTGGAGCGGAGAGAGAAAATGTTCGCTCGTCTTATGGTTTAGAGCGTTTTAGGGGCGCTTTGGTGATCCGAGAACAATGTTTGGGATTCCGTGCGCAGAAAAGAAAAAGAAAAAAAGGAACAAGGCAAGAAAAGCGTCCAGACGTTTCTTGCCTCCGAACCTTAGTGAAATATTACCGCCGCGGCCATCATTCGATACAGAGACTTTCTGCGCAGCGGCCGAACAACACCGCCACAGACGGTCGCCGCGTGGATCCAATCGGTGTGGTTCTATTCTTGAGCGTGCAGAAATAACGGCCCCTCTTTATTTCATCTTCGGCTTCTGGCTATGGCGTCGCTGCTTCCTGTTGCTTCAGTAGCCGCCTTTGGCTAACTGACACCGATACAACCACGCATCGTCCAAGTTTACGGAGTGCTCAAGTATAGACCGTTTTAGCTTAGCGTCAATTGCCACCTCCGCACAACAGTCCACGCGCTCAGGCTCTGCAGATATCTATCTCCAGATGCCGCGTTCTCAGTTGAACACTTCCGACGCAGGAGAGAACCCTCGGACACCTGTCCAGACCCTGTTCAACACAGACATTTCTAATGAGTTGCTCCGCAACGTGAGGACATATGGACTGTATGACTAAGTATAAGAGTTGTAGCGCGTTTGGGTGCGTGCCTTTCTCTATTTTATCCCTTCTCTCCTTCCATCACTTTTCATTCTCTTTCCGCAGCACAGGGCAGCCAGCCGGTATTCACATTGGCTAAAATTCCTGTCTTTCCCTCTTTCTTCTCCAGCGATATCACTTTCAGAGCGCTTTTGAATGGCCAAGCCAGCGGATAAGTATATGGGCTACATGACTGGCGCGTCATATGTAAAATCACATCGCGTTATTTCCTCATTGCGCATATCATGCTTACTCTCGTTCCACATAATTTCCACTAAGTCAGCAGAAGATTTTTTTAATAGATTGCGCAGATCCCACGCACTGTGCAAATCGACGCTTTGCGAAGGATTTTGCGAGTACCTGCATATACAGCATTGTTTGGGGGTTCCGCAAACCACTGCAAGATGAACCAACTTGTTTGTGCAAGTTGAGTACTTGTGTGTGCAGGTCGCCAGCGCACGTGTGTGTGACGACAGCAGCATGACCACAACCACGTCTAAGATGATCGTATGGCAGCACAGGCATATATATCAACGCCAATTGTAGCTTATGACATGACGATTGTTGGTTTTACGTGGGTAGTTGACGAGCGAAGGCGAGATTAACAGGGATTCTGACGTTATCAGCAAATACGTGTTATTCAATCGCACATACCCATAGTTATGTAATGTGGTGCATGTTCCAACGACGAATATATTTATACTTTGGCAAATACATTTTAAGGAATATTACTGTAGTGAGGGGGCCATTCACTATAGCCGTAACACTATATTGACAAGTAACAGTAGCCGATTCAGAACTTTTGTAATAGCGAACTATTCTGTCTGGTCTTACGGCGACGCGGAAAAGCGTCAGCCTCGTAATTGTGCGGTATGGGTTCAAACCTCGTTGTGGGAAATTTCTTTTTAAGGTTGCTGCTTTCTCTTTTTTTTCTCGTTTGACATCTGTTGTACTTGTTCTTTTGTCCTATGCTGCACCAGGACGCCTGACTCGGAGGGCTCCTGCCAAGGGGAGCGAAGCAACCCGTCGCGTAGACCTGGGGGCAGGCGTTAGGTCTCCCACCCCCCTCCCTGACTAGGCCTCTCGACGATCTCCCCCATCCACTGAGTAGCAAAACTCGGTGCGCATAATATGCGATGGAATGAAAAGGAGCCCCTGCAATTCAGCAGTGTGGAGGCTCGACAAAATATTGCATGTACTATTGTGACGGGCCGCCTCGCCGAAGTGAGCGCCATTTTAAAACATGGCTATTTTAAACATGACCTTGGGCGGCCAAGAAGTTGGTATGAGGTAGCAAAATCTCTAAGTAGCGTAAACTGCTGCGGGAAAGTTCTGGGAAAAGTGGGCCTGTCCCGGAGTTAGTGCACTTTACCACGGCGCCTCAGAGCACGAGCTGTCACAACGAAGAAACTGGCGCATAAAGCACACGGCCGAGTGTTTCAAAGAGCCGTCTGCCATGGGAACGAGAGAAGTATGCGAGCGATCGTGGCCCGGTAGTTAGAGCACCGAGTTGCTGTAATCCACGGCAGAGCTTCGATTCCACCGTCGGTCACGCACTGCTTTCTTTTCAGTAAATCATGTCAAGGCAGGAGCCTACCTACGGCAAAGTGCCAAGAAGGAGGCAAACAATGCTACTCATTAAGACATTTTACTTTAGTGGAACTTATGTCGAACCATTTCAAGACTGTAGTCCTAAGGTGCATCGCTAATTCTCGTCGTTCCAGTGAGGCGTCGCACTGGAGGTTGTGCGAAGAGAGGGTGTCCTTGAAACTTGCCGATCAAGAATGTGGCCCCTGCGTCGGTTTCAGGCTTTCAATAAGCAGATGTTTTTTCTTTCTTGTTTTTTTTTTCACGAAGAGACCACCATCACGGCGTAAGCCCCGGTGCACATGTCCTCAAATTAAGATAGAAGTCTAGTAAACGAGCAATCACGTAATACTCCAGCAGATTGTGCAGCGTAATCAGGGTCGCAAACCACTCTTTGGTGACGATAAATCGCGTTGTGCGCACGCCCATCCACGTTCCCGTTAGGAGGATGTGTGCAGCCGCTATAAGAAGACATGCACTTCAACAGAGTGGACTACGAACGCCACCGTTAAAAATTGATTTATTAGCTAGATTTCACACTTCTTTGCACCTCAATATGCATTCACCAAAACAGAGGAGAGCGTGTGTATTAATCTGTCTTTCTCAGAGGGAAAGAGAGAGAGCGCGTCTGAATAGTCGCGGACGTTGGCCAGCTATACACCTGGTTGGCTATACCAGGGAGAGGGGTATCAAGAGACAGAAATGGGAGTCCCGACGGTTTAAAGATATCAAAGGGCACGCACCGCGCACAACCCACGTCTCTCACCGTGCACTGGCCAGCGAGATGTGCTATAGATACATGTTCTGCTAAACTGAAAAGCCTATTTTCGGCACGACCTGGCATCGCGAATGAAGCGCTCGGCAAGCGAGCCGAGCGCTAACGGCGCACACACGCAAACTGGCGTGAAGTTAAACCGCGGCTGCTATGTCAGCTCCCGGCCCCTTTGTGCACCATCCGGCGGTCACTGAGACATTGGAGTCCGTTCCAAGTGCAAGCGGGCGCCGAAGAAACGCGGGCCACAGCGCCCAGGCCGCGAACAGGAGCCAAGGTTTATTTATACGGCGCCGCTGTGTACGGGACCCGCCAGACAGAGCACAGGAGCCCACGCGCAGTTTCACTGAGCAGACGGGAATAAAGGACACGCCGCTCCGGTAATGTCCTCAGCCTTCTCTTTACCGTCAACACCTAGGATATGCGGCTGGCGGCGCCCAAATCGGTGTCACTGCATGACTAGGTTACGTTGAAGCTCAGAAGGCTTGAACTCGTTCCCCCTTTTCCTCTTTCTAATCTTCCTTTCCCTTGGCCCAGTTTAGGGTAGTAAACCAGGCGCTCGTCTGGTTAAGCTCGCTGCATCTCTTTGCTTTTTTTTTTCTCTCAAACCGAGAAGGACCTTAAAATGTCATTACATCATCATCAGCAGCAGCCTATATTTAAAGATGTTCACTGCAGGAGGAAGGCCTCTCCCAGCGATCTCCAATTACCCCGTGTCTTGTGCTAGTGGATTCCTACTTGCGCTTGAAAATTTCCAAATTTCGTCACCCGACCTAATTTTCTGCCGTCCTCGACTGCGCTTCCCTTCCCTTGGTACCCGTTCTGCAACTCTAATGGTCCACCGGTTATCTACGCTACGCATTACATAGCCTGCCTAGAGCTCCGTTCCTTTTTCTTAATGTCAATATCGGCTATCTCCGTTTGCTTTCTCATCCAAACCCCTCTTTTTGCCTCATAGCGTTACACATGACATTTTTCGTTGCATCGATCTGTGCATTGTCCTTAACTTGTTCTCGAACCTCTTTGTTAACCTCTAAGTTAATGCCTCATTTGTTACCACCGATAGAACGCAATGAGTCTATGCTTTTCGTTTCCCCAACAGTGGTAATTTAGTAGTCAGGATTTTGAAGTGCCTGACGTATGCACACCAAACCATTTTATGCTTCTGTGAATTTTCTTATCGTCGGCAAGGTTCCCTGCGAATAATTGGATGACAGACTCAAGGGACTGACTGGCAACCATGAATTATTGCTTCCTTGGCAGGCTATTGAAAATTAGCCTTGTCTTCTGCATATTAATCTTAAACCGCACAGTTGCCTTTTCTCGGTTAAGGTATATAAGATAAGGTATTAAGATATTATTATTATTATTATTAGACAAGGTATTATTATAAGGTATTAAGATATATATATATATATATATATATATGTATATATATATATATATATATATATATATATATATATATATATATATATATATATATATATATATATATATATATATATATATATATATATATATATATATATATATACACATATCATAAATGTGTGTGACGAGGAGATGTTCCTTGTCGCAGGCACCGCTTAGTACTGTTGAGACATGTTGAGAAAAAAAATGCTGCTGCGATTACAGTCAAAGCAGAAGATGAGCGCAAGAAGAGCTTGTTGATCAGCGCTCTGTCCACTGTGTTTCTCA
Organism: Dermacentor albipictus; assembly: GCF_038994185.2. NCBI lineage: Eukaryota > Metazoa > Arthropoda > Arachnida > Ixodida > Ixodidae > Dermacentor > Dermacentor albipictus. The sequence continues at coordinate 83,973,791 of NC_091825.1, read as the reverse complement.
TAGTCGCGTCCACTTTTACGCTTCAAGCAAAATTAATAATTCAAGTGGAAAATAAATCTTGGCACGCCTCAATAAGATTACGTCCAGAAAACGTTCACCACATTGGAATAGAAAGGTTAAAATGACAACGTTAACAATTGTGAATTGTTGCATTGTTCGCGTTATCTTTTGCATTATTATCGTCGCTAACATGCAGACCGGCTTCAAGGGAGCTACTTGAGCTGAATCGAAAAAGAACAAAAAAGGTGTGCCGAAAGCACCGACGATAATTTTCGATGTAAGCAAATAGCTGAGTGCTGAGAGAAGACCCCGCGCACACGGAAGCTCGCAGGCCTAGCAAGGAAAGCTGCAGCGATGAATGCAGGCAGATAAGATTCGTCACGCCTGTTCAATCACACTGACAACGTTGACGAGGCTGGGAAACTGAGTAGGGCTAAAAGGGCGGACCAACACACTAGTGCCCTGCGTTGTCAAACCGCTAGTGCCCTGTGTTGCACCCACAGTTTTTTGCTTGTGATACACTATGCTGCGCCTTAAGGTAGCTCTCGTCGAAATAAAAAGAAAGTTGGGAAGAATGTTCCTTTCGGACAGCTCGTCGTGCTTTACTTGCTCTCTGATTTTTGAAGGTCTTAGATGTCTTGTTCACAAGCGCATATGAACACTCGTTACCATAAACAGAATTTGTACAGCATGCTCCCAGTGCGACTGGTGCAAATGGCAAGGTTACTTCGGGGCACTGTGAAAGTGGAAGCACTCGCCAAGTAGCACTAGTAATAGGATATCGTGCAGTTGCCTTGTTTCCATGGTATTTCGAGGGGTGACAGCAGCTCCTGCGGTGCCAAGAACGAGCAATGCGAACGAAGCGGCACTTCGGTGGCAGGAAATCTCCGCGTGACTGTGTGTAGACGCCGAGTGCCCCACTGCGACCGAGCCATCAGGTGGAGAAATCGCTGGCACTGACTGCCAGGGCAACACTGCCTGTAGCAACAGCCCTATACCCAACACGGTGAAATACGGTAGGTCGGAAAAAAAATGTTTTTCATCTCATTATGGTTTACTTAACTTTATCTGCCTCCCACAAGCGACGAGAGTTTTTTCTCTTTTTTTTTTGCTTGCACCTATAGATTGAGAGGGCATCCCTTTTATCAGCATCTGTGCACCTCACTATGTCGCACAATAAGGTTTATACCGTAATAGAAACTGTACCCATCGACGCTACACTATCAGGCGTTTAACAATTTCCTTAACGTACGCTTCTGCTCCCACCATCCCTTCGCAGGAGTCATTTTCGTTGCAATCGAGGCTTGCCCCGTGGACGCCACGCCACTCAGTAAAGCGACGCACACCTATGCAACCTGAAGCAACTCGCGAAAAGCAAGAGCCTGCTGCAAATGTAACATGCCAAAACTAAAATTGAGAAGGATCTACACAAAGGAAGTAGGTATTACGGTAACGTTAAACATGAAAGAAAGGAATACGTTATAGAATAATCGCGACTTGATATTCGCGATCAGATCAAGAGAAAAGGGCTGCATTCAAAAAGCTTTCATTTCGTAAGTGTTTTTTTTTTGCCATTGTTCTGTCGCGTCTGCTAGTATTATGTCCAGCATTAGGATCAGGTAAAAGTCTATTTTTTATGCGAAGCATATTACGAGGGCTCAACCCAGCTCCTCAGGCGCGGCGGTGACCATGAAATCACGTGACACCGTGACGTCACGACAGAGGAGAAGTGGCTTTGGCTCAACTCTTGCAAGACGGGCTGGGTGGGAATCGAACCAGGGTCTCCGGAGTGTGGGACGGAGACGCTACCACTGAGCCACGAGTTTTTTTTTTTTTTCTTTATTACCGGCTTGGCAAGTACATACAAATATTGTCAAATAAATCCGAATGTTAAAAAGTCTAGTCTTTACTAAGACTGACGTGTCATGTTAAAATGGCTTCATCGAAGCCAAACTGTTCAACACTGAAAGCCAATTTGGCGGATCACTTAGCAGTTTCAAAACTTCGCTTGTATAATTAACATTCTCGGTAAAATAATACATTGCTGGCTTTGCATCAACATCAGCATTGCGTACAGCCATACGAGTTCGCCACACACTTTGCATACACAATAGCATCAACATGTCCACCGGCACACCGTCAGGTTCAGCACATGGCAAAAACCTTATTCCGAACGCAGTGATAGGAAGCTCCTTTTTTAATGTTCTTTGCAGGATGTCCCAAAGAAAGCGGGCATCGTGGCAGTCAAGAAAAATATGTTCGACAGTTTCTTCCTTGTTACATATAAGACAGTTGTCTGACCATGGGACAAACAAGCCCTTGCTTCTTAGCCATGGCTTAACAGGCAGTGTGCCGGTATGCAGTTTGAAAAAGAATGATTTTGTGTTAGCTCGTACAGGCATATTATTGACTCGTTTGAAAACATCTCGTTCAGGCCCTAAGTAATACATAGAACGATACACTGGTGTAGGTATAAACACTTCAACAAGATCCTTATACAATTGTTTTCGTGACACTGCAAACAAGTAGTCTTTCGAAAAACGAGCGTTTAGAAGACGTATCGCCATGGAAACTTCACGCAGATAGCCCTTTAGTGCCATCGGTTTGATTGCGTGCGACGATACAACAAAATCGGGCAAAGCGTCGCGCAATCTCACTTGGATTACCGTCCGCAGAAACCCATCGCTTTGGTCGCGGAAGAAAACAAATCTCGATACAAGTTGCTACAACGCTTCAAAGCGGTACAAAAGCGCCTCTAGTGAATGCGGTGTTGCCTTAGAAACGCGCTGTTTCTAAGGCGTGCGTCTCTTGCTCAGGCGCACATTTCGTTGCCGCGCCGAACGCTGCTTTGCTCGACGCTCACCGCGTCCAATGCGGGGCGCGTAGTCGCTGCCCTGTAGCCCATTGTCTTACACCCCTTGGCGGGTCGACGGGAACGCTGTCGCGTTCCACTCTTGAAGGCGAAGAAGTAATGCATGAGTTGTTTCTTCGTCTAGCCGAACCAAATATAGCCAAGCAACAGCAGTTCACCAGGCTAAACAGTGGTTCAACAACTAAAATAAAGGCTAGTATGCTTCGCATCCTGGGCTTAACCTTACCTAAGCCACAGCCATTTTTTTCTCTCGCGAATAATTCTTGCATAAAAAGAAGCTTTTGTGAATAAAGACCAAGATGTAGAAGTCAACACAGATGCACCAACTGCCACAAACAGCAAGGTCATTAATTTCTATAGAAAAATTAGATACCAGAGAAAAGTAAGCATTATCGATACTACTGGAACAAAATGAGATTCGTTCAGTAAGTTTGCATATACAACGGAGGTAATAGGTGATGTCTAAAACATGGTGGTCATGACGTGTCTTCGGAACCGTGAATACTACCAGCACATGCATTTTGCAAAATCATAGACTTCAAGATTCCTTTATGTTTATCAGAGGGAACTGTCGCTTGGTCGTGTATAGAGGTACAACACAGGAAGAGTCAAGTCGGAAAGGCTGGTTAATTTGGTTGCTACTACTTGCAAGCGATCGGGACAGATCTTTATTCGTCTGTGCTCGCATGTGACGATTATAGTGTAAATGATAAGGTGCACAAACGTGCCTCTCAAAACACACGCCCAAAATAAGGTATACGACAGACATGGCACTGCCAAGGGCGACTTAAGGTCGCCACGCTCCCTGAGCGCCCTTTTGAATCACTGTGCAAAGGATAACGTAGGCAAAACGAGCAGCGCCTTCTGAACAAACAGGCCAAGCTTTCCATCATCCGGAGTGCCAAAATAGCGCTGCCCACGCGGACCCGCGGCAAAGACATAGCCTGAAAACTACACTGTCCGATTCTTGATGCAACGTCGGGTGTAGCGCCAGACGCAACGGCGGCATATTTCGACAGCTTGTGGCGTGGGAACATTCCCTGTAGCAGCGACATGCGAGGGGAAGCGCGAGACTTCGTAGAGCGCGCTCCCAAAGAAAAGGCTTGAACGAAACGCAACATTTGGAGATTGGAGAGAGGTGTGGGGAAGCTATAGGTGTAGGCCCAGCTCAGACGTTGGAACGCACATACACACGGCACCGCGATGACGCCGCCAGAATTTATATATAGATATATAGATATATATCCGACGGGGCAGTGTGCACAGGGAGGCGAGGCGAGTCGACGTACAGAGTCGTCGGCATCCCAGTGTTCCTCGCGGGCCTGCGATCTCCAGTAAGTGTACGAATCCCAGTCGGAAGACACTCCTCTTCACACTCCTCTCCCTCACACGCAAAGACACCGGCGCGAGTCACATCGCAAACGACACACACACACACACCGCACTTGAAGCTCACGCAGCGTGTCGTGCGCAAAAGTGCAACTGCCCGCTGGCGCTCTCAGTTCTGGATGCCGGATGACGAAAGTGGGGGCGAGAGAGGGGCGACGTTGCGCTGACGTACGCAACACAGAGGGAAAGGAGGCAAGGGCGCATTCGGGGCAACCAATTATCGCACTCGCGCCGAGTGACGTCACAGAGAAAACGAAAGAAGTAACCGCTGCGCTGCGCGCTATATTTAAGGCATCGATGCCTGCCGGATGCTGCCATAGTAGCCAGGATGCTTCGTTAAAGACGTGGTTGGCGTCCGCGGTCTCTGCTCACCCTTAGCGTTGTATCCTTTGCTTTTCTGCTCACTCTATATTTAACTTTTGAGGCCGAACTCGGCCATAGGGGAAAACAAGAAAAAAATCGCGGGACACTCTAAATTCCCAGAGGCGCTACGTTGAGCGCGGAAAACGAGACATTTCAGCCGAGACAAAACAACGAAAAGGGGCAAACAAGTTAAATTGATTGAAGTGACAGGATGGTTTCCTGGCCCACGGAGACGCCCCTGCTCCGTTTGTTTTCCTTTTCTTTCTTTTTTTTTTCTTTTTGCCTTAGGCTGTTTGAGAGGCTGGAATTTTTTTTCCTCGAGCTCGCGCCGCAGCGCCATGGTTGCCCCGCGCGCTCCATGGGCACAAGCACTGCGGCAGACTAGCCGGGGTTCAATAAACAGGCCGGAAATAAAACGGCTGTCGCGCCGCCAAAAATCAGCACGGCGTGGTTTCCGGGTCAAGTCATGCCAACCGAAGGAAAAGAGGAAAGAGCGGGATTCTTTTGCGATGAGTGAGTCCTGCGCGAGCTACGTTCACTGCGTAACGTTAACGCAACGTGTAAGACTTTCGCAACGGACGGCGGTTACCCAGTTCGTATTCGTCGACGCCCAAAGGTGATGAAGGCACTCGTCCTAAAGGATGTGAGACAGAACTTTATCGCAATGCGGGCGAGTTTTCGGGTGCTTAGGGAAGACGAGAGAGAGAGGGGTAGAAAATAAGAGTCGGTTAACCACCGTCGAACCCTGTTGGCTACTCTGCGCCGGAGTGAAGGGGATAGGAAGGAAGAGTGAAGAAAAAAGAAGAGAGGACACAAAGACAAAGCGGGCACACGCACGCGACACCACGTAGTTGAGGCGGTCTCTTAGTAGCAGTAATGTAACATTGATCGCATCTATCTGCCTCTATGAAATGCGAGGCCGAGGTGCCAAAAGCTCTTGGTTCGTGAATCCTATACGCACCTGCCCCTTTTGAGCTCTCGGAACACGGATCTCAACAAAGAACCACGGCTCCGGTTTCACAGAACGTCTCTGCACCTTGCGTTGCGCAACGTCGGCAAGAAAGAGCCTCATAGCAGCTACGTATACGCGGGCCTTGTGTTGCAAAGACATGTCGATAAGTGCCCCGCACGGCCATCTTACCATGAGCGGGACGAAGCCGTCGTCTTAGGGAGGCCAATACTGAAATGGCTTCGCTATACCACCAACGCGGAATGTTCAGGTTCGGAGGTAATTAACCCTGCAATCTGCGAAGCGCCATTCCGCCCTACAAGGTCACCAGGCGAGGCTAATGCTTCTGAATCAAGCGTATACCTATAAGTAACAAGGCTGAGTCCCTCCCCCTCCTCTCCACCTCCTTTTGCACTCCGTCACCTGCCGACCAATAAATTGCGCAAGGAACGACAGAACCGAGTGAGAGAAAGAAAGCTGTGCACTTACAGATAAATGCAGTGGTAACTCTGTTCAAGAACTTCATTCATTCCGTGACTATGATCACAAACCAATTGGATGGTGAACCGAAGCAGATGTGTCCACAGAAATCAATCTAAATATAGTTAATGCAATGGATCAGGCTCCAGGGATTTGACAAAAAAAATTTTAAACACGAGAATATGAAGACACGTGTACTATTCATTACCGCGAAGTGCATACTATAGGACCGAGTAAATTGTTCGTATGGACGACAGCGCGAGTTGTGGGCGTGTCGCTAGGTGACCGGCGCTCATTGGTTGAAGGGACAGTCAAGTTCAATCAAAATACTAAAAAAAAAGGAATTCCTGCAAAAACCATCACACCCTGAATGTCGACGTTAACGCGATTAACATTGAAGTAATGTACCGGCACACCGTACTGCCAAATTCCTTACTTCTGTGCAGCCAACTGCTTCGATTTTCTGTTACCGACATCATCACTCCTCTCGGGCTCAACGCTGCACGCTCAATATACGTCGTGGTGCCTGTCTGTTCGCTTGACTCTGCAGTCGGCGGCTCTTGATGCCGACTGTGTAACTTTCCACATAGCTGACTTCTTCGAGTTTGTGATGCCGGCTTCTTTGCTTCTTGCCTCTTGTTCTGCTTGTCTATCCGCGCACCTAAGCAGTGGCACGCACGCCCGCTATAAGGGAATTGGCAAAGAATGTTCACACAGGTAAGGTTACCTGCCCACTGGCATGTACCCAATGGACCATGTTGTCTGTTCGGGTATATACCGAGTGGCAAACACCCAGTGACCCAAGGTGGCGTGAAAGAGGTTAGATAGGGATTGACATACCGAAAACGTGTCTAACATACCAAGGGGATGCAAATCAAATTAAAATCATGGGGAATCTTCAAAGCGTTTGCACCTCTCATCTTTGTCTCTCAGGTGCAGACTCAGGTGTGGCCAGAGATCTTCCCAATCAGACTTCCCTTCTTATTTTTTTATGTGCTGCTGCACAATGTGCCGAACCTTCCGGAAATCAAACAGACCGAGTTGTGCGTTCATCGTGTTCATCGCTCGGTTCCTTACGGTTACGTCGGGGTGGCGCTTCGTCCCATTTTTCTCCAAACCGGATATTACGGCGCCGCTGCTACAGAATCCTCCCTGCCATCGTCTCGCTCAGTACAAAGTTCTTCAACAAGGTTTTCTTGTCGCTCATGCGCACAACGGCCCGCACGAAGCACCACTCCCAGCGGTATTTCAAACTTCGTGTTGCTACTAATTGCACAACAGAAGCGTCCGTAAACTAAATTACCAGTGTTTATTCCTTACCTTTTTTTTCTTTTTTCTTGTCAACCCTTTTACAAAGCGTACCGTTCTTATTATTCGCTTGGGCAGTTCTGGCACCATCCGACTGCCACCCAGAGGAGCATAATTTTCGAGCACCACGTTTCGTATATTTATTTTTATGTTTTCTTTTTTTTTTCAATCGCAGAAGAGGTTACGACCCACTCTGAGCCTTCGTCCAATCGTGGTGACAGTCACTTTAACAGACGGGCGAACAAAAAAGTTTCGTCAAGTGACATGCTTAGTGTGCCCTAATTAAGGAAGTGTTCAAGAGCCTTTTTCCGCTGCCAGGTAACTACACAGCTGCCACGTGTATGAAAGCCGGGAAACGCCGGTCCCATTTAGCATCGGAACATCTTTTTTTCCAGTTGGTAAATGCGCACCGCGCAAAGCTGAAATTAGCTTGTTTCGGGTCGACAATCCGGAATCAATAACTGCGACGCCGGGTGCCCCGTGTGCCGCAGTCGCTGGGACCCGTTTGCTTCGCTTCCATAATAATCGCATTCAGAGACACGCCTTTCGCCAATTAACGTCAGCGCGGGGAGAATGCGCGGAACGCGTGCAATTGCAGCGCTGGCGCTCAAACATCGCTCATTCCCGTTCTGCAAAAAGTTCACCTTGGTGATTTTCCACGCAACAGCAGATCTTTTCATTTTCTTTTTCACGCAATACTAAGGCATTGGTGTTGACAATGTAGGGTTTTCTCTCTTTTTTTTTTCATACATGTTAACAAATGATCACAGAAAGAGTACAGCGTAAGCTAAAGCTCCCTTAGGAGGGCGGTCAGAGGATATCATACGAAAACGTAATGATATACGGTGCTCAACAGTGGCTGGAAGAAGTGCGCACAACCTCTAACAATATAGCGCGCGAACATGCCTGCATAATTCCTTCGTCAATCATGATAATAAGAAATTACACAAGAAAGCAAGTATCCTTACGCATTATTGACAGAAAGGGGGCGGCACGCTCCCGCTAAAAGCCGAACGACGGTTTCGCTCCGTAGTTTCAATCCCCTGCTTGCGAACTGCCCCCAGCGTCTGAAACCCCCATTCGTAAGCTCAATAAGCACGTGTGGGAAGTAAGCGGCAGTTTCATAGCAAGGCTCGTTTGCGACGCGCAGCGAAAGGATAAATACGTTCGCAGTTAAGTCTGTTTCCATTCCCGCAGCTTCGCGTTTATGAAATCATGGTCCATGCGTGTCACGTTGGCTTCTTCGTGCAAGTCGGCACAAAAATATATTGTTATGCGCGTGTGTTACGCGGAAGAAGCTGTAGAAGTGCAGCGGACCGGAAATAGGATGAACTGCGCGGCACCATCAGCCATACTTCCGCGCGATGTAAAAAAGCAATTACGGCATAACCCGTGTCATGATTAATGTCGCCGTTGGTGCGATTAGCATTGGAGCAATGTAGCAACACGCCGCATAGATGCACCTCCGAGTTAAGGCGGTGCTCACGGCTTGCCCGTGGCGCGCTGAAAGACCTCGAAACCAGCGTACTGGCACTTACGTCATAGCGACAACCACCAGGTGCATACGTCGTGTGCTAAGGTGCTGTTTGAAGGCTGTTAACAACAAAAAAGAAAACTACGCTATGGCCAACCCTACGGCGTTGCCAAGGTAGCTTCATTACACATTTAGCCAATTTGAAGTTTCGCGGCCGTTGGCCTTTAACTTTGCGGCGTCTGCCGTATACATTGAATTTCACTGACAGCCACTATCAGCCACTACTTCCCAGATGAACTCGCACGACGGTTTTAGAGCCGTAAGCGACCCTATATGACTGACTGAATGAACATCGAGTACATTTCAAGCAGAACACTCTTCCTGTACCGTTATTCTTCATTTTGCGCTGCTCAATTCCCATCTTGAAGGTTGCCTCACCCTGCGGCATTCTATACAGATTTTCATTATTACATACTCGGCACTTACCGCACGTTTCATAGGCCGTTCACAGTAAACAAGGAAACAAAGCTGCGCTCCCCCTCCTCGTCCAACTAGAAGTGCCCTTCAGAGGGTTATATCGATCGTATAAGGCCGGAGGCAAACAATCCCTCCCGGAAGAGTTTTGGGACCCCGCTATTGACACTGATGGAAAGTTGAAATGAATAAAGGCCGAATATCAGACTATATATTGAACGAGTGTTTTTTTCATTATAATTATTAATATTTAAGGAAGATGGGAAGGCAAAACACAACAGAAGGAGCAGTTTTATCGTGTGTGTTTGTTTACCTCCATTCCCGGTGTTGCTTTTAATAGAATGTCTTCATTTCATCAGAGATTCCTTAGTGTTCGCGCGCGCGCACACACACACACACACACACACACACACACACACACACACACACACACACACACACACACATATATATATATATATATATATATATATATATATATATATATATATATATATATATATATATATATATATAGATTGCGCGCCGCTCAACGGTGCCCGAGGCGAGGAATGTACGGATGGTCTGTTTTCGAGCCTGCAGTTCTGATTCTGATCTCAGACAACCACTGAAATTGTAAATGGCAGGTTATTCAGGACGTTCTACGTACATAGCAACTGTCTTCAGGAGCTTTAATGAATTTTGAAAATTTGAAGCGTTGCCGTGCTTTAGAGGTATCATATGCAAGCTTTAGGGCTCTCCGGGTAGTTTGCATGCCCTTCGAGAGCTGTCGCCTATAGCCCTATTGAAATTCGTAACTACAGTTTGGAGCACTGGGGAAGCTAGAAGGTTTGTCCTGGCTCTCGAGAAAGTGTTTAAGCTGGAAGTGTAGGTTGAGGAGCTTGAGGTTGGTCACACGAAGGCTTTTTTATGGCTTTTTTATGCCTTAGCAGTAGGAGTGTCAAAGGATAAAAAATGCAGTGTGTCAAGCGTGGGAAGCTGCTTATGTGGTAGAGGCTTGTGTGTGTGTGTGTGTGTGTGTGTGTGTGTGTGTGTGTGTGTGTGTGTGTGTGTGTGTGTGCGTGCGTGCGTGCGTGCGTGCGTGCGTGCGTGCGTGCGTGCGTGCGTGCGTGCGTGCGTGCGTGCGTGCGTGTGTGTGTGTGTGAATTCGATCCTTACAAGGGAGTATGTGTGTAAGTGAGCTACTTCTTTGCTGATGCTATTTGCCAAAAATTGGCAAGAAAACACAATAATCCATATAGCTTGAAATAATAAGCTATGCAAAGCATGCTGGCTCAGTAGCGACAGCAGCATATGAGCATACAAACATGCAGCTGTGTGACAATCTTAAACATGCAGCTGTGTGACAATCTTAATGCATGACCAACATCTGGAAAGAGGCTTGCTTCATTTTCAGTAAGCAGCACAAAGTCCATATTTTTTGCTTTTCTCGTGCAAACCAAATTGAGGCTCATTGCCAGTGATCTTGTCTTTTATTCTAATAGCATTTGTTTATCTTGAACTTAGGACGTTGTTTCTCGCAGGTCATGCAGATGATAGCAGCAGTTTCACAATGCCCAGCCTTGGTGCCCTCCATCAAGAGCAAGCCACTTGGGTTCACCTTCAGGCAGATGGTTGATGTTGACCCCTCATGGGTGTTAAAAAACATTTCTGCAGGCATTGCGCCTATTTCTTGTACTGAGCTAGCTTCTCATGAAAATTGCAAGCATACGTGATTTCACACAGTTTTGCAGGATATAGTAGGCCTATCATTTTCTCTAAGCACAACCTTTCCTCATTTGCATCATGAAAATCCACCTCATGCTTAATTTGGGACAAGTCTTGAAAAATGAATGTTTCATAATTTTGAAACTACACGAACTATTGGTTGGGGATTGGCAGTTTTCAGACAACTTGACCATGTTGAACCTAGCCATACAAGACGAGAAAAAAAGACATGCACAGGAGGAGTCATTCAATCAAATGCAATGCTTGTGGTCATTTTCCATGTGGCGAAATGTACTTTTATGCGGGAGAGGGCGGGTAGCCAATTTACAACCATTGCGACTCATGCGGGTAGTGGCAACACAGCATGAGAAATGGTTGTGGCTCTGAGGTTCATTGAATACGTGAACACTTATATACAATCCCTCCCTCCCCCCCCCCCCCAGTTAGGGGTAACCGTGCAATATATTTTGGGCGGTGAAGATGATTTTTTTAGGAGACAAGAAATTTCAGGCTTTAGTTGAGAGGCTACAGAAAGAAGGGCCATGTAAGTATTCGCAGATTAACATAGGAGGGGTATCACAGTTTAGAGCATGAAGTAGAAAGTGGGAGCATGACGAAGGATCATAAGTTTATTTAAACATATGGTATTTGGGAATACTACTTGTCACCATATTGCCAAGCTAACCCATTTAAAGAAAGGGGTGTGCTCTAAGGAAAATAGTTAACACATGCTAAATTTTTAAGGAAAGTATGCCGAAATGTGAATTCGTACTAAATTATTAAATAAAAAATACACAATCAGTTTTAGGATACAGAAAAGGTCTAATAAACTGCATCGGAGAGTTGGAGATTCTTGGGCTGGATGTGTGTATTGCAGGGTAAATGAGAATTCCAGTTGGGGTTCCCTTATTTTCATTTTGTGTGCACCCTCTGTAGAACTATTCTTTGTCTCCTAGTGTAGTAATGTTGTGTAAAAACAGCCATTTTTAATGTCTTGTGCATGTCAGTCTTAATGTGCCATATCCCGTAAGGTTCTCAGCTGCCGTACTTATAAAGTGTAATGCAGAGATATATTGCAGATTTCATGTCAATATTATATTAAGGTCACATACACACTCTTGGACAAATATCTGTTGTTGACAGATGTCATTGGTAGTGTCTTTAAATATTATTCACCCTTATTTTCTATGGTGAAAAGGCTACTGTAAATTTATTTGCTTTTGCTGCTGTATGTGCCTTGTTGTATTCACAGTGACATAGTGGTTTAGTGTTCACAAGAAATACAATTCCTAAATTTGCAAAATAGAAATTTCTTCTACCTTTCACTTGTCCTGCCCAGTTGCCTGAGCTTTGCATTGCGCCCGGTCACATTAAGTTTGTTACTTTCAGGAGCTTGTTGCCTTATCAAATTTTCCGCAGTGTACATGTGTAATTGCACAGACTGAACTCTCATGATTCTCTTCTTATTTTGCTAATGCAGGATGCAAGATTCCAGCAATGCCATTCACTGCATTTATTGGTCAAGATGCTCAGAGAATGGAGTCCCTGCACCTCGTGGTTACACGTGAACCATTTTTTTTTCTTTTGGAAAGCTAAACGTCATTTGCTGCATCAATTGCATTGTTGCAGCTCAGATGTGTACTATATTTTTTCTAATTTTGGATCAATTATTATTCACTGTTCAGTATAAAAAATGACGTAGAGTGTGAAGGACAAGGACTGTGAGAGATGACGCACACTGCGCTAACTTCCAACGATATGTTATTGCGTTGCCACATGTGAATATACACAGGAGGGGTCATGCGCAGAAAATGAAAGGCAGTCACAAGGGGTGTTCTAACAGCAAGTCATTGTACTAAGAACATGGTCACTTGAAAAAAAAATCACAATTTCTATCTGTTGAGATACAAGACTTCACTAGGGGTCAGCGTGATAGAGGGGGCATTAACGCACACACTACCCAGTTTTATGGTGAAATCGGCTTCAATAATGTACTGGGTGAGCTGTGTCTCGCTAGAACTTCCGTATCTTCAAAGGGACATGCAGCGGCAGTCCCGGCAATGAATGCCAAAGTGGCTTTGAACAGTGTTAAGACATTAATTATAGTGCTCTCTTAAACGGTAGTTTAGGCACCTGCCTGTCCGTCCAACCTATTTACTGCCTCAAAACGGGAATATGGTAAACCACGTTCGTTGCACATATCGCAAAACGTTTTCTGTGCCGGACAGAGCAAGAACTTTGACACGATTTAGGTGCGTTTACACGCTTACAGAGCTTTTCCGGGGCTGAGAAAAGAACTGTGATTCCTGGAGGTTCCCAGATCTTATTTAGCCTATTGGAGGCATCATGCACATACGGTAGCACTGAAAACCTGTCTTTCAACAGGCTGGTTCCTTGACAGTGCGCTCATCACGTTTTGTGCCCTTCAGAAGCTGTTCCGCTATGGTTGAAATTAAGGCCAAAGGGTAGGCAAACCAAGAAAGGCGATCAACCTGTGCAGCAAGACTATATTGCATTTCATGTGAGCAAGATTTATTGAGGCTGTTAAGGAGGCAAAACTTTACAATACCTCGTTTAACAAGCTTTAAATGTGCAGAGTTAAAGGGCAAAAGTGATTTTACTTCTTGGTTCAAAGCACTAGCGCACCTGTTTGCAAGGCACTGCCTGAGATCTATAAAGTGCAAAAGAATCATCAATGGGGAACTCATTTGTAAGTTCGAGAGGCTGCAGCTCTTAAAGATCTCCAAGACTCCCAAAGCAGCAGGCTCACAAGCGTGATCAGTGCAATCAATAAATACCAGGTATTCGTCCACAAACCTGCACACTTTGAAAGCGGGAGACGCGTCTAGGTGACCTTGAATATTTCAGTCATGATTTGCTAGATAAATATCACTTAGTGGCGGCGCCAGGCATGGTCCTATACAATATACAAAGGAATGGTGTTTGTATAGGATCATGCCTGGTGCCGCCACGAAGTGATATTTATCTAGCTCATCATGATTGCAATATTGAAGGTCACCTAGATGCGTCTCCTGTCAAAGTGTGCAGGTTTGTGAATGACTACCTCGTATTTATTGATTACACTGATCACGCTTTCGAGCCTGCTGCTTCGGGAGTCTTGGAGATGTTTAAGAAAGCCTCTAGAACTAACGCACGAGGTCCCCATTGACCCTTGCGCTTTGTAGATCTCAGGCTGGTGCTTCGAACCGAGAAGTAACAAGTCACTTGCCCTTTAACAGTGCACACTCAAAGATCAGAAAATTAGATATTAAAAGTTTTGCCTCGTCAACAGCCTCAATAAGTCTGGTTCACACGAGATGCAACATAGTCTTGCTGCACAGGTTGATCGCCTTTCTAGGGTTGACTACCCTTGGCCTTAATTTCAGCCATAGCGGAACAGCTTATGAGGTGCACAAACCGTGATGAGCCCACTCAGTCAAGAAACCAGCTGGTTGAAAGACACAGGTTCGCAGTGCTACCGTTTGTGCACGATGTCTCCGATAGGCTAAAAAATATTCGGCAACCTCCAGGAATCAGTCCTTTTCTCAGCCCCGGGAAAGCTGGCAAAGCTCTGTAAGCGTGTAAACGCACCTAAATCGCGTCAGAGTTCTTGCTCTATCGGGCACAGAAAACATTCTGCGATATGTGCAACGAATGTGGTTTACGATATTCCCGTTTTGAGACAGTAAACACGTTAGACGGACACACAGGTACCTAAATGATCGTTTAAGAGAGCACTATAACGTCCATAACACTGTTCAAGGCCACTTGGGCATCCATTGCCCCGGGACTGCGGCTGCGTGCCCCTCTTTGAAGATACGGAAGTTTTAGCGGGACACAGGTCATCCGAGAAATTATAGAAGCAGATTTCACCTGAAAAGTGGGTAGTGTGTGCGCTGGTGCCCCTTCAATTGCGCTGACCCTAGTGAAGTCTTGTATCTCAAAAGATGGAAATTGTTTTTTTTTTTCAAGTGACCACGTCCTTAGTACAATGACCTGCTCTTGATGCTCCTTGTGACTCATTTTCTGCGCATGCCCGCTCTTGTATATATACACACGGTGTGGCAATGCAATAAAATATTGTTGGAAGTCAGCGCAGTCTATGTCGTCTCTTGCAGTCCTTGTAGTTCACGCTGTACGTCATTTTTTCTAATTAATTGCCAACTATTCCAAGAAAGCACCTTTTTTCAGTATATTTATAAGGTTTGATACGACCATTTGCTGGCAAATGTTAACAGTGTATCTAACTTGAAAATTTACATGACTGCCCTTGCCTGTGTTCTGTTAGTAACCAGAGTATGGCTAATTTATTAAACCATATTTGCTAATTTGCATACTCACATGCTACAGCAAGCCCTAATCTTGTATTACTGCATCTAAGTGCAAGTAATTTAGAAATTTACTATTTATTTTAAAACACTGTCCACCTTTCGTGCTCAGCAAAATCGTTTAATCAAGAGTGGTTTGCTTTTATCAGGCCTCCTACTGCACTTTGCACCCACACAATAGTAAATGTGAAATATTCACTCTTGATTTGCAGTAAGAAAAGAATCTATTTTCAAACTACATATTGTATATGTAGCAGTGCCTTCGGGTTACAAAACAAAAATTTATAGAAACTGGAATTGTAGTTAGAAAATCTGCTACACAGCACCTTTAGCCCAGAGAACTCTCGTTTCACAAAAGAGGACAAACTATGTAGGCACTAAAAAATTCAACATATTTTTCGTGCTCAAGTAATCTTGTTGAAAGAGAAAATTAGCAATAATACTCCTGGCTTAAACCTCAATTAAAGCACTTCTATGTTTGGAAAGTATTGTTTCAGTCTGAAAAATGTTGGCCAGTTATGCTTACATCGACTTTCCAAACTTTTCAAAATGCTTTGCGTTTACATTAGTGTACAAAATAACAGGTGTCTTGTGCGTTTGCTCTGCATTTCAATTACTGCCCTAATTCACCTTTGCAATATCCCTTTTTTTTTCAAGTCCTTAGAACTTGAATTTTCGTTCATTGATCCTAATACTAAACATCATTCCTTTATGTGGCCCAAAACACTGTGAGGTCAACTCAGGCTCTTTCAGTGCCGCTATACATAGTTTCTTCTCTAATAACAGATTTGATCAATACGTATATTTTAGATACCTTTGTGGGAAATGTACATGTTCTTGTACTTACCGATGTGTTTGGTGATTGTGCATGTTTACATTTCATGTGAGTTATGTATATCTTGTACTCTGTATTGCAGCATGCAATAAATATATTTACATTTTTCTTGAAAATGCAACATATATCGTGCCAGTCTGTGTCGATGTTATGTGGATCTGGAAATCATGATAACTATTGGTGTTGATATACATGCTCAAAAGTCTCATTTGCTAGGTTGTATTTGTGCCGCGAAGACAGCTTTTGCAATATACACCATGAATTACTAATATGTAATGCGATCCACACGTATAGATGCTGTGTATGCCCATCGAAGCTTCAAGGCCGGCTGTTCGATGGTGCGTTTGGTAGCCGAACTTGAACCTTCTGGCACACGCGAGAGTTACGTGTGGATCGCTGTACATAGTAGTAATTGAAGGTGTGTACTGCCGAACCTGCCTTCCATACACACTAGAAATAAAAGGGTGTACACCCTTCCAACACCCACATAGATGGGTGGTAATATGGACTTGCACCCTTACACCCTAAATTTATTTTGCTGGACACCTTTCCTCTAGGGTGCTATAATGGCACCCCAACTGTAGGGTGTAGACAAGAGCACCCTTAGGGTGTTCGTCTGGCGACAAACTGATTTACACCCTTAAGGGTGTTAAAATGTTTAGTGTGTACCTCCAGATGGCGATCTCCTCCGCCGCATCGCAACCCACACAACACGCCGCGTTTGTACCAGAAAGCCCGCCTCCATACATAGCGTTCGCAGCCAGCGTTTCCCGGTACACATTACGGGTACATAGGCTCCAGCTGCCGGAAAGCGTGGGATGCAATCAGGAATCTTTGAATGATATCGCGTTCCACTTAGCGTCCTCCATCCTTTTACTGATGTCTACACTTCGTAACAAAAGTTATCTTGTCTCATTGAGGTAACGAAATAGCTTTTTGAGTATTTAGTACTAAAGTAAGCTATTTAATAATCTAGTACGTTTTCGCATTGTATTTAGTAACTTATCTTGGCTCTGTTTTCTGAGTATCTTGTGCAAGCCTGAACTTTGTAGCACCTGGTGTAAGCTCACAAGTACGATGCACAGTAAAGATTGGAACAGGGGCGGCTTAAAATTAATTCCAATAGTTCCTTTGTAAAGTGAAGCAGGCGTCCCGCGAACTAAGAAAAGGTTAAATCTACACCAGCACGAAAGTAACAACGACGGGCTAGAGCAAATATTTGCTTTCTGTATGATGATCCACATTTATGGCGCGTTGCTACGCATCTAAATAGACACCTTCTTTAGTTTACTATAGATCCGAAGAGAGAGAACACTAAGAAAACATTATTTTTTTTGTTGCCAACGTTCGCCTACAAGCACGAACAAAAAAAAATCCTTGGCCGAAGCACTGCATTCTCGGAGACGTGAGCGAGAATATTTACTCTACCACCCCTCCTCCGAAGTGTCGGCGATCGCTCTTATAAGCAGCTGCGCAGGAAACAAGCCAGCCGTTCTGAGCACTTCTGCAAGCTCGAGATAAGGCAGGACCGCGTAGGGACACTGCGCCGAGTCTATATACGGCGCCAAAGCCTCCGTTGATCGCTTCTTGCGGCGTGCCTTAATACGAGTTCAAAAAGCACCCACACATAGACCGGGCAGGAAAGCCGTTGCCCGTCGTCCCCGGGCGGCGACTGCCCCTCATAACAACCGGACGCCATCAGCCAGACAATAGAGTTGGCATCGTAAAGTACAACAGCGCGAATGGACGGAACACAAAGGTAGCGCAAGCGACAGGACAAACACTCGTGTGTTTGTCCTGTCGCCTTAGTCTTAGTCGCCCTTAGCGTTCCGTTGATTACCCGCTGTTACACTTCGCAGTGCAGTTATACCAGCAAATCCACGATGTAGAAGAGATGCTAATTTGTCACGAGCACTGTCTGTGACACGTCTCCCAACTGGTTACACACATCACCACACCTTTTTGCGTTTCGTTAGCCTGCGCACTAAGTACTCGCCCTGCTGTTTCCATTTACAATCGTCAATGGTAGTAAAGGCGCCTGACCTATAACAGTAAAGTGTACCGCCATTAAGCAGTCAAACTCCCCTGTATGAACGTTGTCAGTTTCTTGGATAAAACAATTACTTCACTTCCGGATTCCCTTTTTTTTTCCTTCCTTAGTTTCTTCCTTTCATACGTCCTTATTTATTTGTTTGCTACCTTCATTTCGAACAACTCCACATCACAGCCTTTCTTCTACGTCTATGTACATAGAAGTGCATGGCGCGTAAATGTATACAGAGTGACAATTTTCAAGTTTTCGGGAATTCGCATAATGCGAAATGAGCATTAGCAAAATTTTCTAGAGCAGCATAATGCTGGCACTTCAGCGGGATTATTCGAAGAGGCGGAGTTGCTAGCACAATAAATCTAAGCCATATTCAATCAATTACCGAAACTCACTCATTCACTTTCTAATTAATTACTTTACTGAACATGCTGCAATTGTAGCGGCGAGTTTACTTCTCGTCACACTCGACGCCACCCATAACATATCGGCCAAGCGAACATCCCGAACTGGGAATGCAGCCACAAATACAACCTGAGCCGATGTAGCCATCTTTTTACGGCTGTCCTGCCTACTTGCGGCAGCGGCAGGTAATGACACCTACGCTGCCAAGCGTGAAAAGTTTCTCAGAAGTTGCTATTCTGTGCCCTCGATGTGACCGCACAGCCGCAAGAAACAGCTTCCCGTGTTGTTCTAGACTATTCACAAAACACTGGAGTAGACTCTACAGTCTTTAGACAGGCCAATGCGTTAGGTGATTACTGTATACATACATACGGATCCCGTCGTCCCGTCCACATCGTCATTTCTCGTGGCTGTTTTTTGTTCCCTTTCCTCCTTTTCCTATGTGGAACATCGGCCAGGGTGACCTCTGTGCCTCTCACAAAATAATTTATCTCTCTCTACTGCAGAAGAGACAGCGATCGCCCTAGCGACTACCACGTGCATGGACGCAGCTGTCATTTTCTCCGATTGTCAAGCAGCCGTCAGAAACTACGCTAAGGGTCACGTGTCAACACAAGCACTGAAGCTATTGAAGCACCGCAGTACTCCGATCCCCTACACCTGCGTGACATGGGTTCCTGGGCACGAGGGGCTGGAGGGGAACGAAGCGGCACACGCCGCGGCCCGAGGCCACACCTGCCGGGCCAACCCTTCCTACTCTCGAGACGCCCGGTCTGCGCCAGCGGAGGCAGAGACCGTACCCATCACGTACTCAGGGATGCTTCAACATCACAGGCTGGAACGCAGGGTGTACCCACCACCTCACCCAAAGCTCAACAAAGAAGAAAGCACTACACTCAGAAGACTGCAAAGTAATACTTTTATCCACGGAATCATCATGCATAGACTGTACCCAACGCTACAAGGATACCACTGCCCAATGTGCGGCGTACCGGACACCTTAGCGCACCTGATCATCGAATGTCCATGGCATATAGACAAAGACGCATTGCCTTCACCGAGAGACTGTTGCAACGCCAGACAAAGCGAAGACCTCATGGAAACGTGGGAGGCCAAGCTAGTCTCCGAGGACCTGGAACAACAACGACATCTCGTTGCCAGGGCCAAGGAAGCAGCGAAGGCCAGAGGGTTCCTGGAATGAGGAGACCTCCCACCGAGAGTTGAACCAGGGCTTACCCTGGAAAACTGTTTCCAAAATAAAAGTTTATTCCTCCTCCTCTCTCTACTGCTGGTCGCGAAGTGCTAAGTGAGCAGCCAATATATATATGTGTGTGTGTGTGTGTATATATATATATATATATATATATATATATATATATATTTATATATATATATATATATATATATATATATATATATATATACTTTCAACAGTGGGCGATTTCTATCAGTGGAAATGTGACCCGCCGCCTCCTTCGCCCGATGAGCAGCACACTGCGTCGCCTGCCTACTAAGACACGTGTGCTCTCCTTGGGGACCTGCGGTCGCACTGACACAGGATTGCAACGGCCTCGCTCGTTCTCCGTAATTGGACGCACGCACGTGGGATAATTGGGCGTCCACGTGGCGCGGCGCATGCGCAGTGACGTGTGTGGACGAGGAGGAGGTCGATCGCACACTCTCCCAAAACAAAACATAGCTCCAGCTACTCGCCGTATGTTAGTGAGTTGTTTGCCACAATATTCACTTCGTTGTTACTATCGCTACCGTTAGTAACGGTAGCGTTGGTAACGATAACGAAAAGAAAAGGCAGTGCCCGTTACCTACGGGCGTTCGTTATCAACTTCAAAGCAAAGTAACCGTTAACAACACAGCCACCTTACTATTACCAGAAATATAGCGGTGCTTGCTTGACTTAAAAGCCATAATTAGGTCGCTTCTACAGCATAACGGCGTAAAAAATATATATATTTGGAACGGAAACCTGAACTTCGTTGTAGCGTTGTGTTTGCCATATTCATTACACATCATCGATTAACGGTACGTAATGATAAATTTTAAGGTAGATTAAGCATATGAGCAAGCTGCGGGTAATATATATACTACAAACAGAGGAACAAATGATACTAAACGATAAACTTCAAGATAGAGAATCCGGTTTTCTTCTTTTTTCTTTTTTTTGTCGATATTCATAATAGAAAGATCTTGAAACTCGAGCTATGGGGAGGTGTTCTTTCTACGCTCTATAGTGCGTCCGCAAGGCACTGTTTTAATTACTACGTCTATAGTCTGTACGTTCAACAAGCATTTCAATTATGACTGATGCGCTTTTCCGTCTGTGTTTTGATGCGTCCTCTCCGTCTTTGCGTGTCCTATAATCAGATAGTGACTCTGGCAAGTAGCAACAAAAAATTTACTTTCATTTTTATGCGAAGCATATTACGAGAGCTCAACCCAGCTCCTCAGGCGCGGCGGTGTCGCCTTCAATACCGCGTGACACCGTGACGTCACGAAAGAGGAGAAACGGGGCTCCGACTCGCGCCGTCGCGGCGGTATATAAGCAGCTCCGCTTGTTTCTAGGTGGCTTTGGCTCAACTCTTGCAAGATGGGCTGGGTGGGAATCGAACCAGGGTCTCCGAAGTGTGAGACGGAGACGCTACCACTGAGCCACGAGTACGATGCTTCAAAGCGGTACAAAAGCGCCTCTAGTGAATGCGGTGTTGCCTTAGAAACGAGCTGTTTCTAAGGCTCAGGCGTGCGTCGCTTGCTCAGACGCACGTTTCGTTGCCGCGCCGAACGCTGCGTTGCTCGACGCTCACCGCGTCCAATGCGGGGCGCGTAGTCGCTGCGCCGTAGCCCATTGTCTTACACCCCTTGGCGGGTCGACGAGAACGCTGTCGCGTTCCACTCTTGAAGGCGAAGCAGAGTAACGCATGAGTTGTTTCTTCGTCTAGCCGAACCAGATATAGCCAAGCAACAGCAGTTCACCAGGCTAAACAGTGGTTCAACAACTAAAATAAAGGCTAGTATGCTTCGCATCCTGGGCTTAACCTTAGCTAAGCCACAGCCATTTTTTTTTCTAAGACTCCCGGTGACTTATCAATATTCAGGTCCAATGTTTATGAGCATTGCGCGGCTAAAAATACCTTAAAAGAGCCGAAGAAGTATATCTGCCGCACTTTATCGTAGGCATATATACCCACATCCCTTGTCATACGCAAGTCTGCCGAGTAATACGGATGCAAAAGCGCAATCACGCGAACATTGTTCGAGCCTATCGAACCGGAAAGCAAAACAACCCTGTTGCGTGGCCCGTACAGGTTTTTTTGATGGTCCCACAACACGACGAAGAACGGCCCCCCGATGCCGGGACAAATTCCATCGGGAGCGCATGCGCGGCTTCACTGTTTACCCGTTATCCGCGCTTCGCTTCCCGTTCCGCACCCGCTGATGTTTCTCTCTCTCTCTCTCTCTTCGGAGGGAGGGGCTTGCGGCCGCAGCATATACGCATCAGCGAACTGCTTCGCTATGTATTCTCGACCGAAACTCGACGCTGTAGCTTTGCCGATCCTAGACGAGAGCTGATTCATACGACACATGAGGGAACGAACGCGGCTGTGCAAGTGGAGCCGCGACATATATATTTATACTGCGTGATAACAAACCGAAGCGTTCGCCGCTCGGCGAAACCATTTATGCGGGGAGGCGTGCGCCACAGCTCACCTCGTAGAAGATGACGTCCGGCGAGGGAAGTAAAAAAACGGCCCGAAGCGGCGATCACCGAGAGAGACTTCGCGGAAGCCGCCGCCGGCAACACCAGCAGATTTCTGACTCGACGACAGGCAGGCTTGACGCGCAAGACGAACGGCGTGCGTCGTATGCTTCAACGCAGGCGCTCGGTGGCAGAGACGGGCACGCGACGACGACTATGCTGGAGGTCCGAAGATCACGCAGGTTCCGTTAACAGTCCGTGCGTCCAAAAAAGGCGATGCGCCCGCTCGGTCGGATTTACGTGCGGAACCCGAGCGAGCGACAGAATTTCGCCTGCCCTAGAAGAGAGCACGGCATGCACCCGCACCGCCACTGTACACAAACACCGCGGGCCGCAACTATAGCGCGGCGCGCGAAAAAATTGACGCAGCGTCGCCGATGACGACCGACTCCAAAACACCCGACACGTACGCCGTTAGACGCCGCGCGCGGCCTGTGACGACGACATCCGGCGCGCGCCGGCGCGGCTTCTCTTCCTTTCTCGAGGACGCTCGCGCACGTAAGCGCACTGCGCCGAAGCGAAGCCAGCGACTCTGATCTCACGGAAGGGACACACGTTACACACCACGCGCATGTACACACGCGCGCGCGCGCCCGCACATATATGAGCACAGACGGCGAGTCCGCGCAGCCGATTCGGAGGTGTCCTTGTCGAGCGCGTTATAAACAGAACCCACGCACAGTCTTTCGAAGGAAGGCGTTGCCGGCGTCCTCGGCGAGCGCACTTTCTGCGAGCCGGCCGTCGTCAGCGGCTCCAGATTTGGTCAGCGTCCGGCTTCCGTCCAAGATGCCGCGTAGTGGGGGTGCGACCGCGCGAGAGGCTCCCCGCACGTGACGACATCGCGGCTCGAGTCGCTCGGAGTGCGTACAGTCGCCGTCACCCACGCACACGTACTGTGTGCGCTGCGCATACGCAGTGGTGTATACCACACCGCGGTCCACGTCGTCCGTCACACTGCGCGCCTTCTTGCGTCGTACAAGAGACCACGGCCCGTACTACGCAGCTCGCCGGTAGACGGCCGTCTGACTCGTTTTCCCCCCGATTGCCGCCGTCGCCCGAGCGCGAAGTACAGAACTAAAGAAAACAAGGATCGCAAAAAAAAAAAATTAACGCAAGTAAACGCGAGCGAAACGTAACCGTGGCGAGATGGACGACCTTACGGGGGAGGCTAGGCGGGCGGACATGTACGCAGAGCCAGCGTCTGCAGTGCGGCCAAAACTAACGCGGTTGCCATGGCGAGAGAAAGAAAGAAAGGAAGAAAACTGGACTGAAAGCGGCGAAAAGAGAACGAAAAATCACTGGGGGCAAGCGCGGGCCGGCAATTCCGGTTCGGCACGGCGCCCGTTTATTATGTACGCCGCGCGCAGGCGGTCGCGTGCAGCCGAGGACGCCGCGACACGCGCCGCTGTGCCGCGCTTCCAGCGCCCGTCCGCTCGCGCACCTATCCTGCCATACAGCGCACGCACCCCCTCGCCACTTCTCTGCGAGCGCGTGACTCACGCGACAGATTCGCCGGCGATGTCGGGCTGCCGACGATCGTCCGGCGCTGCGTTATAACAGCTGTCGCTTCACGGCGGATGTGATTCGGCGTGTAGACGAGTTGCATCTGCGTGCATCCCCAACGCGTCCTGCCTACGGCGCAATTTTTTTTTATTATTATTACAGAATAAAAAAATATACATATATTCACGTTTGCGTTACCTCACCTAGTTCTGAAAATTAACAAATTGGCTCTAACCTGCAGCGGCGGAACACTGCCGATTGTCGGACGCGACATTATTCCCAAAACCGCGACCCTCAGATCGTTTTGATGCGCGCGCGGGTTCTCGCGTTGTTTAGGTTGTATTTAAGCTGTTTCGCATAGACAACAACCTACTATCTGGCTCCTTGACGATACATCCACGCCGCCACTTTTCCGCGTTGCACGCAAGGCTCAAATATATAATTCGTGTACACACGCATTGCATACGTGCTCACCTGACGCAGACAGACAGATACATGTAGGCATGCGCCTGTTTGATTGCTATAATCCATAGCAATCAAGGAGTTGCCTCTTTTTTTGTAAAGCGTGGACACCTTTTGACCCTATATAGACAGAATAATGGCTGCAGCCCGACATCCATTTCCAGACGCGCAAACCTTTTCATTTGGCTTTAAGATAAATATACGTGCCCCAGACACTGGTGAGAGCGGCGCATGGTCGCAAGGCACACTTCGAAACTAATAATAATAATAATAATAATAATAATAATAATAATAATAATAATAATAATAATAATAATAATAATAATAATAATAATAATAATAATAATAATAATAATAATAATCGTGTTTATTTAACGTACCCAAGAACAACTTTTGAGGTGTGAGCGCTGGCGCACGCATACATTGAAATGCAAAAACAAAAACACTGCAGTGGAATATAATTTTAAAAAACCAATCAATAGAAAGAATAATTGTGAAAAGGTAAAAATACAGCAAAGCGCAATGTAAATACAAAAGGAAAAGGGGGAGAACGGCAGCTTAACAATGCATGAAACTACAACACAACAAGGTGTCATCGTTCCTTTCCAAGGAACGATGGCAGCGAGTTATGAAAGATTTAGTTATGAAAGTAGGTGTTATAAAGACACTGTATTCTGTGGATGGTCGCGCGTTGTATATGCCAACATCGGCTCATATATATCATGTAGCATATCGGATCATGATAACCATAAAAAACTCATAATTGATTATTATAATACGCCAGGCATTTCCTGGCAAACTGGTAAATTTTCAACCCATTCTTGTTGCTTATCTGCCAAGTGCAACTCATTTCTTGAACTTGTATCTTTTACATCTGTGCACCAATTTAACGATATTCTGAGCTGTTGTGGCAATGTACCAGACCTATGTCGTGGTAACGCAGAAGCTGTGAATGTGTCCTGTGGCAACTTTCCCCTTGTTAAGCCAGGTAAACATCAGCCCCCACTTCAAATTTCACTACAATTTGCGATACCTATAGTAGCAGGAGATTACAGTATACAGCAACACCTCGTTCTTTTAATTTCTCCAGCGGAGGTTGCATGGGTCTGTACCACTATCTTAATAATGCGGACTGGTATTCAGTAGTAGAAGTAAGAGATGTTAAAGACCAAGTCACAGCATTCGCGAATATTGGTCACAGTGGAATGAAGAACTTTATACCACTAAAAGGCACTAAACGCTCTGAATTTACCCACAGATTATCTATTGAACCGAAAACAACTCTGAAGTTAGAAGACCGTGCTCACAAGAAGGAACAACGTGCAAATCAGCGACACTGGCATATCGTTCTTAATATGTACAGGGCACTCACTAAACGCATTTAAAAGTGTGACCATTCCATAAATATAGCACATGTGGAAGCTAGTAATTCTAAAAATTCAGTCTTTTCGCAGACACGTTCGTGAACAGTCATCCAACAATACGAAACATGACATACATAGTAGCGACAGCCAGCCTGACCCAAATGTCGCAGGCGCCTTCGACACACACTTGAGGTCTGTGTGCGGTGAAGGGTAAAGTGACGGAGTTAGTGAGCTTTCCAGTCGCCCCTCCCTAGCTTAATGTCTATCACTCTCAGCATCAAACGCATCAAAAGTGTCAAACGCACCACACGCTTAAAAACGTCCTTTTTTGTATAGTCCTGACGACATTCCACCTGCGATAATTAAGACGTATGGGTCCCTGCTTGTTTCAGTGCTTACTTGAATTTTTAATTCTGCTTTAAAGACGAACACATTACCAAAGGCTTGAAAAACAGCGCGTGTCGTTGCCGTCCTTGAGTCAGGGGCAAAAACTGCGGTCAGTAACCACAGGCCTGTTTCTCTCCGATTCATAGCATTTAAGTTATGCGAGTCAACTCTGCACTCAAAAATTTCATCCTTCACTGAAAATGTTATCATTCCTCATCGGCATATATCTATATCGGGACCCTCCACAACTACCAACTTCGTTAACTTCATGATGCATGCCTCTCAAGCAGTGTATAACGACACGTGGATGTCGTTTATTTTGACCTACGTAAGGCGTTCGATGTCGTGTGCCACAAAATACTCCTTCATAAGTTAACAAAACTTGATATGCACCACTCTGTCACAGCGCCGATAAGAAGTTACCTGCGCGACCGGTACTGCTACGTTACCGTCAATGTCGTCAGAACATTACCCAGTTACAAGTGCAGTTTCTGAATGGTCTATCGTGGGCCTTCTTCTTTTCTAGCTGCTTATTAACGACGTTTCGACAGTCATTAAAAACTCTTCAGTTTTCTTACATGCTGATCACGCGAAACTTTTCGAAGCGATAAAAAATGGTAATGAAAGCGCCGCTCTTCAGAAGGACATTTCACATATTGCGCCATGGTGCGCTGAATACAAGCTGGTCATAAATGCATCGAAAACAAAAGTTCTAAGCTTCGCGCGGAAGACTAACCGGACTTTATTTCCCTATAGCGTTAAAGACGTTCTCCTGCCAAGAGCTCAGGGAGCGAAGGACCTTGAAGTGTACTTCGATTGCCCTCCGAGTTTCTCGCCCCGCGCTCAACAGAGGAGGCAGTGTGCAGTTTGAACGCTCGGCACAGTACTTAGGGTGACGAGATACTTCAAACAATCTAGGCCATTAATTTTGTAACTTTATACAACAGCGTATGCCATCCAGTTCTTGAGTGCGACTCCGTGGTTTGGGGCGGCACTTGTAGGTCAAATTGTGAACTTCTTGAAAATGTGCAAGAAAGGTTCGCATATATATATTTACACTTCGATTCTGTCAAAAGCCTTCCATCTCAATAGAGCTAACAGAGACGCCGAGGCTACCTACCTTCGCCTGTAGACGCAACAAATCGGATGTTCGTTTTCTTCACATATTAACACATGGAAAAATCTGCTGCTCGCACTTGCTTTCTAATGTGCGCTTTTACATTCCGCAGAAAGTCATAAGGAAATAGCGCCCCTTTCAGCCTTCAGGTTTCTGCGACCCCTATCTAGAGCACAAGCGACCCATAACCCCCATTCAGAGTGCCTGGATATCTTCATGCCTAAATTTAATATATTAATGAGTGTAGCTGCAGAGGAATTTCAATAACTGAACAAAAACTCTCATATCTGTTGTGTGTTCCGTCATTATGTAATCCTTTTTTCTGTTTCTCCACTATTGCTTTGTATTCTCTTCGTGTACATCTTATGCTCTGTTAAGATTGGTATTCGCGAAATTATCATTCCTTTTTTTTTTCATGTGTGCGCGCGTGTGTATGAATATATATGTGTATGAGCTTGCATTGTCCTTCCTCGGCACTGTTTTGTCGACTGCGCCAGCATCAAGACCGTCGACGTTATTCCTGGGCACTTCAATAAACACTTTTGATTGATTGATTGATTGATTGATTGATTGATTGATTGATTGATTGATTGATTGATTGATTGATTGATTGATTGATTGATTGATTGATTGATTGATTGATTGATTGATTGATTGATATTAGTATTAGTATTATTACTTCTGCTTTGTATTCTCTTCGTGTACACATTTTATGCTCTGTTAAAATGTATTCGCGAAGTTTTTTTTTTATGTGTGCGCGTATGTGTATGGGTGCACTCTAAAAATGTTTACACCATTTGGGTTGTATATTTGCCACACACCTATAATCGTCATCTGTCTTGCTTGCATTTTCTTTCTTGAAAAGCCTGCGCTCGCTACTTTCCTGTGGAGAATGTTCTGTCATGCTGATAACTGGCATGTCGTTCGTGACTTGGAAGTACCGGGCTCGCAGCATTAAAGAAAGCCAATACGGGCAAGACAGACGACGATTATTGTTGTGTGGCAAGATACGACCCAAAGGGTGCAATATTGTTTAAGAGTGTTTATGTGTGTTTTGTCGAGTGCGCCAGCACCAAGATCCTCGAGGTATCGGAGAAAGGTTGTATGCTGCACTCCTGCTAGTGCCGGAAATGCTGGCCTGCAGTATATTGGAAAAAAAATGCAAGAAAGAAAGGAGAAGGAGGAGGAAATAAAGAAAGAAGGCAGGGATGTTAACCAGAAATGCGTCTGCTTGGCTGCCCTGCTCTGGGGGACGGGAGAGGGGAAGTAGAAAGATGAGATAGAGGGAGGGGAGGGAACCTAATAAAGTCTGCATCTCAGCGTCTCATGACAACTCCAATACTCTTCCAGAGCTCACTATACAGAACAAGCAAGTCAGATCTCGGTGAAGAAGCCCGATATAACGCCGCTGTGCCATCTCAAAGGCAAAAGGTCGGTGTTTTCTATCTTGGGTGCGCCCCCGCAGACCTGTTTATCTTCCGCGTTTATTTTCCTGTTATTTTTTGCTCTCTCTCTCTCTTCTTCTTTTCTGTTGTTTTACGCGAAACGTCAACGCCGGATATGGCGAATCGTGAATGTTGCATTTATATACTTGGCTGTGTCCTCTGCGCTACAGGGCACGAACCGCAAGATGGAAAGTGGCATCCCACGCCCGCCTTTCGGCAGTGAATACGTGACACACGAGTGCCCGAAAGCCGTACAGTCTCACAGTTGCGCAAGAAACAAATAAATATCGATGGCCGAAACCGAAGAGCTCTTAGAACTCCTTCACAGGAACCCACGCTCGAAACGTACACCGAACAGGCGGATCTGGCGATGTCGCATATCGAAATGCAGAGCTCCGCCGGCAAGAATACTGTTTACTCCGGCGCTGAGGCGAAGCCTCCCACGAAAGCATAGACGGCCGTGCCAACCCACTCTGCGGCGCGAGGTTGCGAAGAGCCTCGGGGATGCAGTGGCTGAACTGCGTCTTCGTGTGCGTGCACTTATATCGAAGATATGGGGCGAATGCGCGTCAGAAGATTCGAGAGGGACACAGCTGACCGAGGCCGTCATCGGCGGCAAAGCACACAAACAGTGTTCAAGGCAAAGCACGGTGAACGGAATCGCTGACGAAGTGTGTACCACGGCTTCCATCGGCCAACACATGTCCGTTTCAGCTCATTATTCGTTTAAGGCACAATCCACTAGGCAAGAGGCGAATGCGCATCAGAACATTCCAGAGGGACGCAGCTGACCGAAGCCGTCATCGGCGGCAAGGCACACAAACAGAGTGTTTCAAGGCAAAAACGCGGTATACTGAATCGCTGACGAAGTGTATACCACGGCTTCAACCGGTCAAGTCATGTCCGTTTCCGCTCATTATTCGTTTAAGGCACAATCCACTAGGCAAGGTAATATACAGACAAGGCTATCATACTAAGGAAATGCAAGGGCACGCTTGCTTATTATTCACAACAAAAACAATAAATGCAAACATACAAGCACCATTATTAACTAAGCAGGGCAAGGAGAAAAAAGAAGTCTGGATACAAAAAGACACAAGCCAAATTATGGTAATGCGTATAAATAGTCATGGAACAGAAAATACCAAAAACTAAACAATGTACAATAACGAAGATTACATACGCAGAAGTATAGTGAAACCGCACATCTTGAAGTCTTTGAGTTAATTAGAGAGGAAGTAATGTTTGGACTGGCATATTTGAATGACCATAAAGATGAAGATCCCTTTAGTGCGATTGGGAGACTTTCCGGCAGCTTTAGACTATTCCAGATGCAAACTACGCAGCAGGACGCAGCATTTTCAGTTACGGAGTGAAAAGTAAAGCAGCATTTACATCAGAGGCAAACACTGGTGCTATTGCGATTGGTGAGCACGTTGGAGGCTGAACTTCCAAGAACACTCTTCGATGAGTCATCCATAGAATAAGTTCGCTATAGGTGACAGTTGTCCACGACAGGAACAGAAGAACACAGTTTGTACGTAGCAATGAGGCATAAAATTCAAGAAGCCAGTAGTGCGACCGGGCTGAGCTTGTATCTGCTGAATAGATTAAGCCACGAGGCACTGATGTCACTCTCACGTATATGCTTCTTAAAGCGTGGATGTATACGTTGTCTATCTGGGGCATATTGGGGAATGAAACCCAAAAGAGTTATTTTTTTCCTGTCTAATCGACTATATTTCCGACACTCAAAGAAATTAGCATGAGTTTATTTATTCGGCAACCAATTGGCTTCATTCCTTTCATTCATGGTTTGCCTTTTGAGTAAGAGCTATAGGTAGGTTTCTCCGACGTGGTGTAGTTCACTACAAACTTCAAGCATGAAATGATTTAAGCTCCCGTTGTCGGCAACCTCAAAGTGACCTTGAGGCAGAAGCCGGAGCCGTTATCGGGTCACTCAAACGAGAACATCCGGGCAAGTTGCGAGAACAAAACGAGATCATCCGGGCAATCAGTGAAAAGTTCAAAAAATGCGGTCTCTGGCGCCCAGCCCTTGTACAGGAGCGTATTACATACGCTAGCTACTGCCCAAGCAAGTTACAAGAAATCACCGCCCAAGCGCTCCGTACAGATGGTTAGCCAGCCAAGCTGAAACGTGCGGCCCCGGTGTTTACCACTGGGTTAATCCCGACGGTTCATTAAACGACGGCTTGGTAGGCTACCGGATCCTGGGTACGCAGTTGCAGCTGGCGCTCGGCGGCACAAGCCTGTTCTTGTGCCCGGGCTGCAGCATCGGCACCGCGTAGACGTACTCTTTCGCGCTTCTGCTCGCGGCATTGCTGATCGAAAGCTTCCTGCTCCTGAGGAGTACGTATGACACGTCGTCTACCCATTTCGGAGCCGCAGAGAGCTGCGTGCACGCTCGCCTGCGACGGAGAGCAACGACGTCACTGCTCTTGCAGCGAATTGCGCGCCTCTCTCTCTTTTTTTTTTTTCGCATGCGCATGGCGTTGCGCCGGAGTTTTCTGCGTAGAGGGGACGGACGGACGGACGACTCGGCTAGCCATATGCAGCTTTTCGTTGTAAAAATATTGCTTCCGGGTTCTTACTAATGTTTGTTCACAATATCACTCAAGCTGTAACTCCTAGTACGCTGAAGTTTTATTTGCCCTTTTCAATAGGGCGACGTTCAAAAGCCCGGTACAGGGTCCTATACACTTCCTTGTATTCTTTCGACGCTGAGCGCTGAGCGCCAACGGTTCGCGACGTCCGCGGTGCGAGTTTTGCGTCTCCTCGAGAGATGGTGCCACGCCTACCGTCTGAAGCTTAGCGGTTATGGTGTGGCGTTGCTAAGCACAGGGTCCCGGGATCAAATCCCAGTCGTGGCGATCTCATTTCGATGGAGGCGAAATGCAAGAACGCCCGTGTCCCGTGCACTGGGTGCACGTTAAAAATTCCCTGTTGGTCAAAATTGATCCGCAGTCCCCCACTATACGGCATGCCTTATTATCAAATCGTGGTTTTGGCACGCAAAACCTCAGAATTCCATAAAATCTTCTTCTAGATGGCCAGTGCGCTGCACCCTGGCGTCTTTCGCTGCCTGTCGTGAGACCTTCGGACGGTTCTCTTCTTCTAGCCGGGCAGCGTTCATATGGACAAGTGCACGGCATGGCGAGGTTCGTTGTGGTGTGACGAGATGTGCCGTTGCGAGCATGCATTAGACCCAAACTTAAAATTCATTTTAAGATTGTGGTTAGTATCATCTCTAACCAATCTGCTTTGCCGGTTGCCATTTCATGCTTGAGTCTACTTTCGATTACGGGAGAGCCAGCAATTTATTAATGTGCGTTATTATTGAAGGCGCAGTCACTGAGGTTTTGTTGCTTAAGAAAATGGACTGTCGGTACGTGCACAGCCCGTTGATCATCATCAAAGATTCAGCGCCGGAGAGAGAGAGAGAGAGAGAAAGAGCAAAGAATGGAAAGGTAGGGATGTCAACCAGGGCCGCTATTTTGTAGCGATGCCTTATGCCTTATTCTATGCTATTCTTATCATCCACCACACACAGCCACCTGATCGCGTTGATAATGTGGGCAGACCGTCGCTCTGACCAGTGGCCAAGCGCGAAAAGCCTGAAAAAGCATAGAATCGGAAAAGGCATCGCTACAAAATACCGGCCCAGACGACCGTCCGGTTTGCTACCCTGTACAGGATGTAAGAGAAGGGTGGTAAAGAAAGAAGTAAAGATGGAGAGAGTCAAGGCAGGACAAACGAAGATGTACACACGGTGCTAATTTTAGGTGCTTAGACGATCTGCTGGCAGGTTCCACCTTGAAAGCCTAATCATCAGCAAAAGTGCGTAAATTTAATGCCATGGAAAGCGGCTGTTTACCATTCTCAAGAGTCGTCGCTTCTATAGATATATAACAAAGCTATGATTGGACGCGGAAGAGCGTCCAAATGGGAGCCGCCATCACGGCTGCGAGCGATTGGTTCCTCACCGCCAATTATCGCATTCTGATATTAGAGAAGACGCGAACTTCCAAAGGAACGGAAAGTTTGTGCAAATAGGTATGGTTAGCTGAAGGATTCGTTGGATGAAGGTTGGAAGCATGCGGTGCGCGGTTTACTCTATTTGAGATAGGAGACGAAGAAGAAGACGAAGAGGCGTGCGGATGTGCCTTGCGTGCGCTCCCAGGTTTTTCGATGTTCCTGGCGGCTTTATGCTTGTGCTCAAGCCAACTTCGATTGGAATCATCAGCGGAAGTCACCAGGATCACCTGGATACCAAAATTGCGGCAAGTGGACCCAATTTTCGGCTATTTTTCTACTCTGACGCGTCGTCCCAGCAGCTGCGTTCGACCTAGCGTCGACTCCGACCACTGCCCGCCGGCCAAGCGTCGGTGCGTCGCGCTGCCGACCCCTGGGGCTTAGCACGGCTGGATATTTTCGGCGAAAATGGAGGTTGTTGTTCAAGGGGAGGATATTTCTCCTGAAGAATTTTCCGAGAAGGTCGGTTGGTTCACGATCAACACAAGCCGGCAACGCGGCAGCCAAGATGGCGGCCGCGAAGGAGGAAGCCAAGGTGTCGGCTCGGATCGAAGAGAGAGACAAGATGGCGGCCACGGCCACGTGAGCGCCAAATCAATCAAGATGGCGGGGAGGAAATTGGCGCTGCGCTCCGTGGCGTCACAGCAACCACGCCTACCTACTGGCCTGCATAAGGTGATAATCCGACCGAGCGGAGGATTGAAAACTCTATCTTTGGGTGGAGACGTGAAGATATATGAGATTGTTCGAGCCGCTGCGGGCGTGAATTTGAAGGAGGCTAAGGAAGACATTATTCAACTTAACACCAAGCAAAACACCGTTTTGGTGGGCACCATGAGTGAAGAAAGAATGCATCGGTACCTGAAGATAAAAATACTTCAGGTTGATCAGGCAAAATACGAAGTAAACGCCTACCTGTGAGCCCCCGATGGCAGTGGCAAAGGAGTTATTCATGGGATCCCGGTGGAACACACGGAAGCACAGATTCTGGACAACCTGGATTGTTCAAGGAACCCCAAAATCAGAGGGGTCAGAAGAATGGGGAAGACATCGACCTCAGTTCTGATACTCTTCGTAAACGATAATGTGCCGTTTTGGATTTATTATGGAGGCGGGCTCCTCAAGTGCTTCCTCTACAAAAAGAAGTTTGAGGTGTGCAACGCATGCGGACATCTTGGGCACCGCTCCGATGTGTGTCCGGACCCGGACGACGTCAAGTGCCACGGCTGCGGTACGGTGAAGCCACCGGATGGACACGTGTGCGATCCCAAATGTGATCTTTTTGGAAAGGGACATGAACTGGGCAACAAGAAGTGTCGCGAGATCTACCGAACTCCGTACATCGTCAGGAAACGCCGGTGGGAGCGGAAGCTCCAAGAAGAGGAGGCGAAGAAAACACCCTCGTCTGGGCGAAAAAGCCGATCAAGAAGCCGGGAGGGCTTCCGGAGCCGCTCCGGCTCCTTCCCTCGCCTCGATCACCCGGGCCGTTCCAGCTCCAGGGGCTGCTCCAGCTCCAGGGATCGTTCCGGCTCCGGGGTCCACTCCGGCTCCAGGGCAAGATCGTCGTCAAGGCCGAGGAATGAAGCCAACAAGCAAAGGGAGGTGAGCTGGGTAGATAAGGTCTCCCCAAAAGATACGGAGTCCGAGGAACTCGCCAAGATGAGAATCACGGTAGAGAAACTCATTAAAAGAGTAGATGACCTCGAAAAGGAAAACGCTATGCTAAAAAGGGAGAAGAAAGTAGCTCGCACAGTCAAAACAGCTAACACGATTGGAACCCACCCAACCGTTGAAAGCACTGTGGCCATGCAGGTAGATGACACCCGCTCCCCACCTCTGAAAAGGAAACCAGGCGCGAACGCGCCACAAGAACCCACAATGGCAGATCTGTGCAAGACAATGGACGACTTCCAGGCGAGCTGGGAGGAAAAGTTCGCATCAATCATCCAAGCCATCCAGGCGCTATCGGAAGAAAGCCAGAAACACAGGGCCGCGTTGGTGAGCATTAATAACTGGCAGAGGGAAACAGAGCAGAAGGTACATAGTGGTTCTCAGACGGCTGCGACCCTAATACCACTGGGTGATAATCCACAATTCAATCATGGCCAGTCACAATAAACACACGATTTGGCAGTGGAATTGCCGCGGGTACCGTCGCAAAAGGGCGGCCCTACAGCAGCTCCTTCTTGGCAAAGACAATCCGGACGTAATCGCTTTACAAGAAACTGCGGGGATGGCAAAATTATCGGGCTACATATCATTTAGTACAGATGATGGAAGATCCTAGATCCTAACCACCCTGGTCAGGAGAAACTTGGCAGTCGTTAAGCACGACGCGGAGGTTATCAACGTAGACCACGTCCTTGTTGAACTCATTCTAGCAAAAAAGAAAGAAGGCAGCCTCTTTGTTCTCAATATCTATAGCAGCCCGAAACAAAGGAAGGCCCGATTTGGACCTCTTCTCCAAAAAACTTTGCGTATTGCCAACAGGCAAGCTTTGGTAGTGGTGGGAGACTTTAACGCCCAACACGCTGCCTGGGGGTACAGAAAAGAAGGAGTTAAGGGAAGGGAACTCTGGATGGATGCACAGCAAGAGGGGCTCACCTTAATGACCGACCCCCAAACCCCCACTAGAACGGGGAATAGTGTCAGCATAGACACCTCACCCGACCTCACATTCGTCAAAAACGCGGGAGATGCAACCTGGGTTAATACCCAGGAAAACCTAGGTAGCGATCACTTTATTCTCGAAACAGTGGTGAGCGCAGGCCCTGCCAGGAGAAAAGGCAGAAACCAGATAATTGTTGAATGGGATGCCTTTCGCGAAATAAGAAGGGAGACGGCAGGGAGTGAGATAAGGGATATTGATGAATGGGCTAAGAAACTGGGCCAGGACGTTAAAAACGCAACCAAGGAGATAACGGAGGACTCTGCACTGGAGATAGCGGACAGCCACCTCCTCCATATGTGGGAGGCTAAACTCAGCATAGAAAAACGGCTCAGGAGGCAAAGGTGGAACCGCAATCTCAGGAGACAGATCGCTAGGCTCAATAAAGATATAGAAGATTACGCGCTCAAACTAACCAGGCAGAACTGGGAGTCCACCTGCGATAGGATGGACGGAAATATAGGCCTAGCTAGGACATGGAATCTACTCCGCTACCTGCTGGATCCACAGGGCTGCAAAACAGCGCAGCGACAGAACCTTCAAAAAATTCTTCACTTGTACGAAGGTACGGAGGTAGATCTAATGAAGGACATACAGGAGAGATACATAGGGGACACTAGCAAGGAACCCCTACCTAACTATGAAGGCGTAGGCAGCTCCAGCCTAGACGAACCTATCAGCGAGGCGGAGGTCCGGGCGGAGATTGCCAAGCTCAAAACCAAATCAGCTTCAGGCCCGGATGGCGTTAGCAATAAAATGCTACGAAATCTAGACGATAACTCTATAACTGCATTAACTAACTTTATGCAGAAGTGCTGGGAAGAGGGTAAACTACCAAATCAGTGGAAAACCGCTAAGGTGGTGATGATCCCAAAACCAGGCGAGAAACTCCAGATAGAGAACTTAAGACCTATCTCTCTAACCTCTTGTGCAGGCAAGCTTTTGGAGCACGTTATTCAAACGCGGCTCAATAACTACATGGAGGATAATGACCTCTATCCGCATTCCATGGTGGGCTTTAGGCCTAGGCTCTCCACCCAGGACGTGATGCTGCAACTAAAACACCAAATCATCGATGCGGAAACGGGGGACGGAAAGGCAATTCTAGGGCTTGACCTAGCGAAGGCTTTTGATAACGTCACACATAAAGCCATTCTTGAGAACCTTCAGGACTTGGGAGTAGGCGTACGAACCTACAATTACATTAGGGACTTCTTGTCAGACCGAGAAGCAAAAATCCAGATTGGAGAATGCCAATCGGATGACATTAAATTAGGCAGCAGAGGGACCCCACAGAACTCTGTGCTCTCGCCGTTTCTTTTCAATGTGGCCATGATCAAACTCCCTGAAAGACTGGAGGCTATTGAAGGACTAAATCACAGCATATACGCTGATGACATTACGTTGTGGATAGCTAGGGGCAGCGATGCCCAAATAGAGGAAACCCTCCAAAGGGCTATCCAGGCAGTTGAAGGTTACGTCGGACCTAGGGGACTTAAATGTTCACCGCAAAAATCGGAACTGCTTCTATACCAGCCGAAAGGCAGGGCCAGTAAGGAGGAACCGCAAATCTCTCTCACAGCTGGGGGGATCCCCATTCCAAAAGTGGACAAAATCAGAGTTCTGGGACTTTTGATTCAGGCCAACGGTTTTAATGGCGAAACAATAAGGAGACTAGACGGCTGCGCACTGCAGACCATGAGGCTGATCCGCAGGATCGCCAGCAGGCGGTCCGGGATGAGAGAAGCGAATCTAGTTAGGCTAGTCCAGGCCTTTGTGATAGGTAGAATAGCTTATGTTGCTCCCTTCCTCAGTTTTAGGTCATTCGAGAAGCAGAAGATTGATGGCATCATACGTAAAAGTATAAAACAGGCGCTGGGGCTTCCCATCCGCACTGCAAATGAAAAGCTTTTAGCTCTAGGGCTCCACAACACGCTTGAGGAGATTATTGAAGCAGTGAGGATCTCGCAGTATGAGAGACTTGCGGGAAGCCCTACGGGCAGGAAAATCCTAGCTAGGCTAGGCATAAACTATGAGGGGCAGGAAGGCATCAAAGTAGACCTGCCGCGAAGCGTGCGGAACCGACTAATAATCCCACCACTACCTCAAAACATGCACCCAATCCATCACAAGAAACGCAGACAGAAACGGGCCGAGGCTCTTGAGAAGCGTTTCAAAAACTGGAAGGACGTGCTCTACGTTGATGCTGCAGCCTATGGCAACGGCCGCATGGCTCTAGCTGTAGCGAGCGCTGAAACTAGATTGATAGCCAGTGGCACAGTGCCAACGGATTGCTCTCAAATTGGAGAAGAATCTGCCATAGCACTTGCAATTGCAAGTACTTCAGCCAAACTTATAGTCACCGACTCTAAGGTTGCGGTGATGAACTTTGCCAGAGGCAGAATTTCTCCCGAGGCGAACAGAATCCTGCAGACCTGCAGAGATAGCAGGAAAATTGAAATAATCTGGGCACCTGCGCACGCCTCCCTCGCTGGGAATGAGGCGGCCCACGAATTAGCTCGAGGACTCACATTCCGAGCTGGTGAGCTAGCCGAAGGCTTCACGGGGCGAGACCGCTTAGTGTGCTACAGAGAGATCACACAACACTACAGACTAGGGCGGGTTAAATATCCTCCGGCTGATGCATCCTTAAACAAGAGCCAGGCCTCCACTTGGCGTCGCCTGCAAACCAACTCGTTTCCAAGCCCGGTGTCGTGCAGCCTCTACTACCCGGGTCAGTACTCTGGCCAGTGTAAGCTGTGTAAAGCCAGGGCGAATCTTAATCACATTCTGTGGGAATGCCCACAGGCTCCCTCTGAGGGAAGAATAAAGTCTTTCGAACAATGGGAGACCTTATTACTCAGCTCCGATCCGGAGATTCAACTGAAGACCGTCCAACTGGCCGAAACCGCCGCTAGGGTCCAAGGACTCCTGGCCGTCGTCTAGGTGGGAAGACTTAAAGCCTTCCCTACATCTGTTGGACAAATAAAGTTTTACAATCCAAATCTATTTGAGATAAGGCGCAATGT
Organism: Dermacentor albipictus; assembly: GCF_038994185.2. Classification (NCBI taxonomy): domain Eukaryota; kingdom Metazoa; phylum Arthropoda; class Arachnida; order Ixodida; family Ixodidae; genus Dermacentor; species Dermacentor albipictus. Next base: position 83,935,360 of record NC_091825.1, on the reverse strand, counting down.
GTTATGAAATATTCCTTAAAAAAGGTTCGTTAATTTGAAGGAAAATTGTACAAATTAGGAATTAAGTAGTGTCGCACCTAAAGGCGAACCTGTTTAAAAAATAATAAGAAGAAATAACACGTTTAAACGGCGTGCACACTGTCAGTACTTCGAGGCTCACAGCAAAAGTTTTTATCAAGATTGTTGCTTGGTTCCATGGAAAACTCTTATACCCAAGGCTATAATTTTTTTTTATTATACGCGATAGCAAGCTCCAATCTACACCTGCAGTGAAAGAAGCCGTATCTTAAAGTTGCCCAATAATTCTGACTGCCTGGTATCTGAGACAAGAGTTCGACAGAGATAAGCACTCATCATTATCATCATCATCAGCCTGGTCACGCCCACTGCAGGGCAAAGGCCTCTCTCATATTTCTCCAACACCCCGGTCAAGTACTAATTGTGGCCATGCCATCCCTGCAAACTTCTTAATCTCATCCGCCCACCTAACTTTCTGCCGCCCCCTGCTACGCTTCCCTTCCCTTGGAATCCAGTCCGTAACCCTTAATGACCATCGGTTATCTTCCCTCCTCATTACATGTCCTGCCCATGCCCATTTCTTTTTCTTGATTTCAACTAAGATGTCATTAACTCGCGTTTGTTCCCTCACCCAAGCTGCTCTTTTCTTATCCCTTAACGTTACACCTATCATTCTTCTTTCCATAGCTCGTTGCGTCGTCCTCAATTTGAGTAGAACCCTTTTCGTAAGCCTCCAGGTTTCTGCCCCGTAGGTGAGTACTGGTAAGACACAGCTATTATACACTTTTCTCTTGAGGGATAATGGCAACCTGCTGTTCATGATCTGAGAATGCCTGCCAAACGCACCCCAGCCCATTCTTATTCTTCTGATTATTTCCGTCTCATGATCCGGTTAAAACACCCTGGCGGGCTAGTTGGTTAGAATCCATGGTAGCATGATCGAATCCATGGTTAGAATCCATGGTAGCATGATCCGGATCCGCAGTCACCACCTGCCCTAAGTAGATGTATTCCCTTACGACTTCCAGTGCCTCGCTGCCTATTGTAAATTGCTGTTCTCTTCCGAGACTGTTGAACATTACTTTAGTTTTCTGCAGATTAATTTTTAGACCCACTCTTCTGCTTTGCCTCTCGAGGTCAGTGAGCATGCATTGCAGTTGGTCCCCTGAGTTACTAAGCAAGGCAATATCATCAGCGAATCGCAAGTTACTAAGGTATTCACCATTAACTTTTATCCCCATTTCTTCCCAATCCAGGTCTCTGAATACCTCCTGTAAACACGCTGTGAATAGCATTGGAGAGATCGTATCTCCCTGCCTGACGCCTTTCTTTATTGGGATTTTGTTGCTTTCTTTATGGAGGACTACGGTGGCTGTGGAGCCGCTATAGATATGTTTCAGTATTTTTACATACGGCTCGTCTACACCCTGATTCCGTAATGCCTGCATGACTGCTGAGGTTTCGACTGAATCAAACGCTTTCTCGTAATCAATGAAAGTTATATATAAGGGTTGGTTATATTCCGCACATTTTTCTATAACCTGATTGATAGTGTGAATATGGTCTATTGTTGAGTAGCCTTTACGGAATCCTGCCTGGTCCTTTGGTTGACAGAAGTCTAAGGTGTTCCTGATTCTATTTGCGATTACCTTAGTAAATACTTTGTAGGCAACAGACAGCAAGCTTATCGGTCTATAATTTTTCAAGTCTTTGGCGTCCCCTTTCTTATGGATTAGGATTATGTTAGCGTTTTTCCAAGATTCCGGTAGGCTCGACGTTATGAGGCATTGCGTATACAGGGTGGCCAGTTTCTGTAGAACTAAAGTTTATTTTATGCTTTCTTCGTGTCGTTCGTTTCATCAGCGATGCTGACTTTCACTCGCCTCCAAGAAGGTAAGAAAGAAAATGAAGATAAAAAAATTTAACCAAGCATCCTTATACACATGTAATGCTGCTGAAATTTTAGTGCATAGGTTGCACGAAAAAAAGGTAAAGGCCATGCAGCACACAATGCCCTTCTTCGAAAGTCTGGAAGCGACCGTGGTCCAGAATAATTCCTTAATCGAGCGCTTAAATCCATATTCCACAAATTCATAAATCCAAATTGGCCTTAACACAAAGTTTTCGCTTTACTATAGGCACAAGGCGGATAGGATGAGACTATATGTGAGATGTCCTTATTTGGCTCACCTCATCTGGCATGTGGTGACGATTTAGCATGCCCTATTTAACGTAGGAAGTGATTGGCGAAGGGCACACTTAGCCGACAATTGATGAAACTGTTTCCACGTCTCTATAGCTGGTAAGTCAACATAGAGGTCTGAATTTTGGTTCGGGTTACGCTGCATAAAGAATAGACCCGCCCACTTAAAGGGCGGCACGTGCGTCGCAAGAAAGTCTTTGTTCCGAAGTGAAGTTACTCCAATCAAGGAATTGGTTTTATCCCCGATTCCTTTATTTGAAGGTGCTATTTTATGACATGGCAATATAAGAAACACATATATAAATAGATAACACACATCGTGCTGAAAGTTGACCGAGTCATGTTCAATCTAAGTGCTGAAGTCGAAAATCTTCTCACCCTTCTCCACAGCTGAATGAAGAAACAACAGTTTAGCTGCGATTGGAGAATGAAATAGCGAGAGCTGCTTCTCGCGAAAACAGAAAGGATAAAGAATTTAAAACGTTACTCTTAAGATTTTCTCTTCCGTGGGATACAAGTAGTACTTAAATGGAAGTGCACTATATAATCAAACAGCGACCGAAACTCGTGAAGTGTTCGTTTGAGCCGTAGCGCGATATCGGCTGACTGAACGCGCAGGCAACATCGATAATTTAACCGAATTTTCCTAAATATTAACTCTAAAACACCTATTGAGGAACGGCCCATCATAGGAAGATCAGAGGCTTTGCCGTCCGGACTGCTTTCGTGAAACTACTGAGTGTCGCTTAAATAATAGGGCCATTTTTTTCGCTAAATCGCTGGCTAGCTTACGCTCAAATTTCTCACAGAGGTAGCATTTCGCAGTAAGTTTAGTTAATTATACCATTCGCGGTCATTACTTGCACATTACGGCAACCAGGTGGTTGTCGTCTGCGGCGACGCTGCTCAAGAAATGTCGATTCCACAACAACAGAACCCTAGCGCCATCAATCGTGGCTACGGCGAACCCAGTGTTTTCGCTGTAGCAGTGACAGATAGTGTCACAGTTTCCTTGCAGTGGAATTAAAACAAAAAAAACAATTTGAATGCCATCGACACAGACGACACCTACTTCAAATTTACTGTGCAGGAAACTAGTAATAAGTACTGCCTGTCAAAAGTGGTATCAAACTAAACTTGCTGCGAAGTATAACCTCTGAGCAAAATGTCAGCGTGAGCAAGCCAGCGAATGAACAAGAGAGAGAGAGAGAGAAGGGAAGACGGAAAGGCAGGGAGGTTAACCAGACTGAGTCCAGTTTGCTACCCTACACGTGGGGAGGGGAATGGGGAGTGAAAGAGGGAGAGAGAGAACTTAGGTGTAGGATGTCTATAGTCGGGCACTCAAGTCTGTTGCCCTCAGGTAGCGAAAAAGCGCTCGAACTGCTTTCTGTGCGCTAAGTACAAGTGTGAAGAGACCATCAGTCGCCTTCTGTGCCACTGTTCTCGCTTCGATAATCAACGCGAGACTCTCCAGTGTGCCTTAAATAGACTGGATGACAGGCCATTTACGGAAGCGAAGATCTTGGGAGCCTGGCCCCACAGTTCATTGGCCCAGCGAATGAACAAAAAATGGGTCATGCCTACCAGGTGATATAATCTATGCAACATTCTGTAGATGACAGCCCTTCCACGGGCCAGAGGATACTGGGACCTTCGCCTTGTGTACTGCTGCGCTTTCTTCAAATCCACAAGCTTAAACGATCGCTTGCGACTGACGAACGATGAGCGCTTGTGCAAGTGTGGGCGCTTGCGCTGTGAAGTTCTTTGTTTTGCCATCTTCGGGATACCATCTATTAAGTCCTCATTCCCCCGTTCCCATTTCACGGTAGCCAACTGAACTCAGCCTGATTACGCTACCTCCCTTTCGTTTATCATCTCTCTCTCTCTCTCTCTCTATCTCACTCACTCTCTCTCTCTACCTATGTTCACCCAAGGTTCTCGGGAAAATAAACAGTGTACTTGTTGTTTTTTTCTTAAAATGTGAGCTAATTAGCCTTCTTTGGCAGCTGAAACTGCGCTCTTATAGATATATGTGTAAATGCACTGTGTGGAAAACTGCGAACTCGTCTGCGAAGCGGTGAAGGACATGACAAAAACGCACAAAGAAATACTGCCGAAAACGGCCTCAGTTGATTAATAATGATGGCATGATTACCATTATAAATGAGCCTACCGTAGCGTCGCGATCCATGCATTACTTACGCGCAATTTCGTGGTAAGCGTGCGAGCAGAATAACGAAAGCACAAAAAACGAAAAAAAAACGAGGAGACAGCCGCACCAGCAGTGCGGGTTTTAGTGCGACGTAATCCTGCCTGCAATTTAGCTCATGGATACTTCTAGCGTAGATGACGCTCTTAATGCGTGATATATGTCACAGAAGCAGTAGTGCCTAGCACTATAGGCACGACCGACGAACCTAGACTTGCTACTACTGCTATTACGCACCTGAATAATTACGAGGAAAACTGGCCAACCACGTATACTGTGACGTTAGAGCAGCACGCATTTGGCGACATTCGTTGTCTTCAAGCAAGGAAAGCGCAGTGCAGTTTTATGAAGCCCGACCAGACACCCGGCAATCTAACCTGAGCTGTTTGGACATGTGAAAGCAAATGTATTAGAAAGAAATAGAAACGCGAGGACGCTAGTCAGGTTTCACGTGGTTTGCTACCCTACACCAGCAGAGGGGGAAGATGGAACAAAAACAAAAGGGAGAAGGAAAGGGAGATCAGGAGATGCGCGTGCGCACACAACGGCATTCAAATTTCTGAAACACAGAGCAGGTGAATATACCAACAGAGACCGCAGAACGACCTTGGGAGCCATTTAAAGAGAGGATATAGGCCGCGTTAAGCCACCGCCGAATTTCGGAAGCTATTTCAACGCATGAAGGCGCACATTCCCGGTACTCCAACCGAGGCGCAGGTAAAGGTGAAAAATTTAGGGTAAGCGAGCTGCAGGCTTTTTAATGTGAGAAGTGAAGCGGTCAGCGCCTACATTTTTTAGCACTTTTCCTGCGCGAAAAGGCAATCGGAGATGTCCGATGACGTGAACAAATAGGTGCGGCACCAAACAGAGCGGTACCATATAGCTGCCCCGTTTCTGACGGAAAATCCAAGCAAAGAAACATCTGCGTCAGTTATCCGTTAACAAAAAAAAAATTTGCAATTTCTTTGAGAAGGCGCCGATGGACAGACATTCGTGTTCCAGAACCCCAACCTACCAGCATGCCCTCTGTAATTTTCTGTCTTGAGAGAGAGGCAGAGAGATAAACATTGATAGTATTCGGAGATGTTCGACAGGTGAGATGGAGCGGAATGAAAGAAAGAAGATGCACCAGCGTACGCACAAACGCACGCGCGCACACATAAGAGCGCGTGACACCCAATTCTACAAATGTGACAGTCTCATTGATTGACAGTCTCTCACCCCGCGTGATGGTCCGAGACCATCCCGCAGCTCTAGTTGTGCGTCGCGTCGAATGCTTGTAGCGCTCCTCCTCAAGGCACTAAGTGTCTGGTTGAAAAAATATGCATATCCAACGCATACGTTGGAATCTATGCGAAGCGAAGAGTTAGTTCAATGCTTTCACTAGCAGCGACGCGTTCGATTTTGTTTACTTCCGTCCTGTCCAACATGAAACCTCGCGTAATGTTTGTGTTACTCCACTAACAAGGTCACAACTTTATTCTCATGCATATATTATGCAGTCTTGCGTCACCTCTTGCGTCACAGAGGCAACATACCCATACCGGAAAATTTCGCAAGAATAGGCAAACACCCAGTGATGAGATATGCCACACGGCTAAATCAGAAGGAATCAGGCAAACTAGAGAGTCCGTTAACAATGATGTGCTATTCAATTCACAGGTATTTGTGCTTTAGAGAAACATGTGAGCCGACATTATATGGTCAAGTTTTAATAATGTTAAGTGGTGCATCACGCAGCCAGACAGGGGGACACAGAAAGGACGAGGACGATGACGAGCGCTTATACTGCCAACCGAAATCTTGTCGTTTTACAGGCAAGTTTACATAGAAAGAACAGTGTTCAATGATGGTATCTCTGTTGAATGCCGCATTTCCACCTCCTTTGTTTTTGTTCTGTTGTTTTTCTGTATAACCTTCTGTATCAAACAACAAAATTTATGTTGGCAACAAGCGTTCGTCCTCGTTCTTTCCGTGTCCCCCTGTCCTGCTTCGCGCTGCACCACTTCACATTAGGGAAAGCCAACTAGCCAAAACCACCCCTCTTCACGCTTTAGAAAGCAATTTATTATTATCTTTTTTTTGTTGTTGACGCTGTTTCTTTGTTCTTTTTTTTACGCAGAACAGAAGTGCGCATACTTCTACTACTCCTCCGGTCAGCAGTACAACGATTACATAAGCCCGTCCGCAGGTATATTCATTTGGCACACACAAACCTTCGTATGTATATGCATATATATTCCGAGATAGTGACCGACGCTAAACAAGGGAGGGTAGAGGCAGAAAAAGCTTCGTTTCAATGGCATTCATATAAAATTCCAGCTTTCGTTTTCCTTTTTTCTTTGATTCTCGAGTTATTTACAGCACTCCCAAAAGATTCGCTTCGGTACTTCGGATGATCTCGTCCCTTCCCCTGAAATTCTATTTCCGTCGTCTCATATTAGTGTCGCTGCCGGGCTATTCCGTATAAAGCGGGAACGCGACACACGGCCAAAAAGAGCGCGTAGGCGCCGTAATCCGCAGCGGACAGTTTGATTGCCCGCCCACACGCCTCTGTATAGCTGTAACGGTACGGCTCTGCCTACGGTGCCACCTGCAACATGTGTGTACTGAGACCCTCGTTCGGGACAGTAGTGGAAAACTACCCCGCATTACGTCGTTGTGCCTTGTGTCTTTAAAGCGACGCTTTCTTTGCCTCTTCGCCCGACTTTCCAGGCGTTCCTGCTGTGGTCCGCGCCCCGCTGGGTTTCTGGCAACACCCCCAGATGACGCTCGCCTGCTGGTCTCGCGCCCTGGTATTGCAGGCATAGGCAGCGGTAGAAGGTAAATAGAGAAGATTAAAGAGGAGAATACAAGAATGCTAGCAGTGAAAAAAAAACATTGATAGCGTACTGTCGCCCAAATATTTAACTGGTGTGCGGGAGCGACGACTTTTCCGTGCGTCAGCGCCGTTTGACGGGGCGAGGCTGGAAACAGTCTGAGGCTAAGCGCATGCGGACAAAGCGCGCTCAGCTGGGCCCATCGTCTACTAGGCTGTTTCCAGCCTCGCCGCGTCATACGGCGCTGACGCCCGGAAAAGTCGCCGCTCCCGCACACCAGTTAAAGATTTGGGCGACTGTACCTGAGTAACTCAAGCAGCCTTATTGATGATTTGTACCCGCACCGTTTCAAAGGGGATGCCAATAAATCATCATCATCATCATCATCATCATCATGCTCACGCGCGCCACTGAGTTTCTTGCAACACCAACAGCTTGCGCTCGCCTCCTTGTATCCCGGCCGTCACCGCCACGGCAGCGTTTCACAGTTTGTGCGTATGGTACGTGCTGTGCTTGTTTTCGTATGCGACAAAAATGGAAGTGCTTGGCTGTAGAGGTCACGTGCTAGGCTGTGATAACCTAAACATCACAATCGTCCATAGCCTGACAGGAGGAAGGAAGCAGGAATTGAGGAAAAGACAGGGAGGTTAGCTAGTTCTCAGACCGGCTGACTACCCTGTGCCGGGGAAAGGGGGTAAGGGGAATAAAAGATAAATAAAAGATAATAGAAAAGAGACGTTACAAAAAAAAAGAACAGCGAAAAGGGGGAAAAAGGAAAGGAGAATGCGGCACTGGTTAAAGTCCGCCGTACCCTGAACAGAGCGCTTGGATATGGCGTCTCAACAGCATGCTGATCATGTATGCAGAAAGTGCACATAGACACGCGCCAGCAAAATGGCTCCAAAGCGTGCACTCAGCGTCGAGGACACCCAGGCCCGAAAGATGCGTCGCGCGGCACAGGAGCGCCTTCATTACGCAGCGAAACGTGGTGCAGACCGCGAATGTATGTATACAGTGGGCCCTATAACGTCAAACTATTCCAGTATTTTTCATTCCAATCTCCTCACGTCGAATTTACGTAACCGCCGACGCAAGCATCGGGTGGTGACCCGCAGCGTTGCCTGGACGGCCCAATCAAACGCTGTCCTCGTTTACAGGAAATCACTTTTGTTTGCTTTCAAAACGAATAACACTGCCTATAGACACTGACTGGCTTGTGTTATCGAATTGGCTAACAAGAGGCGAGAAGCACACTCAAGTGGAGAGGGATTCGATGGGGCCGAACCAGTGCACTGAAGATCGATAACCGGATGAATCGATCGATATTGATAACCGTCAGCGATCGGTCCGCTTTCCTTCACTTAGGTTACGATGGCGTGTCTAGAATGGCGGCGGCGTGCAACGGAGAGTTAAAAATGCCGCTAAAACGGATCCTCGGCAAAGAAGAGTTGGCAGAGCGATGTTATACATACAGAAAGGGCTCAATAACGTTATACGGCTACGTAAAAAGTTTTCTTATACGCCAATAAACCTATGCTCTCCGGTAGGTGCGAGTAGACAGTGCCTGAACTATCGGCGCCAACTATCCTCTATTTCTTTCGGAACGGGGCAGTCTCCGGCTATTCAGAAAAAAAAATCCAGTTTTTTTCAGCCTATTAATGCACTTTTAACGCGTACACATCACTTTGACGCAATGAATTTTCGCAGTTTTGTGACGTCGAGTGACAGACAGATGAAGTGGGTGCAGCCTGAAATCTTCAGACCAATAGCAGAGAGTTAATGGCGAAAAGTCGTCGAATCAGAAATAATTATATTTCTTTTATTCGGTCAAATCATGTATAATCAATGTCTGCGCGTCATATCAGATTTGCATCTATAGCGGTTTTCGTGACGTCGCATCACAGGCAGGCGAAGTGGCGGTGGTCCAAAAAAAGTTTTTGACCAATCGTGGAGAGCTGATTGCAGAATTGGAATAGAAAAGTTTGAAATAGCTTCACGTTATAGCGCCCAATGTATACATGCAACTATAATAATTAATGGAATTACGTACATCCCCATAATTCCATTAGAGTGTAACACTCCCGCCACGAGTAAGGGAATGATAATAATGCTCAGCCCTCTCAGAGATTATAAACAATGACGCACAACAACGCCTCAACCAAACACATCTCCCTGTGTTCTGTGGAATGCGCAAACAGCAGTGGCGCACGCAAGGGGACATTTAGCATCAACTCACCACTCTCGTGTTGGAATATACGCGGAAGATATCAGACATTCGCCTTCAACATGACCGCTAATTATCGTCAATCAAATCCAAGAGCATACAATGCTTCGCTTACAGCGATTCCCATATTGCGTGGGATATGCACATTTTTTTTTATTTGCGATTACCTTTTTTGCCAACTTTAGGCTCTCTGAATCTATCTATCTATCTATCTATCTATCTATCTATCTATCTATCTATCTATCTATCTATCTATCTATCTATCTATCTATCTATCTATCTATCTATCTATCTATCTATGTTCTTACGCCATCCCTATGCCGTCGCGGTGATTTCTTATAATCACATGGATATATATCATGTACGCATAATATGATTTGCATGTCATGACCTCTTGTAAGTCACTTACGCCGTCGTTATGAACCCTTAACGTTATAAGGACACCCCCCTCCTCCCTAAAAAAGAAAAGTCACGATCGTTTCTTTTCTTTTTTTTTTCATTTCGAGGAATGTATTCCAAATTGGCTTGAAGGCTCCCTATTCGGATGGATGGATAGATGTTATGAGCGTCCTCTTTGGAACGGGGCTGTGGGTTGCGCCACCAATCTCTTGCTATTATACTGCTTAATGTCCTACCTAGGTTAAACAATAAAAAAAGAAAAAGAAAACACTATGAACTCCGACAACCAAATTTTCTTATCCCCTATTGCGAACTGTGCTTTTGTACGTCTCCGTTTTTTGTCGTTTCCCTACTTTTATTTCACCAATCCTCCAATCGCATCTCACGAATCCCTATTTCGGACATGTTTACTTTTCCGCTGCTCTCGCCGAACCCAAGGGCTTCCTCACAATTCGCCTGCGCCCTCTGTTAGCGAGGACAGACACTAGACTCGGCGATAGAACCGCAGCCCGCCGCCGCCCGCGCTGGCAGCGCGGCGTTGTTGGACAGGGACGATGCTTCTGTTTTGTTTCGACAGACGGGTCGCGCGCCAAGTGAAGCAAAAAAGGCGGAGCCCGCAATCGACTGCGCGCCTGCTTCTGCAGACTGCAGGTGGCGCTAATGCACGGCTGTTCAGTCGCGGGTCTGTGCGCAGCATACATCATTCGTTCGCACCCTTTGTGAGCGCGCGAATGCCTCTGAGTGCGAGCGCCTAGTCACGTGGTTCTCTTTCAAATCTGACGCGTTTTCCGTTTTTTTTTTTCCCCTCTACTTGTACTCCGGAAAAACTTAATCACGGCAGCAATTACCACGGAAACAAATGGTTCGGACATTTTTAGGGGTGGGAGAATGTGTGAAGTTTCGAAAACGATTCCAATACTACACGCCAACTGTTCATTTCGTATTCGGGAAAGAAATGTTCGGTATTTTCGAACGTTCGGAAGCAACAAAATATTTTGCATTAAGCAAATATTAGTCTTGTTATTGTTCTGCTTCTGTTAAACTAAGTACCGCAATTAATCAGAACTGAGACAAAAACAAAATTTTTCGAAGTAGTGCAGAAACAAATAGGGTAATGCAGGCTTGTTTTCGGTATCGCCGGGCAAGCCTACATGACAACGTATGATTCTTCCTTGCGGTCTGCCTTTTAGTTCTGACAAAACAGTCATGTAGAAGTAGGCTTTTACACTACAACCTGCGATGTTTTCCTTGCAACGGTTCTTTCACATATGTCTACGGCACACAAATTAGTAGCTTTTTTTTTCCTACATCCGGAACTTTCAGTCTTTTGGCGGCAGCATTTAGCCTTTTCGGAAAGCTAGTCAGCGGCCATCCCTGCTTGAAACGCTGCTTTGAAACTAGGCTCTAAAGTTGAAAGACCATTCGTGCAAGTCTTTTTAATGGCAATTATGGTGATATAGTGTCTGAAGCCGATCATTTGTCCTTGGTAGTTACCTGCCTCCTTTTTTTTTTTTGCAGTTTACCACCTACTGTCTTGGTGCGCACTGGCCGATTTCGGTGGCCTCGGAAAAGGTTTTGCTTTCTTCGACAGTACACTTCCGATTCAATCTTTTCAATTTAACCCCATTTCCTACTATCCCAGGAAAGCCTGTCTGCCTGCATTAGTCTCTATAAATACATGCATAAGTAAACAGAAGACCCCGTCAGAGTGATATCAACCGGGCGGTGTGCATTTTCGTCGTTATGCGTCATCAGTCCGCGGGAAACAGCGCAGTGTCACGTTTTTCACATTTCAACGTCCGGTTTCAGCAGCAGCCGGGTTATATTCAAAGGTTAAAAATGGAGCCCGGGAGCTGCCGGCATAACGCAACTCTGACACACTATCCCGATATTTCCGGACCTCAGCCACCCAACTTCGCGTGATAGCGCACGCCTAACAGAAAAGGTGGGGAACCGCAAGTCACAGTTGCGTAATACGATCACTATGGTCGGTCGTAATCGAAGAATAAAAGATAGTATGTACGCTGTCCAAACCAAACACAATTTGCACAAAAAGATGTGCCAGCCAATTAAGATCGTTTATTTCCGTGACGTCACGCGGTGTTGCGTTATTTATCCGGCTGGGTTTTTTTTTTCGTATCGTTCTGTCCTTGTGTCACTGGTTTTAGGATGAAACCTGAACGCCTCGGCAAATCCTGTGGTTGATCCTGAGATCAGCGCCCAGCCAAAGTTAAAATTTCAGCTTGAAACGACTAGATTTTTTTTTTCACTTAGCCTAGCTTTTACAGAAGCATATAGCTATGGCTCTATAAGCTGTGAGCGGACACCAGTTGGCTCGGCTCTGTTTAAGAGGACAAGGGCAGCCGCATTGCGTTCGTGCGGGTGGAGCTTGCACCGAATTCATAGGTTTTCATGGACTATGGAAGGAAATTTGGCCTCGTAGTCGATCAATCAGCATGCATTTCTTGAACAGCAAATGAATCTTTGCACAATCTGGCCCAACTTTGTTGCAGAAATCACATAAAGGCTGCCCCTTTTAATATTTGATGTCCTACTCTGTGCTAAGGGTTACACTCAAAACGTTTCCTTGGACTGCTTCATGATCATCATCATCATCATCATCATCATCATCATTATCATCATCTTGTTTTATGTACACTGCAGGGCGAAGGCATCTCCCTGCGATGTCCAATTGCCCCTATCCTGCGCCAACCGATTCCAACTAGCACCCGCGAATTTCCTAATTTCATCGCTCCACCTAGTCTTCTGTCACCGTCGATTGCGTTGTTCTTCTCTTGGTACCCATCCTGTAACCCCAATGATCCAACGGTTATCTAACCGGTGCATTACATTACCTGCCCAGCTCCATATTTTTCTCTTGATGTCAATTGGAATATCGTCTATACCCGTTTGCTCTCTGATCCAAACCGCTCTCTTTCTGTCTCTTAATGTTATGCCTAGCAATCTTTGCTCCATCGCTCTTTGCGCGGTCCTTAACTTGCTCTCAAGCTTCTTTGTCAGTCTCCAAGTATCTACCCTAAATGTCAGCACTAGTAAAATACATTGATTGTACACCTTCCTTTTCAATGATAATGGTAGGCTTCAAGTCAGGAGCTGGCAATGTCTGCCGTATGCGATCCAACCTATTTTTATTCTTCTGTGAATTTCCTTCTCATGATCAGGGTTCCCTGTGATTAATTGACCTAGGTAAACGTACTCCACAGACTCTAGAGGCCGACTGACGATCCTGAACTGTTGTTCCTTTGCCCGGCTATTTATAATTATCTAATCGTTTTGATTTCAAAAGTAATTTCTCCTCCAATTTTTAGCTGCTCAAGTGCATCTCGTTACTTCTCATTCTGAAACCTGCATTTCAACCCGCTTTGCAGGCTGCTTTCGAGTTCTTTCTTTTTTTCATTCCGTATAACTTTTGCCCTGCCTTGAAGATCAAAGGCAGAAATGTTTTTATCTGTCTCAATTGAAATGGGGAAACAATTCGTAGCGTCACGGAACTGTAGGAAGTATAGCCCCAAAGCTGCAGGTCACCAAAGACATCCCCTCCGTTCTTCTTTATTGAATTACCACTCATGTCTTAGAAAGCGTGTTTCGCCTGGTTATGCCCGCAACCAAAGACGTTCCTCTACAGTTTCTCTGCAGATAATTTACTGCAGAAAGTACGTGCGTTTACGTGTTGCAACATCGAGAACGAGTCCACGTGACACTGTCTACCCTCGCCATGTGAAGGTGCTGTTCGGAATGAAAGGCGCTGGCTACATTTGTGACGAAACTTCCATTATAGGCAAGAGGTGAATAAATTCAGACGCACTTGAACAACTGCCTAGTCAACTTTATAATTGCTTCTTGTGCCCAGTCAACGTCACTTTCCTTCAGGCAGTTTGTGGTGAGCCAACGTAGTCCAACGAGGGTGCAGAGGAATCGTTTTAGATACTCTTATTTGACTTCCTAACCAACCACAATAAAAAAGAATACTAACTTCGTTCTCCCGTAAGATGTCGCAAATGCTGTCATTTCAAGCATTGCAGACGCGTCTGCATCTCTTTCGATCCCATTTCCGTATACTTAAACAACTCCATGTCCCAGGGCTAAAAGTATTTTACTCATCTCCGTCAACGTCGTTAAAAAGAATGTCACACAATGAGCCGTGGCGTGAAAGGTGACACGAAAGCTGTTAGTGCGCAACTGATTCGTCGCAACTGAGCTCCATGATGATTTCATGCCGTGGTGAAATCACTGAACGCGGCACGAGTCTGAAAGCTCGTACACGATTCACTGTCAGCGCGAGGTCCTCGAACGTATTCTACAGCAGTCTTTACGAAACAACTGCGTGTGTACGTTGTTTGCTTGCTGCAAAAATTTCTTCTTCTGTTGTGCTCATACATTTTCCCCGAGCTACACCTTGGTTAACCTGTCTTATCGCGTCTCTCTCTTGCATTCATTCGCATTGAAAATTAAGTCAATATGCGCCCACAAGTAGTGAAAAGTCGTAATGTCAAAAGGCACCTCGAGCAGTGGATGATTTCGCTTAAGTATCTCGGCAACACAGTCCCACAAAACATACAGAGAAAATAAGTAAGCAAGTAACAGAAGGAGCTCGGCGCGAACAGAAAAACCAACTTATCTTTTCATTAATTTTGTTTCTGCTTCGTCCTCACTCTGTGTTCCGAGTGCTCACGTGATTTGAGTGTTGCCCGCAAAAACTGTCCGTAAATTACGTAAAAGGGTAGAGTCTGAAGAACAGTAGCTGCATTCATAAAATTTAGCAGCTATTTAGCGGTAACTGCGAGAGAGATGCGTCAGTTCCTGCGTGAGAGACGCCCACGGCACGCTGACATGCGTCCTGCAGGACGTTTAATAAAGTTTGTCCAATCTAATTCAATGCGTCATGGTTAAGTCCCATCTCTTTGAGGCGTAGGGTCCATGAGTTAACCCACCATGACCACATTTTAAAGTGTGTTCAGAAGCTCGCTAGACACATGTTCTGCCTCTTCGAGGAGCGAAGTTTAACCGACAGTGGTCCGCAGCAAACCACCGTCAGCTGCACTATATATATACATATATATATATATATATATATATATATATATATATATATATATATATATATATCCCCTCTCTACCTCTAGCACAAGAACGGCGTCTCACACTCCACCTGCGTACTTTTTCCCGTTTTCATACTCCTAATGCTAACACTTTAAAAGGCTCTTACACTGGAATTCCTCGTAAGAGCAAATTCCACCCAGCGATGATGCTGAGCGTGCTGTTTGCTAACGCGCCTGACCAATGGCAAAGAGCACTGACTAAAGAGAAGCTTTGGGAGTTCTGCCCTGCAAAAGTAAGACGAGCGCCACGCAGACGCCTTAGCAGAAGGGCGCGAGCACCAGCCGAAGGGCGCACATCTCGGCCTGCGCCGTGTGTTTCGGTGAACGTGAAGGCTCATTTGTTCCGGGAGACGAAGAATGCCGGGCGCGCAGCGGCGGTGTGCGGGCCGCGGAGAAGAGCGAGGCCTTGTTCTCTCGCGGCGGTGGTGCCCGCTGGCTTAGCACCACCCGAGTTCGTCACGCTCCCTCGTTCCTAGGCGCGCGGAATTATTTTGGCCCGCCGCCCCGCGTCGCGCCACGCTGAGATCAGACGACCGCAGGGGCGGACGAGGGCGAATAGGCGAAGCCTTCAAATCGCACGCCGGGCCACTAAAGAACGCATGTGCGAACATAGCCATATCGTACATAGCCGTTGGGATAGCCCGATGAGCTGCAGCCGCGAAGGCAACTTGTACAGCCCACGAACGCATTTGCAGGACGGCCGGGTAGGCGTGCCATGCGCGTCGACGTGAACGCCAAATCCCGCAGCATGCTTGCATTCGCGCTGGTGGCGTAAAATTGAAATCATTCAAAGAAAGGAAGCAATGAAATAGACAGGACGAGCGATGGACTTGAGCGCCCCAGCGGTATACTCCAGCGCTAGTCCTGCCTAGTTGGCTACTTCTTGTTTGTGTGTGTGTGTGTGTTTGCGTGCGTTTTCTTCAGTTTGCGCGGCCGATGTTAATGCAAGCTAAATCAACCAGCTATAGCACGCCTTTCCGTCTCGATTCCTTGCCCGTGCCTCTCGCGGAAGCACACACCCAGATACACACAGGGCAGCACCATGACCACAGCAGCACTAAGGGGAAAAAAACGGAGACGCGCCCGTGACGTCTCCACTACAACCGAGCATTCCCCGGTCGGAAGAACGCATTTACCCGCTCGTCGTCCCAACTCCCGGAATAGACCGGCGTGCGCCGAACCGTGCCAAGGTAAGCGACCGTTGCGTCTTCGTCGACTGCATACGCCGCGCGAACGCGTCTGCGTTTCGTTCGGCCCGTCTTGCGTTTGTTTTGGCTGGTGTGCGCGCGCTTTTGGCTCCGACTCGGAACTCGGCGAGTGCCGAGTCGATCCACGGCTCGTGGCCACCCCACAACCTTACAGAGTTATGGAAAATTTATGCGCCGCGGACGGTGTAACACTTTATTACCGCTCATTGTGCCAGTCAGTAGCCAATGCGCTACGGAGTGAGCTCGATCAGCTTGGAAAGGGCCGCCTTACCCGTCAAGAGAGCAAGTTTGGAAACTTCCTCTCTGTAGGCGACGCGCGGCAGAATGGAAGGAGGCGAAAAGGAAACGAATGCACGTGAACTATGTGCTGCATGGACAGCGGTGCATCGCCTCACAGTGTTTCTTGCGAAATGCAAATGCGGGAGCTTGGGTTTTCGCTTGTTCGGTTCGGTGGTAGCCGCATCTCAGCAATGCCGGAAGGCAATGAGGGAGAGCTCAGGTTCTGGTTTGGTGTTCGCAGCGCCTCGGTTCATTTCCCCCGAAAACGAAAAGAATCCCGCTCGTGCGCGCACACGCTGACATTGGCGAATTCGAAGACACTGGCGCGCGCTTAGCATAGTAGGCGCAGAAAAAGCTCGCGGCACACTGGATGCTGCATACATCTGCGTGTCTTTCTTAGTTTTTCTACTTTTTTGTATTAAACACCCTTCCAACAGCAATTCACTTTGCAGACCATGATCCAATTTAAAAGCAGCATGCTCTTACTGAGAATATTTCTACACCTGTGGTGTGTTCGTTTCGTGCCGATGTAGTGATGCATCTGGTGCATCAAGGAAAGCACATAAGAAATTTTAGAGAAGAGTGCTTCCCGCATGTCGTGTTCCCGCCTGGTGCATCTGAGCTATCAGCTAATAGCGAAAATAGTGCTTGCTATGCATCTTAACAAGCATCGCGAATACGCGTTTTCGTTTCATATTTCTTCACAACCCCATGAAATCTGAAAAAAAGAATGCTCCTTTCCTATTACTTCATTTCGGTCGAGAGCACAACGTGACATACCGATACGCAGGTTAACACGCGGCGAGTCCTGTGACGTTAGTGTGCCGCTCGGCCATAGTCACCGTTACAGTCGCCTTAAGCAGGGCGACTATACCGGTTATACAGGACATCGTGTCGGTTGGCAACGGCTTGCAACATGCGGCGAGGAGGGCGGCAGAGATGACGTGGGGCGTGCCCTGTGAGTATACCGTTGACGTCGACTGGCCCGACCGTTGGCATCTCCGTCGCGTGATTCGAGCCGAGGCCGTTACCGAGAAAGGTAGGCGACGTCGGCCGGTCACCGCGGGCGGACGGGGCCCGATCACGGAAGCTCATTTCGTTTCTCGCTCATTAGCGCCGTTTCTCGTGACAGCGAGCTGACCGCGGCTGCTCGTTTATGCAAAGCACGACGACGGTGCGTCACCGCTCCGCTGCAGCGAAGCAAGAGCAGCTTGAAGGGATCACACGGAGACGCCAGTATTACAAAAAATATATATATATAATAAAAAACACCTTCGTTAAGAAGTGCCCTGTTGTTTTGCTACACGGTAATGAAGTTTTTCTCCAATTGTAAATCGTGGTTTCGTGCGCAATAAAAACGAGAGGAAATGGAAGGGACGGAATAGAATTTGCTGACCGGTTTCTAAATGGGATATATATATATATATATATATATATATATATATATATATATATCAACGCAACTGCCTTTTCTAGCTACCCACAGTCTGGCTACATTGTAACATCTAACACAGATTGCAAAAACTTCACAGGGATAGCTGCAAATGGATGCTGAAGGTGAACATTGAGACGGTTTGTTCATCTTGTGAGTGGACGTGTACAAGAACCCGAAAGAAGAACGAGCCCGGATCAGAGGCATGGGTGTTGGGTGGTTACCCACACGCTACGAATAAGTCGAGTACCCTAGCGCACATTTAGAATCCACTGCGCGTATATCGCCCACGCGCCCGTCAGCAAATTACTGGGCGACCCCATCAGCGTGACAGACCCAATGCCTAATTATAAATATCCGGGCTTGATTTTACAGGGCACTATGTACATAGATTGAAGAAACCGTTAGTGTCAACAGGAGCCTGCGGCAGCGCAAGGATGATGCGGCCTACGGATTATCTTATCGCCCTTGCGCTTATGGATGCATCATCCTCCAAACAACTGCCAACACCGTCGACAGAACGGAGGGCAACCTATGCATCCGATATATGACCGATCACTTCGTCGCTACCTAAAGATTACATAAACTGTTTGATTGGCGAAGCTACCCCGATACGCGATCAAATTTTAAAAAATTAAATTAAATTGTGGGGTTTTACGTGCCAAAACAACTTCCTGATTATGAGGCACGCCGTTGTGGAGGGCTCCGGAAACTTCGACCACCTGGGGTTCTTTAACGTGCATCTAAGTTCGCGGTCAAATTGACCGATCAGTCAGCGAAGTGTAGAGATTTGTGGCTGTTTTACTGCCACTGGTAAATTTTCGTTTTCACCGTGACAGAAAAATACAAGCACAGTGCGGATAGGCTAAAATGGCCGAATTTGCAAGAAAGGGGAAATCGGGCATGGTCAGGAAATCGCAAGAAAATACAATCGAGTAAGTAAGAAAAGAACTCCAGGTCAGCACGGTATAGACCAGAGAGAACCCGCGAGTAAAAGCACTCGCGCAAAATTATGGGGGTTGCGTCCTACATTCCCACGCGCCGTCGTTTTGCTGATTTCGTCGATGGCCGCTTTACCGAACTGTCGCTGCTATCGGGTTATACGCACGCCATAGCGAATTGAACGGTGGGAAGGCGCGTTTAATCAGATCGCACGTGGGACGCGATGTGTCACGCATTCTCAAACCTACGCGAGCAACAGGGATTGCTCTGGAATGTACGGCGACTCCAACGCGATACTCGGATCGCGTGGCTGCCGCCGCTTGTTGCGCCACAAGTTGGCGCTGCGCAAACCAAGCTGATGCACTGCGGTGTAAAACGAGGGCTTTGTGATGCACCGTGGCTGCATTTGTCCCCCTCACCCACTACTCGCCGATGGCGCCACAAGCGCCCCAGCCCCCATACGGTCCGCGTATCGCGTTAAAATGGCCGAGCGCTGGTACTAGGTTAGACGCCCGACAACTCTTCTGCGGATGTCATTTAAATGTTTTGCTTTCTGAACGCAATAAATATCCCTTGCGCACTATTTCCGGTCTTGTTTCTTTTTTTTTTCTTATTCACGGTCATTACACCGCGGCATTTACGCCCATTAATCTGTTTGCCGTATGAATATGGTGCACATCTCCTAAAGAACAGAGTCATTAAGAAGATTTTGTTAAACAAATGCAAACTATTTAGAGTGTACCTTGCACTAATACAGTCTGTATAAATCATCGATCATCAACTACTGAGCAATCTGTTCTCCAGTCTATGTAGTCGCCGTAGTTGTAATGGAAGGGAATGTATGGGATCAACGCGGAAATTCAGAAGTTCTCGCTTGACCAAACCGAAACGCCCAAGGCGGAACGTACATAGCGCTGCAAATCTCGTCGCACGGGAATTTGGTAGCGAAGTGAAACGGCTATGGGAGAGAAGTGGTAGCAATAAGTACAACCGAAATCGTAAGAGCACGGGAAATAATCTATAAGCACCATGACACAGCAACAGAAAAAAGTCTCACATTGCAATGAACGTGATCAAACGAATAGCAGAAACATCATGCGTGCACATTCTTCTTTAAAAAATATTACCAGCACGGGACAGCGTTACCTCGGTTCAAAACCTTGGTCGGTTACCTTGAGCCCACGATAAAAATTGAAGGAGGCAGAAGGATACTTCACCTGCTGACGTAAAGTGCACTTTCACCTTTAATTTAATACTTTAATAAAGCTTTAATAGCTTCTCCAACGAGTCTCAAATTCTGAACCTACCTGTCGTGCACCTTTGAAGTCCCGCAGATGTCCGACATTACGGCTAAGTACATGACTGTGCTGCATGACGTCATTCCCACTATAAAGTTCGCTGTTTAAAAAAAAAAAATTATAGCAATGACCTAAGGAAGTCGGAACTCACATAAGGACGGGTGGCTTCTGGAGTTCGGGCGTACGCCGACAGCTGCGACGACGAAGGTGAAGAGGCAGGAAGCAGCGAGTGGAGCGCACGTAAATAATTCCGCGAGAAACGAACCGAAGTTCCGAGTCGTTCGGTTCGGTGCCTTAAGTTCGACTAGGGCGCGCAACGTAGAAGAAAGGAACAAAACAAAAAGCAACAAGAACAGCAGTAGTTCGGAAGGCGAGTTCGGTCGGCCGTCACCGCGTGTCGAAGAAGAAACCCCGACCTCGAGCTCGGAGCCCGGACTTCGCGGTTCGGTGCCTAACCTGCCGCAGGGCACACCTTCCCTCTCTCTCCTCCTCCCCGTTCCCCTCCTCCTTCACGGCGGCCACGTTTCGCCGCTCGTTCATCGGCAGTCAGCTCAGCCCCTCTCCATCGCCATCCGGACGTCACGGCCCATCGCCTGCACCTTTCCGTCACAGCTAGACTCGCTCACTACGTCTCTCCCCCTCCTTTGCTCCTCTCGCCGCTTGGTCGGCGTCGTACCCTTCCTTGCGCGACCGCGACGCCGCTTTCACGGCCTTTCGCTCGCTTCCGCAACTTTCTGCGCCGCACTAGGCGAGCGCTCGCGCCCTCTTCTCAATTCAGGCAACGCCCTGGGGAAAGAAACTCGTCCGCAAAAAACGGCCTGCTCCCGCACAGCCGAGCGAAAGCTGTCCTTTTTCGGACGTAGTCGCCACGAATCCTATCCCCTCCCTTCATCCTCCTCCCCTCGCACGTGGCCCGTCTTCCTCCCCTCTTTTTCGCCTGTCTTCGTCGGAGCGCCATATACCGGCGCTATTCGAAATGCGGACCGCGAAGCTGCCACTGGCACCGACTCCAGTCGCGTGCCCGGTCTGCCCTCGGGACGAACCAATCCCGCCGTCATCTGTCTGGAAAGCGGCGATTACAATACAGTAGCTACCGTCCCGGTATCTAAGTGGCGACGGCGTTGCGCTGTTGAGCTCGAGGTCGCAAGTTCGATCGCCGGCGCGGCGGCCGCATGCCGACGGGGGCGAAATGCAAAATCGCTCCTGTACTTCGAATTTAGGTGCACGCTTAAGTCTGGTCAAAATTAATACGGAGTCCCGCAGTACGAAATGCCTCGCAATCATGTCATGGTTTTCGGCACGCTACCCTATAATTTATACTTTACGACACAGTAGCGTGCGATGCCGTTCTTCAACGCCTTCGTACGCACTACAACAATTTCCCTGCGCATTTTACGTACTGCCCATTGCCTACAGGCGCAGAACCTGGCTTTCTGGCTCGCCATCGTTGCGTTTGTATTCCACTCGAGCAATATGAAAGGGAACAACGAAACTGCCTTCGAAGAGCCGTATAGCGTCTAAACGCACACGTCTCTTATATAAGTGTTTAATGAGAATAAATGTTCAACGCGAGAGCTACTTGTTACATTAAACATGTCAGATTAAAACTTACGCGTCACGAGTAATTGTTGCTTAAGAACAAATTAGGCGTTCCCTCTCAAACTGCACACTACTTAGGCCGGCAAGGAAGGACCCGGATTGCGCTTGCTTCTGCAGTTCACGTCGTTTACGTCAGCACCATGTTCAAAATCACCCTAGCTGCTCGGTCCACAATCTTCAGCTGTCTAACTTACCATCTAACGCCATCGGGGGTCACTTGCTTTTCGCTAGAACTACTCGGAAGCGCATAAAACAAAAAAAGAAGGCAGGAAAGAAAGAAAGAAAGAAAGAAAGAAAGAAAGAAAGAAAGAAAGAAAGAAAGAAAGAAAGAAAGAAAGAAAGAAAGAAAGAAAGAAAGAAAGAAAGAAAGAAAGAAAGATCAGCGCACACGTAACTTTGTGCTTTCAAAACAGCCTTCCAGGCACGCCAGTGTGAACGAACCGGCCCTATGCAAGCCGCTACTGCGCACAACATTCAACGGAAGGAAACAAACGTGCAGCATAAGCTTAATCAAAAACCGCGACGAAAAGTACGAAAGCGCCAAAAGCCGATGAGCCCAGGAACAACGCGCTTGGCGACGGCCGCTGAACCCGCATGGAGTATCGACTTTTCACCCCAACTCGCTTCGCTCGCTCTCTTTTTCATTTTTCTTTTTAAGCAGCAGCGCCTCTCCAGAACAGCGCCCCTGTGTCAGCGACGTCAGTTTCGCAAGGTGGTACGGCAGGGCAATAGAGAACATGTTACCTTATTGATAACACGGGGGTGCAGTCTCATATGCGACCGGAGTACGTGGCGCTTATACACAGAAGCACTCGTAAAATAATTCCCCAACGTTGGAATTTCTCTGCAGCAATCACAGTAAGTGTGCTCAATCAAATAAGTAATTTGTGCGATATCACCTTCTATTTCGGCACATAGTGAAGTTTGCCAAAACTGCCGACCAATTTATTCGGCGCTATATCTAGTACTTTTTTTTTTAATGTTGCAACAGTTGTCAAGATACAAAATAAAAAAAGGGAGTCAACAGACACACTTAACGCACCTTGAAAAAGGATCCCTCATCACTTTGTGGAAACTCGCACATAACTTTGCTTCAACTGCAAAGGCAATTATATTGACGTCTCGCGAGCAAAGCGGCCATTTCAATCGCGCAATAATTTTTCGGTTTTGTTCCTACAGTGCTGCAGACAACTTTGCAGTCACCATATATTGTTCGGGACAGAAACGTCGAATTGATGGTAACGTCGTATTGATGGACAAACACGTGCCCAGTCTGTGTAGTGTTTTCCCACATAACTCTAAATAAAATTGCTCACATCACCAAACACTTATCGGTGGCTGCTGTGTTTAGTGACGGCTGGTTGTGGAGCCTGTACTTTGAGTCTGGGAGGGTACATGTCCATAAATAACGACACAACCTAATTGCCTCTACATAGCGTTGACATGAATTCCTCGAAAACTCCGAGACTTTCACTGTATATTTAGAATGCACTTTACAATGATATGCTCAATAACAGCAGCTGTGTCTGTATTCAAACAAACGAAATCTGTTCTTGCGCTGGTTATACCCGAATGAGAGCAAGTGAAACAAGTGCACTCCTGATAATATTGACACATATAATGATAAAAAGACTTATTTCAAATAAAATTTTATCTGACTACCGGAGGCACCATAGCGGTGTGTGGTTACGCCCTATGAATATGTCGAACTTTTCCATACAAGTTCCAAAAGATAGTTCTGCAATGTACAAGTTCAATACAAAAGTTCTGTGTTGCTACACCGAACATCAAGGATTCGGAATAGTCGGCTCGGAAAACTACGCTGGGTGTAAGATGAAGGCGTTCACATAATAAGTCACAGCGCTTATTTTGCGCCTTTTTCCTCTCTCCCACTCAGCCAGCCCATTCGATGCTACAGAGCTGTGCCATTCTTGAATTGGAGTTATCCGCGCTACCAAATTAGTGCTATAGGCAAAGATCTCGCTTTACGTCGAGTATATTACAGTGATAGCAGCTGGGGCTCACTCTCTTAGTCGTTATGATGCCCGCCAGGGTTGTCGGAGTCTGTCGCAGGAGTTTGACAGTGATTTACGGGAATGTGACCGAGAAACACAACCGCAGTGCCCTGCGGAGATTGTGGGCCCACAATTTCCCAAACGAAGGTGCCTGAGTTACTCCACCGATGATGCAGCTAAGGTATCATGGCACAAATATGGCACATGGAGAAGACTGGGAATTGTCTCTTGAACGCTTGATATAATGATTGGCCGACGCCAGACTCCACAGCTTATCGATACACCAGCGCCGAGATGAAAGAATATAAATTATATAAATGTTTAGAGACCACGGCATCTGCTAAATCAATGTAATTTCTTCAAGCACATCCCTACAACGTCAAATTGTATTAATGCATGATGCTGGTCAAACAGACGCACGCTGGCAGTACCATTTGATCTCAGCCTTTATGTCTAAGCTGCGAAGAAAACAAAAATTCTAGCGGCAGCTCTTCTCTTTAAGCTATTGCACTCGACTGTACCTTTGTATTATGCTTAAAAGCATATCATTCCTAACCAGAAAGAAGTGATGCAATCGGGAGGCTGTTTCTACGAAATCGGCAACATTGGCCAAGGACTTCACCAATTAATAAAGAGAAAACAAAATACATAAATAGAACCGCAATTGAAGCCAAGGTGTAGTTAGGACAACGTCCGTGAGTTGCGTAAAGTATAACCGCAATTGGTTGCAGGCGCTCTCCCAATAATACCACCTTCAATCTGCCGTGGCGCGTTGTTCTAGTTGAAACAAACTCCAATTACCGACTTTCTCTCGTTGTTCACGCACGAATGAATGGAACGCCACAAGGAACTACAGACGTCGAACACGCGCGGTTCTATTTCATTTAAATGCCATATAGTTTTTCTTTTTAATTCTTAAATTGAGAACATTCAAGTGAAGGCGGCAATCCGGACAGTGGCTCAGAGCTGTACGAATTCCTTTCAGCGATAACAGCCCGCGTTCGCCGCCTAACAACGAAGGATTCCGATCACTGAAGCTGCACTATGTAAGGGGCCGTGCACAAAAAAAAATAAAGAAAGAAAAAAGCACTTCCGCTACAACTGTTTGTAAGAGCAAATGCCGGCCACTCGATCGTGTTACTGGAAATATTAACAGAGCAGGCAACCGACGAATCGAGAAAAGTCCTTGCGGACAAGAAACATTGTGCATTCCGCCCTAAAATGTCAGCGTTTTCTTCCTCCCTCCCTTCCTTTTTTGGAAGGGAGGAAGGGTAGGAGGGGTTAGTAACTATACTTACCCAGATGAATCCTTACCAACTAGCTCAGCTTTCTGTCGTTCTCACATCCACCTGTGCGTGAAGCTCTCAGAGCTGGCAACTGCGCCTGATTAAGCCGGTCTCTGTCTGCACCTAACCACTACGGCGTAAGCCGGTACGTCCCTGTCCGGCCGGTTACGAGCTGTCTAGGAAATCCTGCGCCGGGATTATCTAGCAATTCTATTCCAACTCTTCATCTATTCCCGCTGGTCCAGTTGCCCAAACTACACTCCGCCTAAATTATCGCCGGGGTCAGCTGGCCGTAATCGATGAGTGATAGCAAAAGAATGCAATCGTTTGAAAGCAATCGTTACACTATGACGGCCCTGTATCTGAGCGCGACGAAAGCAGAAACTATACAAAAACGAAATGCGCGAGCCAAATGCGCTAGTTACTGTCTCATGTCATTCCTCATTTCTCTGCACAGTTGGCGGAACATGGATTGATTCCAAGGGAGTCTCGGTTAGCCCGTTTTCAAACGCCGACACCGATGTTCCCCACCCAGTGCGCTGCAGATCATCCACGTCTCATTAATCAGCACTCGCGGCTCCTACTACTTTCATCCTTATTGCTGCCACACGTGCCAGGAACTAAATGAACCGCGACATTTCAGCGATGCGCATGGGGCAGTGAAAGCCGGGAATTCGCGCTAAAGAATTGAATAAATGAAACGAGCAAGAGCTGTCGGCATACGTAAAAGAATGTCCCTCAAGGAAGGCGAATCAAGGGGCACACATTCTTTCGCGATTTCACCGCACGCAACACCGATCTGTCCCTATATCACGGACCACCGAAAGCGTTTCTCGACGTATGCCAAGCTCGCGACGCCGTGCGCACAATTAGATGGAGCAAGAAAGACGCCACCGGGCAACAGGCACCTCGCAGCGCACCGCGGTTTAAGCTCGAGATTAAAAGGCGGCTCCAGGCACGCGGCCCCGAGGAGGCTATTTCGAGGCGAGGAGCCTTCGAGGCGGCCCCGTTTCAACGGCGGCAACGTGCCCGGAGCCAGGCCTGTCAAGGGCAGATTGCATTCCTGGCTCTTCGGCGGACCCATTGATATCAAAGTCTATAGCTGGCTCGAAGCCGTATCAGAAGATCGCAGGATTCTATATTTTGCCAGCTCTGGTTCCAGCCGAGTCTAAAATCCAGTAAACGTGGGGCAACGCACATGCAATCCTTACAGAGTGATATCTACCCCGCGGCTGAAAAGCTGACAGGAAAAGTATAAGGCACAACTAAAACACCATCACGTTGCTCGGTCGTCAGTGGTCTGACATTTTATATATACACAGAGAGAGAGAGAGAGAGAAAGGGGGGAAAGAGGGAGAGACATTTTGTATTCCTAGGGGAGAAAAAGAATTAAAAAAAAATGAAGCTTGATTGCATACCTGCGACGGAAAATCCATACACAGGGGATCGCACAAAAGCCGCGAGCTCCGAAGACCATATTCTCTGTATTTACTTTTCTTATCTCCTATTCACTTTTCTTCTTCACCTCTATCTTTCGAGTTTTCAGATGGGGGAACCTAAGTTTAATGAAATTTGATGTGAACGAAGTGATAACCTAAAAGAGGGTCGACAAAATCCTGCACACAATGCGCTCACAGCATGCGGCATGTTTCAGCGAAATTGAACCGAGGCCTCTGCGGGCAGCTAAGCGCCATCACAAGTGAAACGGCACGTGTTCGGCGAAGAAAAGGAGCGTGTTACGCTCAGCGTGGTTTCGTGTACGGGTTAGGCAAACATATTGTTATTTTCATTATCGGGGCTGCACCGCTACACAAGAGAAAACTGAAAGATATCTCGATTAACTTTCCTCCATCAGCTTTTTCATCACCCAAATATCTTCTCTCGGGCATACATCTTGCCAGCCAAAAGGACATTCCCACGAATTGCTCAATAATTTACTAAACTAGTGCAGTTTTGATGTCTGCACTTAGCCATATCGGACTGGAATCATCTCCCAAGTAATATATCCGAAACAATTGACCATATTATATTCAAAAAAGCACTCAATGAAACTTTCGGAAATTAGAAACATTAACATTTCTTCCTGCATTTGTGTAGATGTCAGAGGATGTAAGATTATTGTTTGTATAAGTTAAGAATTATTCGCGTATGATGTTGTCCAAAGAGAAGTGATGTAAAGGTTGCATAGCACGTACGACTTCATATAAGGGTACTCGACTTACATGCACGTTGCCTTATACCTTTGCATATCAATTGTTCTTCACCCCCCCCCCCTATTTAATGCCCAAGCTGGGCCTTTAGGGTAAATAAATTGAAAAAGAATGAAGAAAATATATATTTTTTCCTTCATTTTTTTTTCTGCAATAGAACAGTGAAGTCCTAAGAATAACGGATCTGAAGCAAGGTACACAACTTAACGTAACCACATGTACGACGTACAACGCAAGCAGGCGTAGACAGAGCAATGAACGAGACAGGGCGCGGTGCACTGAATGGGAACTGATGATTTAATTCGACGCCTCCCTGGCTAAATACAGAATGCGCAACGAAATAAGCAGCGGGAAACAGGCAGTGAAATAAACAAGAGATGAAGAACACGTGAGTGCTCGCACTGTACGTACTTGCAGTACGTACAGTGCGAGCACAGTCTCCTTGTAGTAATACAGTTTCCACCAATTAGAGTAGTTTCCAGTAATTGCAGCGATTACAGTACAGTTTTCTATGTAGCAATTGCTGCGAACGGATGGATGTCTGATTTTTCCTTTAGTAGTGTCACACCAAGTAGCTGGCCCAAATAAACGCGTTAACGCGACGTCCAGTTCATTTCACTCGGCGTCGTACGAGTGGCCGTCATGGGCAAGGGGAAAGACATGCTAAAATGAGGTTGCGAGTTAAAAGGAGTCGTAGACTGCGATTATACAAAATACAGGTTTTCAAGGACGTGACCCGATCGTATCTTATTGGACACCAATTACGTGTCAATGAACAGTGTTTAATTAGCATCAAGTCAGTTCAGCAAATTCGAGGGACCGTCGTGGGCGCACGACGAAAGGTGCGTATAGATGATATTTCCAATGAACAGAGTGAAACTACTCTACACAAATGCCTGTAAATATGCCGTGACTTAAAACTACACTAGCTGACGTATTGCAGTGTGTTAGAGAGCGAGATACTGCGGACCATGCAAACACAATTTTTTTTTGCAAGTATAAAAGAAACGACGTGGCACCTAGCTACGCGCACTTCGCAAAGGCCGCAGTTAAGTCAATGTAGAGGTGCGAGAATTGAATTGAGCGAAAATTTGGAATTAACTGCTTATCTCAGCAAGTGTCTCCATGCAACAAAAAAGACTGGTGTGTCGATTTCTCGCCGATCTTTCTTTTCCACCTACACAGAATAGACACCCCATGCTCAACATTGCTTTAAATCTTTAAAAAATCACGTTTCGCCTAATTATTGCAAACCCTAGATATCGATTATACCATCGATATTGTTTTCTAGGTAGCCATGTCTGTTTCGTTGCTCTAAGAGGGACAAGATTGAATAGAATTTCGGACTCCCAAAACCGCAAAGTGGGTTGCGAGGGAGGCTGTAGTGGTGGGTTCCGGAATAGTTTTAACCACCAGAGGTTTTTTAACCACGTGCTCCCAATACATGGTACCCGATCGTATTTGAATTTCGGCCCCGTCGGAACGCCGCGGCCAGGATCGAAGCTGCGACCTCGAGATCAGAAGCACAACGTCGTAGCCACCGAGCTACGGTGGTACAGAGAGGGAGCACAAAATTACGAGAGCATTCGCTGGGAAAGTTCTACACGAATGCAGTGGGACGGGACATAAAGAGTCGTGAGACGAAGGCAAGTACAAAACGGTTCGGTCGACGCAGCAACCAATCACAGTTAAAGATCTCTGTAAGAGGACTGTGCCCTGCACTTCACATAGAATAAGCTGACAGTAACGACGACTGAATGACTGGCTAGCCATATGCTGACCTCGAAATGGAAGTTTCAAACCAGCCCCTTTACTTGGCACGTGACTCTTTTGCTGCGTTTTTCGTTTCTTCATTGTTATCAAGGTAACATGCACGCAGTACAAGGTAGATGTACTGGTAGCGAAGGCTCTATAGACGCCCATTGGTCCAAAAAATGGCGGCTCGTGGGCACTCCAACGCCCCCTGGATTTTGGGGGACAAACTACGCAAACGTGACGTAGAATGACGTCACGCATACGTATGCTTTTGGCGCGAATTATAAAGCGGTCTTTCTGTAGAATCCGCGTTTTCGAGCCCGTACCTCTCGAAGGTTGCTGCCTTTCAGCGCGCCCCAACCTTTGCCAGTCAAATGTGCTCGAGTTCCTGCTAGTTATGGCCTTGTTAATGTGCAATTGGGAACGCAATGAAAGTGACTGGTAAAGGAGGGGCAGCATAGAAAGGCAGCAACACTTCCAGACACTGGCGAAGCATGCATGATTCGTATTGCAAATACTGGTGCTAGTACTTTTGGGAGCTTTTGAGTACAGCAAGGTATGATGCACAAAGCACTGGCTCAAGTGCACAGTTCGCAATAGAGTGTACGGCAAGTATGGTTTTCATAGTTTCATATTCATTGTTTATTGCAGCAACCAAACAAATACAGTCACAAAGCACACCCTTGGCACACAAACAAAAAATACATGTCACAGGCAGCACAAGCAATATTGTTTAAGTTGGCTAATCATCTCAATAGTCACAGTGCAGATAGGAAAAAGGCCTGAAGTGCCACGAACGTTGTCAGTTAGGAAATTGAAAAGTATAGAAAACAATGCTACGACAGCTTCAATTGAAGCAAACATAACATGACATAAGTAGGCGCATCAACACAGACCATAGAGCACACTGGGATTATTCTTCACATTTAATTTCTTCAGCTGAAAGAATATAGCAGGTGCGTTTACATCTGCAAGGCAATGTTAAAGCCAGCTTTAGCACCCTCAAACGTGCTCAACGTAGGAGCAAATACCATACATTGAGCCGGCGTACCATTTCCAGAGTACTTCTAGTCGTTAGCCGGATCAATTTGAAGTAATTTTACGTCAACAAAAGTACAAATGAAGTACAGCGTACAGTGAAGTGCAAGGACATTGGCGGGGCAGTAAAGCATGTAATCAGTGTACTGTACGCTACAATATAGCCAGATAAAAGTCCAGCGGGAATCGGTGTAGCGTGACACCAATGGTACTATCCACGCTGTCGCAGTGTACCACGGAGCATCGTTTCTTCACATGCCGCAAGCTCATCTTGAAATGAAGCGCTAAGCGCTTCAAAAGAAGAGCGCGAAGCGTGCAAAGACGGAAAAAAGACTTCGCACTGGCCGCACGCCGAAGGAAACGACAAAACCAAGAAAACTGCCGCAGCGGTGCAGCGGGCTGCAAATCTTACCGAATGGTGACAAAGAAGCGACGTGCAAGGACGACGAAAACTTCGCAAAAGGAGAATTTTGAGACCGGCGAGCTAAATTTATACGCTTTACAAGGCGCGCCATCGCAGAGAGCTGGCGATAAGAAATCGTTTCGTAAGCTCCCGCCACTGTGGCCGGGTTAGCCGGGTATCGAAACAAGGCCTGCAAAGACGCGCTGTAATGCACCGCACACTCATGAATAGGGGGCAGGTCAAGAGTGTTGCAAAAATACAAAATTTGCCAGGTTTTAATAAAATGACTTACCTCTTTCATAAAACAAGATGCTAATATATTTTTTCTTTTTTATTGGCAGATTACATTCAAATTTTGTAGCTTTATCATTTCTTTATATGAGTGTTTTGCCCCCCATCCTCTGGTTGTGCTGCAGTCGCGCTAAACCACTTTTCGGCCCAGCCTTCGCCACCACTTTAAATCCGCCTTGCGCAGCATTCTGGTAATGTTCCAATGCGTTTAAAACACAAGGTAGAAAAAAACAGAAGTCGTTAAAATGCTTGCTACAGAGAATCATCCTTGATACCGAGCCAAGGTGCCCGCCTTATACATGCTATTTTTGGATCACTCAAACTAACATTAAAACCGTCAAGCTGAACGTTACATTGCGACAGATTCGTTCTGCTCGGTGTTACGACTTTGCACAGCTGCCACCACTATTACGACTTTGAGGTGGTCCCGTAGCGCTCGTCACCCGTTTCGTGACAGAGCGTTGGTAGCGAAGACTCCGAGTCAGGCGTCGGTGAGAATAACGAAAGGTACTTTATACACTATATACAGGTCATTATGCAGGACAAGAACGGATCGGCACGGGGGCCGCGAGCTCACAGCAAACGCGACTGTTCCCGCACGGCGACGTCCGGCGAGACTGCAACGCGTGACACATCTCACTCCACTCGAGAGCGGCACTGGGCTCCCGGTGGGTCGGTGGATCCGGTTTTCCAGGCGGCGGCGTCACGGCTTATAATGCCCCGAGAAACCATTGTAACTCAAACGGCCCAATACAAAGCCAGCACGCGACGGTCGTCCGAGAGGTCCAACCAGCGACCGCGCTGGCCACCCGGTTTAAAGTTGCCGCGCGCGGTGACCTCCAGGCAAAAGGAGGTACAGCGCCGGGCTGTCTAGCACTTGGTTGCACGTTTGGACATGTCGCTCACCGATGCTTCTCCGCAGGACACCGCTGCCTGACGGCTCGGCATCTTGACTTGTTAAGGGAGAATTAGGGCGCTGTCCCTTTCAGCGCAGCCCCGGGTTTGTCCAAAGGGCGCTCGCAGGATAAATGCTGCATCTTGTAGATTCGGAATCCGGGCTGGTGGTAATGGCACAACATCGGCCAAATGCAGAACTTGGCACTGCAGCGCGGACAGCTAGGAGAATCTGGAGCGCATGGTGTGCTCTACTCTCAAACGGGAACACCTAATTAGCATAGTCCAGCACCGATTACAGCCAGGTTATGGCCGAGGGCCCGGAGAAAAAAAAAGAATGTATCGATAGACGCTAAGCTGACAAAAATGCCATTCACCAATCAAGATGAAGAAATGCTGAGCCTTTGCTGGTTCGAAAGTTACCTTGGGTGTTTCATTTATTGAAATTCCAACATGCACTAATACATATAGTAATACGTGGGTCAGCGATGCCATTCTTTTAGTATAAAGCATGCGGTGTTTTACCAATGCCGCGTGCCAAATGGCGTAGACCTCATAACGCGTTGTTTGACATGGAATGACGCGGGTGAGCCTCTAGCCTTTATCGTGATTTTGCCGCTACTCTGCGCATGCGTTGTAAATTACGCGCGTTGATTAGGCAACGCCTTAAGGGCGCACCTCCGCAGTATATGCGCGTTATGGAGTCATGTGGGTGTATACTATAGAATCATGGGCGTATGAATGTCATAAAGCATACGTAAAAACCCGCCAAAAGCCGTAGTTCTGGCTCCCCAGTGGGCGCTAAAACCAGCATATCGTTAACATACTTGTAAACGTGCATAAGCAACAGAAACAAAGAGGGGAGCGGGCTATCCATTGTCTCCTAAAAGAGGCATCACGCCCACCCGCCTGAAGGGGACAGAAATGTGACGAGAAAAAAGGTGAATTAATAAAAACAAAGGAAAAAGGGAGAGGAAGGCAATGCACATCACATCATACGCAGACTACGAGCACTGCAGAAGAGAGTCAATTCGAAGAGAATTCCAGCGAGCGTTGTGAACCCCATACCAGCATCAATTCGAACGAGAACAAGTCGAGGACGACTACAGCGCATTGTTGCGTTTGCAGGCTCGCCTGTGTCTGCACCTTCGATTTCATTTAGTCTCCAAATCACAGGCCTGGGCCATAACATGCGCTCTTATAAACCGGCAACGAAGTGATTGCACGACACGGAGCTGTGCAACTATGCGTGACGGGTGTTCACACTAACATTTATTATTATTATTATTATTATTATTATTATTATTATTGTTGTTGTTGTTGTTGTTGTTGTTGTTGTTGTTGTTGTTGTTTCAGTTTGCGCTGATGGTACTACGCCACCGACTGCACAATATGTGGAACAGTGTGCTTCCTTTGCAGGACGCGGTTTTAAGAAAACCCACGCGACGTTGTTACGACAGACGTGGACCATGACGACAGCGGACACATCGAAGCGACTTAAAGCTTTTTGGTTCGACCTTCGTTACCAAAGCTCATTTCTCGATTATAAATTGGAATGAGAAAAAAAAAGAAAGCCTGTCTTGGAGTTGATCAGTGCTTATTTCTTTTTGACGTGTAAAAATTCATTGCATTGCAAGAAGCTTATGATTATTTAGTCTTCTAGATCTGCGAACTTGACGACATGTTCACACTAGCCAGACATTTACACAACGCCATTTTTGTAGGCTACGAATATGCATTACAGTAGCAGTGCATTGATGTCTGCGAATTTCGGGCAGAATCATCTTTATCTGCGGCACCAAGTCGACAGAATATATTGTTACAGTTACTGGCGCTCAAATTTGTGTACTCAGTACTTGCTGGGTTATTTTTTCTATTCTACGCGTAAGACATTGCTTCTACAAATCTTTAAGATTCTCCCAGGAACAGACCAGGAGAGAGAGAGCAGAAGAAAAAGAGAGAAAGGAGCGATGTTTACCAGAAAATCGTCTGCTTGAACTGGCTACCGTATACACGCTGAGGTAAGGGAACTGGGAATAGAAAGATCAGCAAGGGGTTAGGAAACCGCAAGAGCTGTTTGTTTTTTTTATTAACGCTAAGAAGAAAGAAGCAAAGCAAGAGGACAGAACACCCAGACCAAAGCCTATTTCACTCTCGCACAGTAAAGCGGCTAGAAAAACGACCTTGCGCCTCTCTCGCTTCGACACGAGGGTGCGTACGAGCGCCTGGTCGCAATTGTACCAGACAGACTGGCGTCCAAGACTTGTTTACGGACCAACAACGTTACGACCACGCTTTATGGTCGAAGTCACTCCGGCGAAGGTGCGGATTGCGCTGCTGTAAACGTGAGTGTCAGCGGCAGGTTCCGCAAGACCAGCGAGAACGTCTGTGACAGTTGCCTCTGCCAGTTGGCTTCTGGGCCGTGCCGGGCGGCGTGGCTGTGAGAAGGGGCGCCGAAGAGCGCATGCGCAATACGAAAGAAATAAAAGAAATAAGGGAAGGAAAGTTAGCTGGGGGGCCATCCGTCTTCCGGCTACTACACTTGCTATGCGCTGACGAGCGTCAGAAGAACGCGGCGCTTGTCCGCCTGGCAAAGCCCAACGGCGCCCGTGCTCCAAGAACCCCCCAAACACACACCTATCTGTAGACCTACGCGGCACGGTGCGATAGTGGAGTACCGGCAGCAAAAAAAAAAAAAAGAAAAGAAAATCGTCGCATTTCACACTTCGCGAACCTATTTTGGGAGGCGCACAACAGTTGTCCCAACGTCTACAATACGGCGCCTACAAAAAGCTAACGAGAAAGTAAAAAAAAGAGAAGTGGAGAGTGCTACGAGGATTAACCGTAAGCCCTACTTTACAGTTGTGTTTATTGAACTGGTGGGTTTGACCTGCAGCTAAACTTAGACACGAAAAAAAGCAACAAGAAATCATTGGGCGACGAAAACAGAGGACACGTAGGACAGTGCGACGAGGATTAATCATAATCCCTAGAATACAATGGTGTTTATCGGACACGCGCTTTCGATCTGCAGGTATTTTTATAGACATAAAGAAAAAGTAAGCGACGAAAACAGCGGACACATAGGAGAGTGGGACGAGGATTAATCATAATCCCTGCAAAACAATTGTGCCTGGCGGACACGCCGGTTTGTTTTGCACCTAATTTGAGAGACAGGGTGAATGTCCAAAAGAACAAGAAAAGTAACGTGGCCGAAGACAAAGCAGAGCACTTCCCGCTCACTCGCTCCACCGGCCACAGCCATGCTGCGGGAACGCAATCTAGGTTATTCGAGGATATAGATCGAAATTTGAGACATAAACAGCCCGACAGACGCGAGAAAGAAGGCGAGTCCAAGGCGTCAGTGCCGTCTGTCTGCCACCTTTACACAACATGCTCTATTTCCTTAGTGAAACGTATACGTGGAAAGAGAATAGGACTGATAGAGACCGCATATCGAACGAAGGCGAACGTCAGCAGGAGAGCGGTCTTGTGACTGCAAGTGATTTCCGAGGAAGGAAGGAAAAAGTGGAGAAGGAAGGCAGGGAGGTTAACCAGTTTAGCCTAACCGGTTTGCTACCCTACACATGGGAGCGGGATGGGGGGGCATGAAAGATGAGAGGAGAGAGAGAGAGTGCGTATCCATTCTCACAGCCTAATGCTCTGTCTAAAGGCTATATTCACTGTGGCGCGATGAACATCACAGTACGTTCAGGCAAGCGCTCAAGGAGACGCAGCACAAGTTAGCGTGACAATCGCGTCTTCTTGCTCACTTTGTCCTCGTCTTGACGCGCCGTTAAAAGCATGCTCTCGTTCGGTGTGCAACAATAAGCGCGGCCGCGGGGTCTCTCACTGGCCGACCCGTCGCGTACGTATTTCCAGCTAGAGTTAATTAACACCGAGACTTGTAGTGCGCCTCCCTTCTATCTACAGTTGATAACGACGACAGGCAATTCTGCGGAATACTACAAAAAAAAAAAGAAGACTGCACCATGGGCGTCCCGTCCCACCGTATGGAGAAGTGTTCTGTCGTTCCGATAGATCATTCACGGGACAACGAGACGTCAGGTCCCCGACATAACATTCCGTTTGAATGACAGCTATACAAATCAGCTTACGACTGCTTATGTTTACGTTTTTCTGTTTATTGTTGTTGTTGTTGTTGTTTTTTGACCGGTCACCTTCCAGAACTAAGGCAAGGGCAATTAGGCCATGCCCCCACAGTAATGTGGGGACCACGCCCCCACAGTAAGCCACGCCCCCCCCCAGATGTCACCACTTTAATCGACCGTGGATCTTGTGTGGCAACGAAAGCGTTCACGCCGTTCTGAAACAGCGTCGTCCATGAAAGAGAAGATCGAGTCCGTGGACGGACGGACGGACGGATGGATGGACGGATGGACGGATGAATGGATGGATGGATGGATGGACGGATGGATGGATGGATGGATGGATGGATGGATGGATGGATGGATGGATGGATGGATGGATGGATGGATGGATGGACGGACGGACGGACGGACGGACAGATGGATGCTATGAGCATCCCCTTTGAAACAGGGCGCTGGGTTGCGCCCCCAAGCTCTTTGTTCTTATTTTGCCTAATGTCTTACTTATTTTAGCATCTTTGTTGTTTACAGCACCACCGCAATGCCATGGATTCAATCATCATGCTGCAGGAGCTGCAGTGCACTTCTCATTCTTGTCTTCAATTTACAAAGGCGGCTCGCAGGTGCCCGTTTTCCCACAAGGTTGTTATGACACTGTACAGAATCAATCATCGTTATGAGAACTCGAGCCTCCCCCCCCCCTCCCCTATCGCCGTTTCGGTGGAAACAAGGCAACGTGAATTAATCATAATGCTACTGTAGAAGCAGACAAATTGAATTACTGCTCCCGACGTTCGGCAAGACGTAATCACATTTGCCAGAAAAAATAGCAAAGGACCAGCGAAATCTTAGCGCGAGGGTTCCTGCGCAAGTTCTCTACGAATAAAAGAAAAAGAAGGAGCGAGAAATAAACTCCTGTTTGTAACCGGTGTGTCATATGGTTCACATCGAAGAGAAACACAGTTATAGCGGCGTAAACGTAGAAAAATGCGCTATTCTGATATAAGAGCTAAGTTTCTTGCGTTAGCGTAATGCGTTTTAACTTGCCATATGAAGTACTTCAGGAAATGCGCCAGAAATACCGTAAAAATGGGGAAGGCACCATAACTACGCGAGTTACCCGGCATTGCCTCTACCACAGAAGCATACATTTTGAAATGATTCGAGGTAGCACTTTGCCAAGTAAGAATACGGATTAGATCGTTTACCTTTATAATCAGAAGAGCCAGAGAATCGAGCACCGTACAAGACTTGGAAGTTCATGATGCGAGGACTTCGTAACCATTTACAGGCTTGCAAAACTAGACGCCGCGAATGTCTACATGTAGCGTAATGAATTCCGGCCAGTTTGACTATAGGAAACTGAAAATGCCGAAGAACGCAACTGTCCAGCCCTTAGCCGACGCCCACGTGTGACGTGACCACTTACGCTTCACCGTCGGGCGAGCATGAAGCGAACGTCATGAGGACGCTCATTGCGCAACCTGCAGCGCGTTCCCAACAGGTGTTGTTTAAGTCAAGCATGGGCTTGAAGTTAAGGTACATTTCCAAATACGGGCGGAAGCTTCATTATAGGCCGCGATCTCGCTCTCGTCATGATCGCCCCCACTGTGAGGCGTAAACAATGACGTCACTCGCGGGCGCCTCCTTAGGGCGGAGCAGTTGGCTCTTCGGCAGTTCAGTTCCGGTTTTCTCGGCCAAATTGGCTGGCATTCATTACGCTGTAAAAATTAGCAACCTGGGCGTTTCGCAAGTCTGAAAATAGAACGATAGACAGAAAGCTGAACTAGTTGGCAAGGATTCATAATGCGAGAAAGGTTAAGGCGTGCAGAGACGGAAATAAGCGAAGTGGACAACACGAACGCCGACTGTCAACTGAAGGAAGCACTGAGGCGAAAAAAAAAGACACACAACTCATCTTCGCATGCTCTGGAATGGTAGCACCACGCGTCAAACGGGTGCACGTGCCGGACTACGTGAAAGGTAACTGTTAAGGCATTTAATCATTTAATCTCTTCCTTATGTAAGGTAATCGAAGGCTGACTCACGCACGTACTTCTACCATTATTGATATGCCATGCCTCGACCACAAGACGCCTATCTTCATTACTATGCTTGTACAATATCACGCATTCATCTAACTCAGGTGTGCAATTACAATTTTGGCAATCTTGCCAATGTAAGGAAAGATTCCTAGGCGATCCACCGGTTAACGACATTTTATGTTCCATTAGCCTCTGATTGATTTGCCCTACGTCAGCCTTCGATTACCTTACATACGGAAGAGATCAAATGCCTTAAGAGTTACGTCTCACGTAGGCCGGCAGGTGTACGTGATTGACACGTGGTGCTACCATTCCAGAGCATGCGCAGATTAGTTTTGAGTCTTCCTTTTTTGCCTCAGT
Organism: Dermacentor albipictus; assembly: GCF_038994185.2. NCBI lineage: Eukaryota > Metazoa > Arthropoda > Arachnida > Ixodida > Ixodidae > Dermacentor > Dermacentor albipictus. The sequence continues at coordinate 83,897,204 of NC_091825.1, read as the reverse complement.
GCATCCTCCAGTTGATAGCCGGCGTTCGTGTTGTCCACTTCTCTTCTCTTGTGTCCGCGTCTGCACGCCTTACCCTTTCTTTGCATTATAGAAATAGTTATGAACTCCTAGGATGACGTGCTTCAAGTCTAGTATTGTGATCAATCATCCACCTCTTCTCGTTAACAAGTTCATTAGTCTAAATTGCTGAATAACTCGGGTAATTGAGGTCATTTTATAAAGTGTGCCTCCGTGGTAAAAGCGATCACGAGGGAATTAATTAATGATCGCGTCTTTCCTGTATTCAACAAAGTTCGAACGCATTTTCCAAAACACCCAGTATGTGCCCTCACCCGCGCATTAACCCAAGCAAAGTACAGTCTGCGCCACGTACGTCCATCTTTCGTTCCTTTATGTTCGACCATTAGTTCTTCCCCGTCAGTGTAACACCAAGCGCAATACAATCATGAATCATGAACCCAAGCGCGTCCAAACTCGACATTAAAGATGTAAGCACGGCCTCAACCCTCGACTCAGAAGGACAATTTTCTTTAATAACGCTATATGATCCGCACCATATATATATTGCACTGATAAATATTACACTTACCCAACTGCACTCGCGTGGACTGTGAGTGCATATATTTACCAACCTTCTGATTGCCATCTTGGCCTACGATGTACGACGTGCAATGAATGCCTCTACCCAATGTTGTTAAGCCTCTCGATGCGACCAGGCTCATCGCGCCCTCTCTACTTTGCTACAGCCGACTTGCATTCCCGTTTGTTGCGGTTCTTTATTTTTTTTTTTTTGCGAGTAATGAGACATCCAACATTCCTAGTGCGACCTGCAGTGGGCATAGTTTTCTTTTCTATTTTCTTTGGCCCTTAATGATCTCCTCGGCTCTTTGCAACTGATATGCTCGTGATGTTGTTCGTTCCTCCTTCCAACCCTTCTTCCTGTATTCTATTTCTATGTTTGTACTTTTTATTCTGGAAGAGTATAGGCAGGCGCTGTGCTCATTTAGGTGACTCTCAACTCTCTCTCTCTCTCTCTCTCAATGGCACACGTTTTGAAACAATATATTGGAAATTGACAGTTTCGCTCGAAGGATGGAGCACTGACTGCGATAGCAAGGTGTAGCGTTGTGCTTGAACTTCTCGGACGCTGTTTTAACTATACATACGCGGGTCTTACTAACGTAGACGCCATACATGCGGGTGCACCAAAATTTCTGGCACCCTTAGATGCTTTACCAGGCCGTGTAAGGCCTGTAATGACACCCCACTGGCTCCACTATAACGCAGCCCGTAAAGAGCGTAAAATTACATCGCTTTCAGGTTTTAAGTTCTGATTGTTTTGAACGTTTATTATGTTATAATCTGAGATGATTTAGAGAACAAAAGTCATACGCTGTGAATGCAGTGTGTCAGGGCATTTGGTTGCGAGCTGCCATTCACAAAATTCTGAGGAAACATTTGGTCAAAAATATAAGACCTGCCCTGAGCAACTTTGTTGCACTATAACCCACACGTGCATGACATTTTGCATGGCACAACATTAAGCAGTCATACAACATGTATATTCCTAGACATATGCAGAGTCTCACGACGACGCCGACGGCGAAAGTTGGCTTGAAGTTTCCTTACAATTGCTACAATAAATATCTTAATTATCAGAAATCACCGTGAAGCGTAACTCAAGCACAGCGACCCTTCGGCCGTTTCGGAACAGTGGTGGCGCATATATGGTAATGAGGAACAGTTGAACATGGTTAGACTGCCTTGTATTACATAGGATCCGTTCGATTGAAGCGTGGTTCAGTGCGTCAAATCCACCAGTTAACGACGCCCCCTCCCCTGCACCACGGCCCTCGATTCGGGCGTGGGGCAGGTGATGAGGTGCATGGCGCCACGGAGACGAAGTTCGCTGCGACAGTGTTTGCGGGCGACGGCGGACGTCTCCGAAGGCCGACGAGATTTCAACACAGCCAGGATCGTGCCCGCAACATCGAGATTCGCTGCGGGTACTACTATAGCGAGCTGTGTATTTTTTTCTAGCATCTCGGCGGAGTTGCTTGATCATGCCCGCTGTCAGACCGAGCATGCGAGATTGTTGATGGCCCAGTGTCGTGAACCTGTTTCACAACTTCGCCGAACGAGCGAGCAGCTCGCGCTGAAACGAACGCTCCATGGTCACTGAGTGATTAGACTGAGAAAACAACACGGCCTCCACTTCGGCGCGCGATTCGAAAGTGCGTCCAACGCGCTGCGCCCCCTATGCACTGAATCGGCACCCCGGGGAACTTCTTCGCCGCGGGATCCGTGAACCACGCGGGAATCGAACACACCCCTGCTTACTCTGCCGGAGCTCTCGCGGCTCAAGGATAATAGAGAAAACTTTGGTGACTCTGTTGTATAGAATAGCACAAGAAGGCTGGAGTACTTATTGGTGGCGTAAAGACAGGGAAGAAACATTATGACAATACATGATCCTTTTTGGGACAATAACTTTCCTTCGGGTTCGATTGTGCGCGAACGCAAAAGAAAGACAGAAAATAACGAGCTCACCCGTACCAGCTCTACCGCTCTTGTTCATAGGGGTACTTACGACCAATCAAACATCCATTCGGTGAAGTCGCGAGTGAAGAAACAATTTAGAATGGGGCGTTCAGTGTGCCTTTTTTTTTTACTGGTACATGTACCGTTAAATTGCATGCGCTTACACAAAATGAGTACGCAATGTCTATCATTCACTCGCCTCTCGCCTTGAAAGAACAGAGTTGAATGAATAATTGTAATCAATAATAAAGCGCGATTGTAATGAATAATAAAGCGAGATTTTCATTTTCGCTTCCTTGTTCAGCTAACGACAGCAATTAGAGCCGATTAGAATAACTTAATTGGTTGGGAACTACTAATCTTTTCGTTTTAATTTTATTATGTGAACCCGATCGAAGGCGCGGGATCAAATCCCGCGGCCCGGCGGCCGCATTTCGATGGGGGCGAGAATGCCATGCAGTTGGTGCTCGTTAACGAACCGCAGGTAGTCAAAATTATTACGGAATCCCCCACAACGGCGTGCCTCATAATGACAGTGTGGCGTTCTGCATTTTATCTCTACTTTGTTATCAGTTTACCTCCCCCTCCCCTCTTTCCCCAGCGTAGGGTAGCAAACCGGATCTTACCCTCTGGTTAACCTCCCTGCCTTTTCCTTTTCCTGCCTCTCTCTTTCTTGGCACGCACAACCCGAGAATTATTTAATTATTGTGTGAAGTCTGCATTGATCAAACTCGAATAAAAGGCGAACCAGATAAATGCTGCGAGTTGTAATAAAACCGGATACACGCAGAAAACAACTGTTGCGCGAATGCGTGGCTGAACAGCCGCCCACCGAGCGCCAAGCAACTCAGACAGTGAATTGGCAACGAGGGCTGCTAGCGCCATCTCGTAGGCGGCGCCAAAATACGCCGCAGTTTAAACATCGAACGCGGGCACGCTTTGGCCGCTTATGGCTCGTGAACGTTCGCTCATCGGCCGTTATGTCGGCAACGAGAAGCGGGTGCGAAGTCGTGCGAAAAAACGTTTTCTGCCGCCTATAACGCACAATGTACGCGTCGTTTTCTCGGGCTAGGGACTTTTCTTGCGCGTCCAGATGGGTGACGCTTATCTCAGTATTGGATGCCTGCAATACGTACCCTTCGCATACCCCCCAAGACTGCTCTACGGTTGCCATAGCAACCGTATCTTCGCCAACGCCAGTCATCTTCGTGTCTTTGCTATGCGCGCTACTACGGCGTGAACATTTTTTTTAAAAGCTTTAGCGAATTTTTAATTACTTCCTGTGGCAGATAGCGTATTTCTTGTCCTTGAGCAGGTTTACCCGAAAAGGCGGACATTACTTGCACGAGAAAGTGAAACACATTTTTCATTAATTTATTTATTTATTTATTTATTTATTTATTTATTTATTTATTTATTTATTTATTTATTTATTTGTAGTTAACAAACGTTCACGAATTATAGCCTTATTGAATTACTTTATACGAAACATCTTACCACTTATGAATGTACAGCCGACGAGTTTGCAAGAGCTATCGACTTGAACTTCCAGGATTGCACCAGTCTCGCGCTATTATCTCCCAAACTGTTAGACAAAATACGAGGGCGTTCCGGTCGCAGTTCTCTTTCAATGCATACAGCAGCGCTCTGTCAAAACGGTAAGCGGAACTACACTGCATTTTTACGCCTAGTTTGATGGCGCATATCTCAAAACTGGTGTCATTCTGGAAATTCATTTAAAGTGAACAAGCCTTACAAACTCACCGGCTGTAATTCGTAAATGGCTATACGTGCCGTAAATTATTTACTAAAACGTTAATTGCCAATTTTTATCACTTCAATTTGTGCTATGATTTCTCATGCAAGTAATGTCCGTCTTGCTGAATCACCCACGTTCTAGAACTAGAACTACGTTATCTGCAAGAGGCCATGTGTAAAAATTCTTCAAAACTTAAGAATGATCACCTCGCATGTTGCATTGCTGCGGAATAGAGGCTCGGACGTGGGTCGCCAACTCGCCGTGAGTTCGCGTGCTATAGTATACGTATTGCATGTGTTTGTACATATGTGCTGGCATTTTTCAATCCTCTTTCACGCGCTTTATTTTATCTCCTACAAGTTATCAACAAAGGGGCCCTGGCCCCTGAGTCTCTCTTTATCGAAGCAGAGAAATGCATTTGAAGTTAAAATAGATTATTTCAGAAATATTTTGCCGCGAAAAGTATTTCAGTGCGTTCAGCAGAAGTGTAGCTATTGGCAATCACAGGTCGCGCTTGATCCCCTTCGCAGTGCCTCCGTTCCTTCCTCCAACGATTTGCACTGCGAAGGCTACGGCGGAGCGGGGTGTGCGCCCACAACGCTCCGCCTGCTGAACGTCACCGTGGCGCGAAGTTGAAATTTGCTTGTGTATGCTAACGTGGACGCAAACACTCGAGATGTTGTAGCCTACGAGGCGCCAAACGCAGCCGTCCTCAGCGAGCCGTAGTCAGCTTAGTAAGCTATAGTTACTGCATTTACATGCTCCCCTTGGAGAGCGTGCACACAGTAACTATATAGTGAGCTAGTTCGTCGCGGCACCCCGCAGCGGCCGCGGTACCTACTCTACGTAGCAGACAGCAGCTACGCATGCAACTTGCACGACAGGGATTGAGTGCGCGCTTGCGCTCGTACGCTCCTGCCTGGTTGTGCTACGCGGTGGGAACTGGCTTTGTCCTGCACCAGCTAGACCGACGGATAGCAGCCACACCCAACTTGCGCATTTCGAAGCGCTGTCAATAGCTCAATACGAAGCGAAGTCTGCTTAGGCGTCTAACCAGGGGCGAGTCATGAGTGAGCGCGCGATGGCAAACGCGCGAGCGACCTAACCTGAAGTTTCGCGTGGTTCGAGACTAATCGCCTGCCCAAACCTACAAGAAATTAGCGAGCCCCAATGGCTGCGACACCGATAAGCAGGCTGGCCAACTCCCACACGGGCGGCCGGGGCCGAGCGCGAACAGACGACAGTCAGCTTCTTCCGGAACTGGCTAATTCTTATCGAAACTCGAATGCGCATTTTCGCTTATCCTTCACCCTGTTTATTTTAAATTGCGTCAAACAATATATACAATAATAGTAGCGAGAAGCGCACTGATCCAAACAGCGTTCTTGGTTGAGGTCAGCCGTTGGCCAAAAGCAGCCGCGTATATATCGGGAATCTGTTATATTACGAAATAAAGCATCCAGAAAAGAGTGAGGAGCAGGCGTTCGTTGAAAAAAGAGAGCGTTTGGAGAGAAGCGCTCCGCTTGCGAGATTGTGGCTGAGATGTTCAGAGTAGCGTATGCTACCCACGGCCTTTTTTTTTTCACGAAGCCCGAGAGATTGTTGCGGAGCTCTCTAAACATTGTCTGCCCTGTTCCTTATTCATTTGCATGCACAGTGCAAATATTCGTCTAAGTCTATGGCAATGATTTGAGTATCACGTGCATTCCGAATTCATCTATATCCGTCCCTAAATTCATCTCTCTGGCCTACCGCTTTAGGGTGATCTTTAGATGCTATGACGCATCGAGACAATATTAAAATGCGTGCTCCAGTAAAACAAACACATTCTCATAATCTCGCTCATATCAGCCGGATCCGTTGGCATGCTTTCTTTAACATTGAATTAGTTATACATTTGGCTGTGCGATACTGACACGTTAGTGTTTATTTAATCCCTCCCGACTCGCGCAATATCCCTCCCAACTCGCGCAATATGCAACACATTCTTGGCTTAACCAAGCTAAGCCTGGCCTTCCTTTTTTTTTCTCTTGGCACAAACGTAGACACGCTGCCGGCAGTTGTCCTCACTTCTACGAATTGCAGGGGCTTTACCATATAGACGCGCGCGGCCCGCAACCTGGCTTTCGTTCAAGCGACGCGGCCTTTCTACCTGCCCTCGACGACCCCGAAAACGGAGAGCGAAAGAATCAGCGAATGGCTGTACGGGAATGACGCCTGCCCCGATTTCTCATTTGCGCGTGCTTTCGATTCGTGTCGGTGCTCTTCTAATGACAGGACTTTGGCAGCGAGCGCTGCCCTGTGGTGTGAGTACATTTCTATGTCAATATCCCTCGTTTCTCTATCTGTCTTTCTCACTTTACAGCTGGGTAAACGGGGTGTTGCTTTCAGAATACAACCGCCGACTTACTCCTTTTTATCTTGCATGTGATATGCGTATGTTTGTGTGAAAAAACACTGTGACTAACTACTTACTGCAATACTGACTACTACTACTACTACTATTAATAATAATAATAATAATAATAATAATAATAATAATAATAATAATAATAATAATAATAATAATAATATAGTGATCATGATGTTTCGAATTCCCACTGTTCTAGCTCCCCATCAAGGCTAACTGACTCGTCAAATGAAGCCAAGGCCAATGGCTATAGCTACACGCGCAGCTATTGAAGCGTGAAATAAATTCTAAACGCTAACAACCTCCATTATTGACTGTTCATGAAATAACGTATCAGTATACCGCTTCAATGGAAGCGGTAAACTGATACGCGAGTGGAACTCTCGCGAGTGAACTAACGCGAGTGGAAATATATCGTGAGGCATCGGATTACTCTAGACATATAGACGACCTTGTTCTGTTGAGTCTAGTTATTTTCCAAGACACAAAGAAATAACTCTAACAGCTTGCAACCACGATTCTTTCTTCTTCTTTTTTCTTCTTTTTTATGGTGAATTATCAGATGGTGGTCAAGACGAATGTCCGTATGGAATGAAGTCGCGGTATGTTACGGTAACCCAATTCACAGCGCTGCAGGACACCTAGCTATAGAGTTTCGTCTTGAATAATGTCATAGCTGGTCCTTCGGTGGCCTATTTTCCCACGGTCTCATCATTCAATAAACAACAACACCGCGAACAGCACGCTGTAGGGTATCGATCCTCATCTCTTGTTGCGCAGGACTTGATTGTAAAGTCTAACAACTCTCGATAACGTATTAAATAACCGCCGACAGCGGATTCCTGCTGCCAGCCGTCTATAAGTGTAGCTTCCGCTAACCAAGTTTTCTCTAGTTTTGTTCTTTCCCTCGAACGTTCCTCCGCCACAAGGATCACGCGGAAGCTCGTCTTTCATCTTTCTGCATATATTTTTCTACAGGCATTTTTACGAAGCCTTGCTCGTTTCGCTCACTGATCTTGCCTTTCCATCTACAGTGCACTTGAACGAGGAAATGCCTTATCCACTAACCCTGCTACTGTCGGGTGGACGACATTTCTTTCCCTTTCAGCGATCTCCCGCCGCCTGGCGGGCTTCCGCATAACCGGTCTGCCGTATGCGGCGCGCTTTGATGTTCGAGGTCTTTATTGATACTTGCTTTCGTCGACGCGTGGCATTGGGACGCCGTCGGACGCTTACCTCGTCGCAGGCTGCGCACCGGGGCTTGAGCGTCTCGGCGTAGTGGCGCTCGCAGTAGAGCCTTCCGTCCTTGGCGCAGTAGGTCAGGTCGACGAGCAGTTCGCTGCAGGAGGAGCACACGAAGCAGGCCGGGTGTTCGCTGCAGGAGGAGCACACGAAGCAGGCCGGGTGCCAGGCGACCATCTCGCCGAACTTGGGCGCGATCACCGCCAGCTCGCCGCCAGGCAGCACGCCGCCGCACTTGTGGCACTCCTGCAGGGTGGTCACAGCAAGAGAGAGAGCCACGTTATCCGCCGACGACTGTTACGCTGTTCTACATGTTCAGCAAAGCTGACAAAGAGAGTCCCGTGGCCTGCGTGCGTGCGTGCGTGCGTGCGTGTGTGTGTGTGTGTGTGTGTGTGTGTGTGTGTGTGTGTGTGTGTGTGTGTGTGTGTGTGTGTGTGTGTGTGTGTGTGTGTGTGTGTGTGTGTGTGTGTGTGTGTGTGTGTGTGTGTGTGTGTGTGTGTGTGTGTGTGTGTGTGTGTGTGTGTGTGTGTGTGTGTGTGTGTGTGTGTGTGTGTGTGTGTGTGTGTGTGTGTGTGTGTGTGTGTGTGTGTGTGTGTGTGTGTGTGTGTGTGTGTGTGTGTGTGTGTGTGTGTGTGTGTGTGTGTGTGTGTGTGTGTGTGTGTGTGTGTGTGTGTGTGTGTGTGTGTGTGTGTGTGTGTGTGTGTGTGTGTGTGTGTGTGTGTGTGTGTGTGTGTGTGTGTGTGTGTGTGTGTGTGTGTGTGTGTGTGTGTGTGTGTGTGTGTGTGTGTGTGTGTGTGTGTGTGTGTGTGTGTGTGTGTGTGTGTGTGTGTGTGTGTGTGTGTGTGTGTGTGTGTGTGTGTGTGTGTGTGTGTGTGTGTGTGTGTGTGTGTGTGTGTGTGTGTGTGTGTGTGTGTGTGTGTGTGTGTGTGTGTGTGTGTGTGTGTGTGTGTGTGTGTGTGTGTGTGTGTGTGTGTGTGTGTGTGTGTGTGTGTGTGTGTGTGTGTGTGTGTGTGTGTGTGTGTGTGTGTGTGTGTGTGTGTGTGTGTGTGTGTGTGTGTGTGTGTGTGTGTGTGTGTGTGTGTGTGTGTGTGTGTGTGTGTGTGTGTGTGTGTGTGTGTGTGTGTGTGTGTGTGTGTGTGTGTGTGTGTGTGTGTGTGTGTGTGTGTGTGTGTGTGTGTGTGTGTGTGTGTGTGACGGACATGTAATGGGTAACCTTCAGTGTGTCAAGACATGAATAATGGGACGTAAAGAGTGACAACGAATTGGCCGAGTATTCCTGGCTTTCATGAGTGAATGTTTAGCGCCACCTATACGAGATTTGCTCGAAGAAGACAGAGAATGTTTGCGGTACACGCAAACGCTTAGATTTATTTATTTATTTATTTATTTATTTATTTATATATTTATTTATTTATTGATCGAACGAGCCAATGAATGACTGAAACACTTATCGTAATGGCCTTGGGAAGTGGACGACTTGCTAAGGCGCAGAGCTTTTCCGGACCGCGTTATAAACGGCTTCCGCACTGAGGACAAGGGTACGCGACATGCGGGTCCGAACGCCAGTGTATACCGGTCCAACTTGTGTGATACCTTTGTTTCTGGTTTTTTCCCGCGCTTTCGCCTGCGCAGCACAGGCGTCCTTCGTCCCGGCCGATATTCCCGGCCGATATTCGCGTAGGGACACTACGCCACCTGCCTCCTAAGACACGTGTGCTCTCCTTAGGGACCTGCGGTCGCACTGACGCGGGATCGCAACGACCTCGCCCGTTCTCCGTAATTGGACGCACGCACGTGGGATAATTGGGCGCCCAAGTGGCACGGCGCATGCGCAGTGACGTGTGTGGACGAGGAGAAGGACGATCGCGCACTCTTCCAAAGCAAAAGATAGCTCCAGCTACTTGCCGTTTAGCGAGTTGTTTGCCACGCTGTTCACTGCATTGTTACTATCGCTACCGTTAGTAATGGCAGCCTTGCAAACGTTTGCTAACAGAAAAGGCAGTGCCCGTTACCTACGGCCATTTGTTATCAACTACAAAGCGTGGTAACCGTTAACACAACCGCCTTACTATTGCCAGGAATATAGTGGGGCTTACTTCATTTCAAAGCCATAATTAGGTCGCGTGTCGCGTGTGTGTGTGTGTGTGTGTGTGTGTGTGTGTGTGTGTGTGTGTGTGTGTGTGTGTGTGTGTGTGTGTGTGTGTGTGTGTGTGTGTGTGTGTGTGTGTGTGTGTGTGTGTGTGTGTGTGTGTGTGTGTGTGTGTGTGTGTGTGTGTGTGTGTGTGCCACTGAAGGCCAACCTGCTCCGGATTACCGAATTTGTTTTAAACCGCAAAGATCAATAATTGCAATATAATATCAATAATAATATTATAATAATATAATATATAACATAAACTTCTTACCTTGCTTATATATCTCATGCAAACAGACATCAACTGATATGCGCGTTCTTTTATAAATCGGTAATTCGTTATATTTTCTTCTCACGTCACGCTATACCTGCTATACCTTGTAGGTCAGCTAGGAGCCTGTACAGCTGCGGTGGGGAAAGCTGACGCCGAGATTCTGTCACGCAGCTTGCGTGGGAGACCCGAAATGGCCTGTGACAGACGCGTCGGCGGTGTATTGTCATAAGAACTGCCAACAGATAGAGAATATTTAGTAATACTTCCAAAAGGTGCGAGTGGCCGCTTTTTTTACGCAGTTCTTTTCATGTTTCAGTTGCTCAGATTCGCATACATCTGTGAATTTTCTCGGTGTTCCTGCATTCTCACATACACACTCATGAGCTCTGGGCATTTCGCCCACACGTCCACAGACTACGCGTTCAACGGACACTCTACGTATTGCATTTACGCCCACGGAAGTTAATGTAGGCATAGGTGCAGGAAATGTAGAGCTGATGCGGTATCTTCTAACGAGGCCTTTCATTTTGCATTCGTTGCGCCTCTCATAGCTCGGATGCTGCGCGCGATGCTTCCATCACTGGGATTAGTCACACGGGGTGGTGGCATCCGAGCTGTGGCCGAGACGTGTCCGAGCCAATAACGAAGAGCCAGAGGAATCAGGTGTGCATGGCAGGGAGCCCTGCTGTTGAGGTATATTGCTCTCAAACAATCAAATCTGTAGGTCGGTGACTGGCCCCGTTAATGAGCACACAGACGTGCGCTATCCCATGATCTCAATAAGCTGGATTTTCGTCAGATTTCTGAATGCTGTGTTCCGGGTTCCGGTAAACGGCAGAGGTTTGAACAGCAGGCTCTGCTGCTCTTTTAGTGGGATTAGCATTCTTCGCCTACTATCTATCTATCTATCTATCTATCTATCTATCTATCTATCTATCTATCTATCTATCTATCTATCTATCTATCTATCTATCTATCTATCTATCTATCTATCTATCAGTTGAAAAGCGACTTACACTGGCGCAGATTAATATTTACAGAAGCGTCAAACTCTAGAAGTTGGTCATTACTATCTATCTATCTATCTATCTATCTATCTATCTATCTATCTATCTATCTATCTATCTATCTATCTATCTATCTATCTATCTATCTATCTATCTATTTATCGATCGATCTATCTATCTATCTATCTATCTATCTATCTATCTATCTATCTATCTATCTATCTATCTATCTATCTATCTATCTATCTATCAGTTGAAAAGCGACTTACACTGGCGCAGATTAATATTTACAGAAGCGTCAAACTCTAGAAGTTGGTCATTACTATCTATCTATCTATCTATCTATCTATCTATCTATCTATCTATCTATCTATCTATCTATCTATCTATCTATCTATCTATCTATCTATCTATCTATCTATCTATCTATCTATCCTCTTACGTCGCCATAATGCCGTGGTGGTTCTTTTATATTGAATTTGATATATATCAGGATAGGCATGACATCTGTGACATCTATGAATGGCATGAATGACGACATGAAATTCATGGCATGCGTGACATGACAAGAATTACAGGCATGATATGAGATAGGTGCCATGACACGCATGACATACATGGCATGCATGTCATGGCATGACATAAACATCATCATGATAGATGCGCGATACAGGAGCCAGGCTGCATACAAGCCTCACACATGACGCGCTTCAGCGTTGGTAATACGGTGCGTCGCTACATTTCTTTTTAATTACAGCAGGCTTAAGTGAAGTATTGCCGCTACGAACTGTACGTCGCTCCCTTCTTCCCTTCTTTCCTATTTCGTTTTCATCTCTATACTCCCATCCCCCGCTTAGGGTAGCAAGCCAGATTACTTCTGTGATTACCCCCAAGCTTTCCTTTTCCTCTTTTCTCTCTACGTACATCTGCTTACGTCTTTCCTTTTGTTATTTTCTTTCTTTATTTTTTTCTAGCCAGAAACAGAAAGCCGCAGCTAGCGCATCGCGCCAGTGTCACAATGAAGCATTCCTCATATTATCCGGAATGAACCTACTCTTCAGCTTCTAGATACACGGCTCACGAGAATCTCCGGAAAAAGTGGAAACCGGAGGCAAAGCGTGTATACATTTGGAAGTTGCCACTTGTCGATCTGTCTTTGTCTTCGCTCATTATTGCTTTGTCTTAGCTTATTCAATGCAAAGAAAATAGTTCTGTCTAGAAAGCAGTTGAAAAGCGACTTACACTGGCGCGGATTAATATTTACAGAAGCGTCAAACTCTAGAAATTGGTCATTACGTTTCAGCTCACAGCTTCTTTCTTTTAGTCATTACTTCTCGCTGCTAAGCATTTTTAGTCATTTGTAATCAATTGTGGTCATTACAAGCCGTCGTTAGACATGTTGGTCATATAATAGTCATTAGTAGTCATTACAAGTCATTTCAGTCATTATTAGTCATTAGTGGTCATTACTAAGCATTTTAGTCATTTCTAATGAATTGTAGTCGCTACAAGTTGTCGTGAGACACATCGGTCATTTCGTAGTCATTATAAGTCATTACAAGTCATTAGTATCACTTTAGTCATTACTACCCATTACTAGACATTTCCAGTCATTTCTAATCAATTGTGTTCATTACAAGCCGTCGTTAGACATACTGGTCATTTCGGAGTCATTAGTATTCATTACAAGTCATTATCAGTCATTACTAGTCATTATTAACCTCTACATTCACTAACTGCCTCTATCAATAATTTTTCTTTATTTAATCTGTCTTTAATCAGTCTTTATATGGCATGATGACGCTTCGACGGACACTCCGGCGGTCAGGTCTGCTGACACAAACTTCACCTTGAACCTACAAGGCTTGTGCCTTAAAAAATTGTTCCTGGGATAGTGATTCATAACGCCTTAGAAACGATAACGCGCAAAACAGACGAACACCAGAAGCGATAGACAAGGGCAAGCGTAAATTCCCCATATCGATAAAATGGATTGCAGCGCCTCTTCTCGACAGAATTTCCAACTGAGTTTCATTGACGCGCCACAGCGATCCTTGAAAATCATATTGGCTTCCTCAGCCGAGAGGCGGCGCTTTGCTCAGCTCGGTGGAGGCCTCCTTGAAGCCCTTGGGTTCAGCGAGAGCAGGGGAAAAGTAAACATGTCCGCAATAGAGATTAGTAAGAGCCGATTGGAAGATTAGAGGAAGAAAAGTAGGGGAAACGACAAAAAACGGAGACGTACAAAAGCAAAGTTCGCAAAAGGGGGTCGAAAATTTGCTTATGGGAGTTCTAAGTGTTTTTTTCTTCGTGTTCTTTCTTTTTCTTTTTTAACCCAGGTAGGACATTAGGCAGTATAATAGCAAGCGCTTGGTGGCGCAACCTACCACCCCGTTCCGAAGGGGACGCTCATAACATCCATCCATCCATCCATCCATCCATCCATGGGGTCGAGGAAGAGCTTCGAGCCGAGTATTTTGTAAGGATACCTGGATAAAAGCTTCTGAAGGTGCTTATGTCGAATATTAGCCCACTCATACCTGCACATTTCCACCAAACGTGTCCCTCAATAAGCTCAGAACAACGGCCATTTCATTCATTGTTCTTAAATACCTTGACGTTGTGTCACTGGATAAGGTTTACGTTTGAGTAAATGATTTATATGGACAAAATTGGAAACACTGGCGACTATTCTGTCGCCGGCTTCTCTACAAAATAAACAAAGCCACACTTTCGCACGAAAGGCGAAGCACCGATTGCGATAGCAAATTAGTGGACAGCTATACGAAGTAAGGATAGTAGTTTTATCGGCCGTATAAACTTGCAAACATTGGCAGGCTAACTAAATTAACGAGCCTGGCGTCACGCGCGCACAAGAAAACATGAACACGTGTTGCTCGACAACCGCAGAAATTCGCTGTCAAAACGCTGCAGTTGCCGTGAGGAAACGAAGCAGCAGCAGCCAGCGAATTGACCTTTGTGCTGCCGCTCGCATCAACGCGTACTAAGCCACGAGAACACAGCGCAGCGCGGACTCTGTAGCCGTGCCAGATGGCTTTCAATATACAGCGGCCTGGCCGGGCAGGCACGGCCGCCCGGAGTACAACGTCCCCCCCCCCCTTCTCCCCCCTCGCTACCCTTCCCCCAAAGCCTTGTGCGCGATGGAAGACGGCGCGCATCCTCCCCACTTTCCTCCGTTGTTTTCTCGAGATAGAGACGCGATCGCCAGCTAACCCTCGCAAGCTTCCACTCGCACATAGAGCATACGGCGCGCGGCGATTTCATCGCCCTTGGACTTTCTACGGAACCTGACGGCAACTGTGATGCCGACGGCATAAATGCGCCTGGAGTGTCCGTATAATCGCTATCGCAGTAATAAGTCGTGCAATGATCAAACGACGATATGATGAGGTGATATGAAATAGAACGTATTAAGCAATTTACAAAAAGCGGTGCACTGTACGGATGCAGCGATGAATTCTCTGCACATGTCATTCGCCACAGTGTACGCCAAGACGATTGCGATAATTACTCATTGGCTCGTTATTACTCGAAATTTGGTGGATCAATTTGTGAATCGTTAGTCTTCGCGAATGTGTTCTAACTGTGTTATCTAAAGCACGCGGTGCTTTACCAATTTGCCACGCGCAACCTTTAATCATCTATCACCTGTAGTTATCTGTGCAGGCGCTACTTGAAGACCGTCCCCATCACTCGCCGGCGCACAATGCTATGAAAGCACTTTTGTCTTTCTTGAGGGCGACTGGCCTATGTGAACGCCTTTGACTCGCTAAGGCCCTCCGCGTGCGTGCGCGAGCTCGCCGCGACTTTCCTCCCCCTCCCCTCCCTCTCTCTATCTTATTTATTTTATATTATTTACAAAATACTGCAGACCGGATCGGTCCAAGCAGGAGAGGGTACATACATTTGTTAGTAAGCACTATGCCTTAGGATCAGCAACAATGGGGATTTACACAAAAAATATATTAACAAAACTAAACAGGGTTACAAAGCAAATACAATTTGTGAGAGTGCGTGCCCCAAACACAGGTACATAGACAAAAGAGCACACTACGCACAGTTAATAAGTAATCATCATTTCTAGCCATACACATAGATACTTATATACAGGCTCTCAAGAAGTTGAAGAAAGGAGAGGCGAGTCAAGAGGCAGGGAATTCCAGTCGGATATTGTTTTAGGGAAAAATGAATGTTTGAAGAAATTCGTGCGGGCAAATATTGGCTTGATGTTATGGCTATGTTTGTGTCGTGAGGGTCTGGTTGTGTCCCTTTCGAAGTAATCCTGTGGCTGAATGCCTAGTTTTTGAAAATACAAAGAGTGAAAAAAGCGCAGCCGGGCAGCCTTTCTTCTTTCAGCCAATGGCTCAAGGGCTGCCTGATGTAACATGGCGGACGGAGAGTCCCTTCGCTTGTAGCGGTTATATATAAACCTTACTGCTAATCTCTGGATTTTTTCTAGTTTATCTATGTTGATTGTGGTGTGTGGGTCCCATACTATGCTGGCGTATTCAAGAGTAGGTCTAACAATTGATTTGTAAGCTTGAAGTCTAAGTGCGCTTGAAGAATTGCCTAATTTATATTTTAAGAAACCTAGCTTTTTCCTTGCAGCGGAGCAGATGTTGGAGATATGGGATGACCATTTAAGATCAGATGTTAAAGTCACGCCCAGGTATCTGTATTCTTCCACTTGACTAATTATGTTGTCCCCAATGCCATACGTAAATTTCATTTTGTTGATCTTATTCGTAGCAGATAAATAAACGGTTTTATCGTAATTAATTGTCATATCCCACTTGTTACACCAGTCTGCAAGGAGCTGTAAGTTCGAATTTAGGACAAGTTGATCGGATACAGAATGAATGCTTTTGAAGATAATGCAGTCATCGGCGAATAACCTGGCCGACGTGCTTAGTTCCAGAATACCTAACAGGTCGTTAATATATATATTAAATAAAACAGGCCCCAAGACTGAGCCCTGAGGAACACCAGAGTGAACATCTAAAAAGCGGGAGTAGTTGCCATCAATTTCCACATATTGTTTTCTATTTTGTAAATATGACATAACCCAAGCGATGATACAGGAAGGGATACCCATTTCTTTCATTTTGGTTATTAATTTGGAGTGAGGAACCCTATCAAACGCCTTGGAGAAATCCATAAAAATTATATCTACCTGACCACCACTGTCGAGAGTTTTTGTTAGATTATGTACGGTATCAATTAGTTGTGTAGTAGTGGAAAAACGTTGCCGGAAGCCATGTTGCCTGTTGCTAATTATTTTATTCGCGTCTAAAAAGCTGTTAAGGTATTTGAGTATAATATGCTCTATTAGTTTGCAAGGAATAGAGGTGAGAGATATAGGGCGGTAATTATTGATTTCCGATGGATTTCCTTTCTTTAATACGGGTACAACACGAGCAACACGCCAGTCATGGGGTACAGCGCCTGACTCTACAGATTTTTGAAAGATTACGACAAGAAATCTGGCCAGAATTTCTGCATACCTTTTTAAGAATGCTGCGGGAATGTTATCAGGACCGGCTGATTTTTTTTGATCCAATCGCAATAGAAGTTCGGTAACACCTTCCAAAGAGATGGTAATGGTGCTTGCGCCATCACTAACTGACGTGTTATCAATCCTTGCATCAGGTCTGGAAAATACGCTTTGGAAATGGAGGTTGAACCTGTCTGCCATTTCCTTTTTGTCCGTGACAACTTCCCCATCGACCGTTACTTGGTCTAACTTTTTATTGTCCTTATTCGAGAGGTACTGCCAGAATTTTCGAGGATTTTCCGTTGCAAAACGACCAAGTGTCTCCGAAAAATACCTGTCTCTTGCTTTTTGCAGTCCGAGCTTGAGGGAGGCGTTTAATTCTGTAATTAGTGACGCATTTTTATTCTTTTTCTTCCTGCAACGCTTGATCTTCCGTTTTAATTGTATCAGTTCTCGGGTTAACCAAGGGTTTGTTCTCCCTAGTTTCTTTACTTTTTCCGGTACAAAGTTTCTTATGCAGTAATCGCAGAGGTATTTAAACCTCGCCCACAACGCATTTACGTCGTCCTCACAAAACGATAAGAGGGCATCTTGCAGAAAATGCATAATGCGTGGGTTGTCTGCTGCGTCAAAATGCTTTACAGTTTGTAATTTTGGCGAGGACGTTCCCAGTTGGCGAGGGAGCATGCAGTTAAAGTAAACCAGTTTGTGATCAGAAATGCCTTCGTAAACTTCAGTAATGCAATTTTTTATGCCTGCGGAACATAAAATGAGGTCTAGAATTGAGGAAGCTGAACTAGTTACGCGTGTAGGAGAGTGTACAGTCTGGACTAGATTATACGCTAACAATATATCAAGTAATACTTCTGAACTATGCGCATCGGGGGGACTAAACTTCATGGTGCCCCAATCAATGTGGGGAAGATTAAAGTCACCTGCAATTATAATATTCTGATGTGAGTACTTTTCTAGGTAATCATATAATTCCAGTAGATATACTGGTCCCGCCCCAGGAGGCCTATAGATACCAACAATAGTTATTTGGTTACCTGAGAACATCAGCCTACAGGAAACGCTTTCATGAAAGGTGGAAACATCGGGCAAAAGCACAGAAGACAATCCAGCCTTAACGAGAATGGCAATTCCGCCGCCCCTCGTGGTGCGGTCCTTTCTGTAGCATGTGTATGAAGGCGGTACGGCGCAGCTATCAGGAATGTCGGCATGAAGCCAAGTTTCAGATATAATCGCCACGTGTGGATCATAGGAGAGTAACAACTGTTCGAGCCGGTCTTGCTTGTTGCACAAACTTTGCGCATTCAAACATATTAGTCGAAGTGATTTTTCCACAACGCGTGCGGTGGTATCTGTTCGTCAATCTTGGGACGTGTGGGCTGCTTTGCGCAGCAATACCCTGCAGTTGTTCTGCTCGTCCCACGCATAAATGTTACCATTTACATGCAGTTTGTTGTAGACGAGCTTTATTTTATCACCGGGGCGTTTTTCGCTCTTATAGGATTGCCAAAGCAGTTTCCTTATTTTTGCAGTTGCCTGCGAGTAGTCTTCAGATATTGACACTCCGGAATCTTTCAGTTTGTGGCCATTTGTAAGTACGGCTATTTTTTCGTTGTAATTGTAGAGCCGAAGAATAACAGGCCTTGGTTGATTGTAGCGTTTTTTGCCAATTCTGTGTATACGTTCCAGAGAATCAATATTCACTCCTAGCTTGTCCCTGCAAATGTCTTGAAGAAGCTTTCTTTCAAGATCGGACCGGGTTTCACTAGCATCTTCCTTTATTCCGAAGACTACTAAGTTATTCCTACGGCTACGGTCCTCAAAATCTATCAGTTGTTTTCCCTGTGCAGCCACAACATTCTGTAAGTGCTGTACTGTTTCCTCGAGCTTAAGTATCTTTTCTTCGTTTGCCTTGGATATCGCGAGAACTTCGTCTAGTTTGGACAGCTTTTCGTTAATTTCAGTAAGAGTAGCGTCGCGCTTTGAATCGGCAAGTTTCAGACTCTTTAATTCTGCCAAGATTGTGCTAAGTGTTGGTTCATTATCACCGCGAGGACCGGGATTCGTTTCCACATCACCACATAACAGAAGTAAGAACACAGACCAGATCTTTCTATGCCCTCTTTCCCGTCCCCCAGAGTAGGGTAGCCAACCACACGCATTTCTGGTTAACACTACCCCTGCGTTCACTCTTTATTTCTTCCTCCTCCTCCTCCTCCTCCTCCTCCTCCTCCTCCTCCTCCTCCTCCTCCTCTTCCTGGCACAAGACAAAGATAACCGGCCGGTCTATTCACTCGCTAACCTGTCTCTGGCATGTTTTCTTGCGAATAATGACAAGCACTACTTTCCTGATATCTGTCACCAGGCAGCAGGCGAAGCATAACACTGGTCAATATGAAAGCCAACACCAAATTTTAAAAGGACTCCTTAGGCACGTGTTATTTTTGACGCGAAAGGCGATAGAAGTGCGTGCGCGTGTGTCTGTGTGTGTGCGTGTCTGTTTGTGTGCTTGTGCGTGCGTTATGTCTGCTGCAGTGTTTTGTCTCCTTTAGCCCAAATACGATGTCTGGCAACACAAAATTTGTTTTCTAATGTTGATCAATCGGGACGTAGGTAATCATACTGGTTGCTCTGTCATATTGGTTACAGGCCTACATTAGCATTTCATGCAATTTTTTCTGCGCAGCGCAAGAGGAAGTCCTTTCGTAGAGATAACACGAGTAGCACTTGTGTATTTTGCAGCGCACCGTGGGGTGTTCATCTCGAAACACCAGCTATTCTCGTGATTTCTGGTATTCGAACATGTCTTGACGCTAGTTGCTCAATACCACAATTACAGCGATCGCGTCGAAGTTTTTCATCCAATAGAATCAGTAGACAGTTATTAGGCACCTAAGAATTAGTGGCTGTCACACCGTCGTGGTTATCCATGGCTATCAGACGACAAAGCAAAACAATGCACTATCCAAAGATTGCCTCTTTATTCCTTTCGCTGATCAAAATATCAACATAATGTTCCTAACTTCTTTCTCTCATTTGGGACATCGCATACACCTCGGGGAAAGATGCAAATTTGTCAGATAATATTGTTAAACCTTGCTGTGAAGCCTCTCTGCGATAGAGGGAAGCGAAGACGGGCCGCAGCACAGGAAGAGAGCGGGAGAGAACACAGAACGTTGGAGCGCAAGGATGAAAATAGAAAGAGAACGAAAGACAAGATAAAAAGAAAGAAAGAAATGCAAGCTTGCTTTGCTGATACTTCGCCAGACGGCGCCACCGACTTGCCGCGGACAGCTGCAGAAGGTGTCGCGCTCTGGCGGCAGGAAACACAAGCGCACTGGCGCCTGTTTTTGAAAGCCGGTTTCGCGAAGCAGTAGTTCTGGACCGTTCAACGAACATTTCTTTGAATGCTGTAGTACTATAGAGGGGTGCTTCCTTTTCCTTATTTGGTACTTTATTTTCTGAAAGCAGGGTATTTAAAAAAAAGATCTCATTTGATTATTATGAAATCGCCTGTCGGAATACCTATCAGATTCGACGCGGTGCTTTGGTGGCTATGCTAAAAGCACGAGATCGCGGGTTTAGTTCACCGGCCGTGGCGGCTGCATTCGCAATGGAGCGCACTGCAGAATACGCTCGTGCACCATGCTTTGGGTGACACGACAGAGAGCCCTGAGCGATCGACAATCGCCCGCAGCACCCCAAAACAGCATCCCTCGTAGCCCATTAGTTACTTTGCCACGTTAGACCTCGTACATGTACAGTGGACTCTCGTTTAAATACAACCCCAAGAGATCAGGTAACTAAGTTCCGTCTATCAGCAGTTTCACTTGCCAAGAGATTGAGAGATTGAACTCAAGGATTATACAGAAGACTCTATTTTGAAAAGGGCGTATACTCTATCGTAAACAGCAGATAATGGATGTAGCAGATGTGATTAGAATGTTTGTACTTGCACAAAGCCGCTGACTGCAGCTATAGCAGCACAAAATATAACTATAAGAAAAGTCATTTAGTCAAGAAATAGCCGGTTTCAGTGAAGCAAAGTCATCGTTAATTTCGATCTTCGTCTCTAGCGTCAATGCATTGTGCGGGCGTCTGTGTGCAGCCACCGGAGACGCTAAGCAAACACATATCGCTGACATTCCCAGTGATCTGTGAAAGAACCCTAGCAAGCCACGACTACGGCAGAGCCACGCTACCCATGGCACCAACAAAAGCAAGGGAAAGCCACCTTGGCGATATCGTACATAGAGAACCGGCGAGAAAATCCGCAAAGGCGCAAGCGGTGGTGCCTGTCACAAAGCCACTGAGATTGGCTGTTCAGTAGAATTACATGTAACATTTTTAGCTCCTTTTACCTGGAGATAGACAAAAGAATAGGGTTCGTTCTGTATAACGAACTTTCTTTGTGCGTGCATTTTTGTGCCCTACACCATCCAACCAAAAGGTTGTTGATCCGTTCAGGCCGCAATACCGTTTAAGCGATTTCCGGTTACCTATATTCTATTGCACCTATACATGTGCATTAATATTTAGATCATATATAGTGCGGTGAAGTATAAAGTTAAAAAAGGCGTTTAACAATGAAGCTAAAATCGTAATCGCTAATAAGATCCCGTCGAGTTCCGAAAGTCTCTAACATTTGTTTATCATGCACCCGGCGAAGCGGGTGCACTAAACGCGTTTGACATATTCACTTACGTTGGCAATCAATCCAATTCGGTTACTCGGTTCATACGAAAAATCGCGTCTTGCGAACGGCGTCTCAACAGGCTAAGTGTACATCGTTACGTCGTGCTCTCTCGGCGCTCCGGCTAGCGATGCGCCACTGTGGAGCAAACTGACTCTTCGAACGCTGCAGCAGGCGACAAGTTGCGTAAGTCGGCACTATGGCCGACGATTTAGTTGCCTCACGATGAACTCTTGGCTTTGGACTTGAAAGCCAGCCGCTGTCATTCGGACTCAGTGCGTGTGTTGTGTAACAAAGTCCCTAAAGGATTTTTTTCCTGTGCACTTGCGTCAGGAAGTCGCGACACTTAGCCGCACGCTTCCCGCTAATAAGAGGGAAGCGTTAAGGATGACGTAAGAAAGATTTCCAGGGTGAATGCCAACGTAATTCAGATAAACTGTAACAGTTCCACGATGTCAAAGGGGAGGGGAAGGAGGAAGGGGTTCGAAGATGGGATACACTTTCTCTGCATAACATCAATGTTCATAATCCGGCCGCAGTGGAGGTCATATTTCGACGCAAAGCCTGCCCATCAAAGCGATGTTCACCGCGCGCTGTACTTTCACGCTCTGCTTTCGTAAGACGCTTTCAGGCAACGCTGCCTTCTCCTTCTTCTTTATTATTATTATTTTATACGCTAAATCTCTTGCGTATTTACTTAACTTACGAAAGCCGTATTCTCTAGCGAAAAGGTCTAAACACCGTCGTATCCTGAGCAACGACGGTCTACGAGTGCCGCGCCGTATCCGCATAGCGATTGGCGGAGCGTCGTAGAATGCCACGGGCCTCAGCTTAGTCGTCTCACGCCTTCGCCCGACGTTGGCTGCAACACGCGAAGCTACTCTGAATGTGTGAGCGAGAATTCGCTAAGTAACAAGAACCATTAGCTCGCGAAACGTTGCGCCATCGCTTTAATGTCGCTCAGTAAGAAGGTGTATACATATTCCACTGCTTTTCCTCCGTGGAGTACCGGTCGCTTAATGTTATTTGGAGTTCGGTGCAGTTTTAGCTTGTGCGCATTGCCGCATTTGACACCGATTAAAAGGCAGTTGACGCGCAGATAGCTAAGAGCAGCAACATTTCGCAGTCAAGTCCTGTTGTGATGCAACGTGCGCGCAACAAACGAAGTAAGTAAACCAGCAACTATTCACGGTACAGGAACAAACACAGAGCGCGCAAATCCTGCTATTGAGTTAGGAGCACTGAAATGCAAGGGAGGAGAGAGGGCGATGGGGGGGGGGGGGAATAGGCAAACTAAGTGACGGCTTGCAGATTGGCTGGTCAAGGCTTTAATCATTCGGTCCGAATAACACCGGTCAGCACGACGTGTTCATCTCGGATGACGTAGTGACATCTCCGAAGCAATAAAGAGGGTGTTCCTCGTAACTTGAGCCAAACATTAAAAATATGGAAATGCCACGTAGCTGGACAGAATCGAGGTAATGTTTTTGCCGTCACTGGGAGATACTCAGATTACTTTGTTCATTCCGCCTAATAAAATAATTAGTCTAAATTTAATAGTCAAGTTCTCCAATATTGCAACCAGATGAAAAATGTTAATGAGAAAATTGTAGAGCAACATGAAACGCTCCCGATACAGCTTTCTGTTGCTCGATACTACCTACATAAAAGTGATTTTTCGAGCGTGAAAGAAGCCCGCGAATACACGCAAAGTGCTTCGAGCGGCCAGCCACGCGTCAATCTTGCGCGCATTTGCGGGCTTCTTTCACGCTCGGAAAAACACTTTTATGGAGCAGGCGCTGAGCAACAGAAAGCTGTATCGGGAGCGTTTCATGTCGCTCTACAATTTTCTCATTTACACTTTTCATCTAGTTGTAATATTGGAGAAGTTGATTAATTAATTAAGACTAGTTATCTAGATCGACGGAATGAACTGAATTTAATCTGAGTATCTCCAAGCGACGGCAAACATTACCTTAGTTCTGTCCAGCTTCGTCTCATTTGCATAC
This sequence comes from Dermacentor albipictus, assembly GCF_038994185.2. Lineage (NCBI taxonomy): Eukaryota > Metazoa > Arthropoda > Arachnida > Ixodida > Ixodidae > Dermacentor > Dermacentor albipictus. Next base: position 83,873,611 of record NC_091825.1, on the reverse strand, counting down.
TTTTTAATGTTTTTCTCAAGTAATGTGGGTACACGTTGGTGTTTATCGCTCACGCTGAATATGCCTACTATATCACAAAACTTAAGAATTGCATGTTGGCAGTCTACACTGAACAGAATAGCGCAAGCAGAAGATGAATACGCATGCGGCGAGACGAAGCAATGACTTCCGAAATGAGGGTGGTAATTCACAAAAAAGCTTGCACATCTCGTGCCCTGTGGGAATCGATGTTATGCGAAGCAGTGTGGTAGTAGCCTACTAAGTTAATGAAACGACAATGAGCGTATCAAGACGCAATCGGCTCTTTGATGACGCACATGACACGCGTGTCATGACAGTCATGACGTATCATTTATTTTCGCCATACACTTTTCTCATGCTATGCCTATTTTGCTACATACCAGAACGTAGGCAGCTGTTTCATGACCTACATGACCCGCATGTCATCATATTCATGTCATGACCCATCATTTATGTTCGTCATACACGCTTGTCATACTATCGCAATTTTGATGTATACCAAGTTGATGAAACGAGCATGAGAGTTCCAAGACATAGGCGGCTTGTTAGATAGATATTGTAAGTGGCAAATGTTCGCCAATAAATGCTTCGCATTTCAAAGTTGAACGCGTGGTTCTTTCGTGGCTTTTTGTCGCTACATGTACCTTGGTTATTTGCTTTTCTTTTGTGCTTTTTTTTAGCTTCGCTTGCGCTGTGTGATGCGGTGGCTGGCCAGCGCACGTGAGGTAGGTGCGCTAGCTTTATCTGATCGGTGGCTGCGTATGGCGAGGCTGAGTATACGGTCGCGAGCCCCCTCGCTTGAAAGCGATCCGCGATGGGTACAGAGTCTCGGTGCACCGAGCGCTATCGTGTGCGCTGAGTTCTCACCACTTAGTTCGCCTTGGAGCGCAAGGCAACACGAAGTTCAATTCGCTCGCCGCTGCTGCCGCGCCTCCTCACTCCAACGTTTTGACAGCGAATGCGTCCTGTCATTGAGGGAGATGTGTTCATGTTTGCCTGTGCGCGCGTGGCACCACGCATGTTAATTTAGGTAGAAAGCGAAAGCTTATACGGCTGATAAAACTACTATCCTTACTTCGCATGGATGTCTAATAATTTCACGCTGCAATCGACGCTTCACGTTTCGGCAGAAACTTCCAGATAATTTCTTGCATAAATATCGCGTGTCCCTAAAAATCGCGACACTTTTCTATTGCGAAATTCGTGTAATGCAAGGGCGCGTGGAAGTAAAGGCTCCTACAGTATATGCTCACACCGGTTCTTCTTGTCTCGTATTTACTCGTCTTCTGTTTGCGCTGCTCGATTCAACATAGCCGTACATCAGCGGTGTTTCCAATCACCTAGCATACTTGTACATGTGGTGCACGTCATACGAAGCCTGAGCCTATACAGGAAACGCGGCGAAAAGAATTTTACGATTGGTACTTCGAACACACCGTATGCGCACTGGCTACAACGTGGTTCAACGCCCGCGTAAAATGTCGCCCACGCAGTGTCATTATAGGCGTCGGCCGCTCGTTCGCGGTTTTGCTTGCTTACGAAGACCGCCTCCAAAACGCATGAGATATCTCCGAAGGTTGACGGCCACCCAGCAACGAATGCTGCGCTCACGTGGTGCGGAGCAACGCAAACACAATTTGGCAAACTTGCATAGGATGGCAAGAAGGCACAGCTTGTCCTATTTCAGAACGTTTGCTTTGGGGCCCCGCCCTTCCATCCGCGTTGCTTTTTCCGTTGTTTAAAGCACGTACATAACCTCGTACGCACATCACCGTGGTACGGCCAGTATTTGCAGTCTCGCTTTCCCAGTAACCTATCCCCAAAAACTTTACAATAGAAAAATTACCAGAAGACACTCTGGCGCCGGGGCGTAGCCAGGAGATGAAGGCGGGGAGCCACAATGGGCCCTCCCCCTCCCCCCCCCCCCCCCCCCCTGAGCACCTCTTCCCAGAAATTTCTGTGAGCAGGTATAACTGGCCAGAAAACGACGTCGACAACACTCAGCTGGCCCGCACACCCCCCAACCCCCTCTCATAAAGAGCATGCCCCCCTTCCCCACCTTCCCCCCCCCCCCCACCAAGAATCCTGGCTACACCATTTGCTCTGGCGCTAGCGTTTGCTACAGTTGACGCTCATGATAAAAAAATGTCTAAAGTTCCATTTTCCCCACAGTATAAAATATTACATCGACAGAAGTTAAGGTATGTAAACTTGGCCTTCACTGTTCGTCGGTCCATTCCGTTATGCTGACGACGACCCTTGTCGTCATCGACGTTATAATCACGACATTAGGCCACCCCGTCATCCCAAAGCTTCGCGAACACTATCGGGCGAAACAGAAAACTTGTGGACAACCACCACCATTGCGATTCGAACGCAGAACAAGTTATAACTCAGGGTCAGCTTCGATTTCTCTGTTCAATACACGCAAAAGGCAGAAGCGTTTTTATGAGGCAACCGACCGACCGATTTGAATTACATTTGTTGCATTCGAGAGAAAAGGTTAAATATTCATGACTCTTGCAAGCAGAAATATTAGTTAAAACCTGGAATACTTTAGAAGAATTGTCCAAAATTGGCAACTTTGAAAAAAACATACCTACGAAGTTTACAAATCTGTAACTTTGCATCAAGAAGCAGCTATCGCAGATATGCAAACTACATTAATTAGAGCACCTCAAGTGGACAAATTTTACATTGATATGGTTCAGGTGAAATTGATGCGATGTTTACGAGCGTTTTGCAACAGTCTTAATCACAAATTAGTAGAATATTCTAGCGCGATGTGTAATACATCAATTACTTCAACTTTAAATGTATTATTAAATGCCATTTACAGAATTGCGGTGCCTTTTTTTATTTCCGAATTACAGAGTTGTAAATTTAATGCTTGAGCTTTTGCTTCAACATAGCGATTTTCAACAATAATTTCTTTTTAATTGACGGCCTAATTAAAGAATAAGTCGCTTCTACGGCCACTACGTTATAACCTTCTCTTGTAATACAACATTCATCAAATTCGGTTGCTAATATGGTTCCCGAGAAAAACGATCTTCAGTTGAGTTGAGTGGTTGTAGGCTACTGGTGGGATTAGCCTTGCAGTTGCTGCCGGCAATTGCTCCACCATAGCGACACTTAAAATACATAAATCATATAAATCAGACACAGACCTCACAACTACACATAGTCACTCCTAAGGACACCTAGTGGAGGCCAAATCCGTGTCCTACAGGTAACCTAAAAGAAGGCGAGAAAACCTCCTTCCTATCTAACTGGTTTCCGCGCGGGAGAACAATGTCCTGAAGAGAACTGTGGGAAATTCCTGTCTTCTTGAGGGACCCGAATAACACACTCCTTTCCGCGTTATACAGAGTACAGCACATAAGGTAATGTTCTATGTCACCGCACAAACCACACGTTGAACATAATGGAGACAACGGCACGCCAGTCTTATACATCCACGCAGGGGTACGAGCAGAGCCCGTGCGAATGCGGAGCAGTAAAGTGGCTTGGTTTCTCTCCGTTTCCGTGTATGTAGATAGGAGCTCCTGAGTTAACGTTTCCTTTTTACGGCGTAAGCCGACCGTAATTCCTAGCCGCAAATAGGCTGGGCATGATCCCTCGTAATAGCGAGGGCCTGATTACGTCGTAGCATCTCCAATCAGGTTTCCCCCTCCCCTCTTTTTTGTTTGGTGTCCAGAATTTCTATGAATCAGCGTGAACAAGACGGCGGCGTTGGGTTGGCAAGTTGGAGTCGCGTGGTGCGCGCGAAGATCAAAACTTTGCTCAGGCTGCCGGGGTAAGCATCATGTGGTCCTTCCATACCGGCTGTAACGCGGCGTTAAATTATTATTATTATTATTATTATTATTATTATTATTATTATTATTATTATTATTATTATTATTATTATTATTATTATTATTATTATTATATGTGGAAACATGCAAGCACACAAAAGCAACATGGAGAAAGCAAGCTGACAATTGCCACCGAGAGGGGCACAACGCCTGCCTACTCTTTCGGGAGGAGGGAACGAAAAGAAGAGAAGAGAAGGTAGGAAACAATGAAATAGGAAAGAAAATACGAAATAAACAAATGACAGAGACACAGACAAAAGACAGTAGGAACGCGGAAAAAAATGTCTGTAAACGGGAGGCCAAATCAGTTTCCTGCATAAGAGTTAGCAAGGCTCTATGGGCGTGGTCGCGTTGAGCAGCATTCCCTCTCGGAAACAGGCAATACGTCGAGGGTCCTACACTTGAGTGCAATCAGTCCATATTCCTTAATGAGCAGTGCACGTTGTGTGATGAATGCAAAGAGCCCTGTAGTAAACGTGATGGCATTAGTGCCAGGCTAGTCAGCTGTTTATAGAAAGTAGAAATCCAAAAAAGGAAGGTACAAGGCCAGGAACAGGTGGAGCAGCCTCTCAGATGTCAGTGCAATGTATGCGTATGCCATGTTGCGGATACTACAGGTGATTGTGCACTGTTTCTACAATGAATCTTAAAATAATTTAAGAGCAAGTTACTGCTTTCCATAGAGGTCGAGTAGTGAGTTGTAGTTTTTTTTTTCACTTTGCTGGTGTGAAACTGCGGTTCATATGTCTTAACGCTCAAAACAAAGAATGCGACTGCAAAGCCCTTTTTCAAAAAAATCGACCAGTAGCTAAATTCAATACACCATACTGCTAGCGATTTCAGTTGTGTATGTAGGTATCTGAAGACCACGCAAAAAAAAAAAATGTCCCTGAAAGATGAGAATTAGCAGCGTTCTAATAGACTTGTCAGTGTATAAAGTCTAGATGATGTTGGCAACTTGCTAATGGGACACAAAATCAATTTTATGCACTTTCAGGGTGGCAGTCATGCATATGTATCACTGGATCTTGTTCCTCTGCGCAACAAAATGGCAAAGTCATACCTGTATCAGTCTCAGACAATAGCCAAGTTACATTTACCCTAGGATCCAAATTGAAACAGACAAAATTTGGGGAGACTTAACACTGTAAACTCCCAGATGACGTTAATCCGTAACAAATTGAAACTTGTGAGAAACGTAAAGAAAGTTTCTTTTGACACTTGCGCAGAGAACCTATATTTACAGGTGGGAAAATTTTAAAAGCAAGAGTAAAAAGAAGGAAGGAAGAAAGAGAAAAGCAGAAGGCAGGGAGGTTAACCAGAATAACGTCCGGTTGGTTACCCTACACCGGGGAAAGGAGAAAGGGGAAAACAAAGATGACAGGGAGATAGAAAGGAGGGAAGGAAAGAAGGAAGTTCATGGTTAGCTCGCTGATGCGTGTGGTCTCATAAAAATTACATTAATAGTCACAGACGTTCACACAAGCCCGTCGCCCTCAAGAAGCACAAAAGCGCTTTCACCGCTTTGTGGGCCGAGCGAAGGGGACGGTGTTCCAGCCGTACCTGCACAGAAAGCGGCCGATTGTCCAGTTTTTGGAGAATGTTAGCAAGTTCTTGTCTTTCTGGGGCATATCGTAGACACAGCTGGTGGTCGATATTTTCTTCGGTGCCCCAGACCTCACACGCTGCACTATCGGTCACTCCAATTAATGTAGAGCATGCTTTGTAAAGGCAACTCCTAACCAAAGGCGACAGAGAATCGTAGCTTCACGTCGAGGAAGTATGAGCGGCGGTCGGAGTTGCAGTGAGGGTTTTAATCGATGCAGTCGTGCAAGTCCTAAGTTTGGCGAGTTCCACTCGGTCAGCGAGAGACTGCGTGCCAGGTGTCGAAGCTGCCTTGCGGCGTCTGTCCACGAAAGCGGAATTGGAACGCTGTGCTCTTCTTGATGTGCGGTGCGAGCAGCGTTATCGGCAGAATCATTGCCACTGAGTCTACAATGACCAGGTGCCCATTGAAAAACAACCTCGTGACCTTTTTGTTGGACGTGATGGTGAAGTTTCACGATTTCGTATGTCAGCTGTTCGTGACATCCGCGCCGGAGAACTGAATGCGTGCATTGTAATGCCGGTTTTGAGTCAGAGAACAGAGCCCATTTTCTAGGTCTTTCAGTATCAATGGATTCCAGTGCACGACGCAGAGCCGTTAGCTCTGCCGCCGTTGAGGTCATGACATGCGATGTCTTGAACCGCAGTGTTATTCCTCGCGCTGGTGTAACCACCGCACCACCAGAACTGGACGACGAGGTTGATCCATCTGTATAGATGTGCACGTGGTTGCTGTACTTTTCATGCAAAAGAAGTAAGCTCAGTTGTTTTAGAGCAGGGGCCGGTAGCTCTGTCTGCTTCTGTAGTCCTGGAATCATTATATGTACTTGCGGACGGCTTAAACACCGCGGAGGAAACACTGGCTTGGCCGCAGCTGCGAACCCTGAAGTAAACGACGCACGATGTGCACTGACAGTAGCGCTAAATGTCGAGCAGGGCCTTTCAGCAGTGAGGCTCGACAGGTGGTGGGAAGGGGTCCCAGCATTATGTCTGAGATGCTTATACATTATCTCAACAGTAATGTGCGTCATGCTTGGGTAATCCTGCGCAATGGCAAGAGTTTCAGCCGTTGATGCACTGCGTGGTAAGCCAAGACATATCTTAAGGGATTGGGCTTGAATGCTCTGAATCGTACGCAGGTTAGTCTTGCAGGTGTTGGATATTGCAGGCAGGATGTACCCCAGGAATCCAACGAACAACAGCATCTATACACGCTATGCTACAGCTGTACAGTGAAATGAAAGATAGTGAAAGAGCAAGCGTCCTTAGGTATAAGGAAAAACAGAACGCCAAATAGCTACGGTGTCAGCTGGAGCTTTTTTATGAACTTGGAAAATGCGCAGCATGGTTTCTTTAGAAACCAGATTAAGGCTGCGAAAAGAAAACTTGAAACAACAATGAAAATGAGTACAAATAGGCTGTCATTTCAGCACGGATTCAGCGATTATGGTTGGTTGAGAGACACACTAAACGGCTACTGGGGGATGAAAAAAGTTATGATACCAAAAAACTAAGTGCGTAAAGTACTATACTGAAATGGAGAGACAACCGATTCTGATTTGACAAAGCGTGCTTTCGTCGAACGGTATCCAGACTTAGTGGAACAGTAGCGGCTGGGAGGGGAAGCCTTTGAGGTGATTTTTTTTTTTTTACTACTGATGTCAAGTACAGGAGAGAGTACTAAAGCTAGTGTTGAAGCGCCGATCAATTTCTGTGAAACAAAAAAGTTCGATTGAAGGGCTAGGCTCAGGAATATCTCCAGCTCCGGATAGGCTAGGTGCAAGCTGTTAAATGTGTACTAAGCCGGGCACTGCACTGTGTTATAAAGGAAGTGTGTGAACCGAAACAACTGGCCCATTACTTACAGAGCTGCTCAGGTTGTGGTAACAAAAGAGACCGAATATCCAGCTGAGTTGTTGTTGTTAGGGTGTCACCGACCGGTAAGCCTTACGAATGTCGACTATAATATCTTTATAAAAATTTTAGCCAGCAGGCTACAGAGCGTAACTAAAGCTCTGATTGGGCGGCATAAAAGGTGCCGTATCAAGGATCTCACCATTTGCACCGACGTACATGTGGCAAGAGGCATAGTAGAGTGCTAGGACGCTTTCAGAGGCCGAGTTGCAATGTTGCAGCTAGCCCTGGCGAAAGATTTTGAACAAATGGGACATAAAATTCTCATGGTGGTTTCACTATGTGAATATTGGAAACGTTATTCTAAATGAAGTAAAAATGGCATATTCGGAGTGTACAATGCGAATAATTAAAAAAGAACAGACAGAGTGTATTAGTGTAATTATCTGTAAGGCAGGGCGATCTATTATTATCGCCTTTGCTTTTTGATTGGTACCTCGAGCCATTCTGCTTAAATAATTGTGTCTAAAAAGGAAAGTATCCGTGGTTATGCTCTCAAGACGTCCTGAGGGAACCCGGTTGAAAACGAACCGTCGGACATTTATTTTTTAAGGGAGCCATGCGATAGCGGTTAGATATCAGGACAACAAAATGGAGTTAGCAGGCTAAAATGCTAATCGCATAAACATTCAGAACATCCAAAAGTTCTGCGGATCTTGCCATTATTTAACCCCACCTAGCCTGTCGCAATTTCGAGACACGCCGAATCGCGGCTCCTAAATCCGAACGGCACGCTTGGGCGAAAGAAACCTTGAATATGTAGTGTGTAGTCATTCGGCTAAACCTTGAGAGGCCAACGTCCCGGACACACCAAACAATGCTCTGCGCACGGAGTTACCAACAAAGGTGAACAATTTAAGAAATTCATGCGCCGCTGCATCCATCAAAGGACGAAAATTATAGTAATGTCGAACGCTTCATATGATGACATGAGATGCGAGATGGTCAGCTTGTCAATTCCTAGTTTGTACTGTGCAAGATTATGCGGATATAAATATTCTTTGGTGCTATAAAGCATCCATTTAAGTTTTAAATATTTAGATTTTAGGCGTCAAATGTTGCGAAACTAACATTGGATTTTTGAAGTATTCTGAGGTGTCATTCAAATGTTTCTTTTTCTCTTCAACCAAATAAAATTGAAGTTATCATAGGCTGAGGTACGGAGAGTGTGTTACAAAAGAGAGTGTGTTACAAAGTGTGTTATAAAAGTCTAAAAGTGTTGAGTTTTATAAATGTTACCTCCCATTTACACTGTACGATATAGTCGCGCCCAGTTGTGATCCGTACCAGCGTCTTGTCGAGGGCCTCCCTGACGTAACCGATGTCGAGGGCGATCTCGTTGCGAGCGTTGACGAAGTCCTCGAAAGCCCGATGGCACTCACGCTCCAGGAACTTGCAGTAGGCCAGCGCCAGGTCCTGTTTTGGCAGCTGCACGATGAGCTGCCGGTCGCGGTACTTCTCCCCCGGGCTGCCCAGCCTCGGCACCTTGTGGTTCGGCAGCTGAGCAAAGTACTCCTCAATCTGCAAAGCGGAGAACACTCAAGTGGCACAAGTGCGTGAAGTAACCCTGGCACTGAGGTGTTTATGACATCCCTGTTTGCGTGGGCAAATCAGCGAAGGTGCCACGCGGTAGCCCTCTGAGGCTTTATACACTTCGCCGGCACAAGGTTATAGCTACAGTCATTCCCTGAAAGTAGGCTACGCTCGTGCAAATGGCCCCAAGTTCTAACCCGATCAGCATTCTTTGGGCACCTCAGTCAGTTTGCATTAGGTGTGTAACCTATTTCACATGCCCAGGGACCAAAGTTGGCTACTAACTTGGGACACTAGATATGTTGTTGGCTGCTATGCTGCCGAGCTGACATGGTACCCTCAGCATTTCCCCGATTGGACAAGATGCTGCCTGGCCTAGTAGACCAGGGTGCAGCCCTTGGCAACATTAAATAAACATCAAAATGACAATGCCAGTCGCCAAGTGACTGTTGGCATTAAGCACTTCCAGCTTGTGATGTCTATTATGTTGATTCCACTGTATGCACTCTTCTATACGTTTTTCAATTTGTGCGTTGTAGAAATCCGGTAGTGAACATGAAAAAAAAGTTGTGGCCTAATGGTTAGAGCATCGGGCTGCTGTGCTGAAAGTAAAATGTTCAATCCCACCGTCGCCAACGCATTTCTTTTTAATGACGCGGTCGAAAACGAGGCGGGACAGGAACCTACCTAAAGATTACTGCAAGGTGTCTGGAATTAGGCATAGAATGATAGGCATTAACAGAGACGTCCCAAAGCATCACTGTGGTTATGAGAGACGCGGCAGTGGAGGACACCAGATACTGTACTGTACCATACTGATAATGTTAATTGGGAAAAAAAGTTGCAGACAGCACGAATGAAGAAAGATCAAACATGCAAGCGAGAGAAATGGTTCAACATGAAGTCACAAAACAAGAAGGCCCGACTTCAGGCATTGTCGCTTGACCCTTAGGTGCCTTTCTGCCTGTTCCCGTTCAAGGACGAAACTGTTCAACGTGCTGCTCATGTGCCGCTCGTTAGTGCTGCATTGCGCGGATGACACCGGCTTGCACGAAGCAACTACAGTTAGAAGCCTTTCTGCGGACGATTTCCCGTACAAATTACGAATAGTGAGATAAAATGAACAGGCAGCGCGATATTCGGTATTCCCTTTAAAGTGCATGTTACCGCTCGTTCCCTCTCGCTCTTTCTTTGCGTGGTACGTGTACTTGCTAATGGAAAGTATTGACAGAGCTTTTCTTCCGTCGGTCGCCGTGGTCGTCGTCCGGGTAGCTTCCGCGTCCTAACGAATATCTGCGCCATGCACGCCAAACCGATCGTGCGCAAGTGTTCGATTATGACGTCATGCATTCTCTCCCTCACTCTCTCTCGTACACACACATGTAGCGCCTAGTTCAGCGCCGGGCGTGTTTGCGCGTGTTTGTGAGGGAGTTCTCTCCATCACTTAGCGCTGATATGTCGTTCTCAAGATGAGGTTAGCCGTTCTACTACACATACACTGGGTGCTCAGAGGGCATGCAATAGTATTTTTCGAAGCAAGCACGAAGAGCGAAATAAGTTGAATCGCGTGAACGTCGTCATGTTTGGCTAAACGTCGACGCACCGCCGCTGCGAGAGAACGGGAACAACAACGGGGGTTAAAAGCAAGATGAGAGCGGGAGCATGGTCTGGCCGCTGGCGAGCGTGCGCAAGGAACAAGCGAGACCAGAACGTGACGCCGCCAAAAACATGGCACAGAACTCGTCTCATTGAGAGCTCGTCTCATTGAGAAAACAGGCATCTACAAGAGAAACTAGACAGATAATACACGAGTGAAATACGGACGAAGCAATGATATTAAAACATTTAAATTAAAGTTCAAATACAAAACCATATCCGGAAAAATTAGAAAAAGCTTGTCTACCTTAATTCCTTGCCTTGCAGATTAGATTTGAACAAAAGAAAGTGTTATATAAGTAGCAGTCTAAATAGTATAGTAATTAAAAATTAGTAATTAGTTTGTGTGACTGTCCACAACTGAAAATTTGCTCCAACGTACGAAAACGTTACAATGGGACTCGGGTTAACTTTCCAGCGTTTAGGCCTATATCAGAATTGAGAGATACGAAACTCAGCGTAGAAAAAAAAATGATACTTGGGCATTGAAGGGTTAATCACATACGCTGGGCGACCGAATGTTTCGCGTTATCTCAAATTCCGACATACCGGAGAATCTTCGTACTAATCTTTTCTTTTCTTGTACGTCACTCAATTAATGAGACGTGAAGTGCACCCGCCCATGTGGGGCGCTGTTCGGCTACTCGTACCTTCGCACTAGACAGTCCCGGTGGCACCCAGGAGTATCCCTCCTGCAGCGTCTTCTCCTTGGAAGTATGCTGCGAAGGGTCGGACGCCTTGATACCGATGCGGTCGCGCACGTTGACGAACTCTTCGTGGTACACATCGTGCGATTCTCGGGGGCACTTGCAGTTGTTGCACACTTTCCTGCACAGCAAAGAAAGCGCAAACGCGCTTAGTGGTCACTCCTGAAGTCAGCGCAGCGACCACACTCGGCTGGAAGGTGACACGCAGCCAGCGCCCTTCGCTGACGCAGACGTGGTAACAACGTAAGAATAGAATCACACTTATACAATTTGGGGTACCACGTTTTACTATCGAATGTCGCATATTATTTAGCCCTGTAAATGGGCTACCATGGAACGATTGATTTATGAATTGCCCCATTATTTCGTTTGTACTGTTTAACAGCGGGAAATGTGGCACCTGGTATCACAGGCGCCGCTGTAAGAAAACTTAGGTCGACTTAGAAAGCGCAGGTCTTTATGCTGGGAATTTATTGCCGTGTGACTTTGAGGCACTGTTTAAATTGCTTCTGTCTGACGGTTCAGTCCTTCCTACGGAGCTACACGCACAAGATTCAAATGACACATCACTGCAACCTGTCACTCCACCGTCTCCCTCCCCCAACCCTTAAATACATTCATCAGTCAGGGCCCAGTGAAGGTGCGTCATATTCGAGCAGTGAGATTTACAAATCCAAGGATCAACCAGAAGGGACGCGGATAGAACTGTAGAGAGGAGAAGAAGAGGGGAAGAAGGAGTGGGAGAACAAGAGGCAGTTCCCATACAAAGGAGGAGGGGGGGGGGGGGGGGGGGGCAAGTGACGTGAGAAGGAAAGGAAGCCCACTACTATACGACAGTGGTGGCGGGGAAGCTGGATAAGCTTATGTTACAGGTGCGGTACAGTACATTGATGATATTTTTGAAAAATAAACCCATGCAAATATGTCGAGCGGACAAAGTCCGCAAAACATGCAGAAGTATAGCCGCATTAATTAAGGCCCACCGCAGGCTCCAGGCGACGCTGCGGAAGCGGTCGACCGTCAAATCAACACATCTGTGCCCACTGCGTTAGCTTTGCGGCTATGGCATTGCTAGAGGACGCGGATTTGATCCCAAGCGCGGCAGCCGCATTTAGACGGGGTCGAAATAGAAAACGCACGTGCACTTAGATTTTGGGACACGTTGAAGAACATAACGGTGTCAAAATAATCAGGAGTCCGCCACTACGGTCTCCCTCATAATCCGATTGCGGTTTTCGCACGTACAGCCCCATAATCGAATTCAAGTTTAATACTTCTGCCACAATGCGATGTGCCATGTAAGGCAACGACTACGCTCAACCCTCTCAGAGGTTATGAAATATGGCGCACAACAACGCCTCACGCAAACACCTCTCCCTGTGTGTTCTGTGCACTACGCAGACAAACAGCAGTGGTGCCCGCAAGGTAACGTGTAACATCAACTCACCTCTCTCGTGTTAGGCTAAACGCTGAAGAAACTAAGCTTTAGCCGTCAGCATCACCGCCAATTATCGTCAATCAAAGCATACAGCACGGAATGCTTCGCTTACATCGATTGCCACAGTGCGTGATACCTGCATAATTTTTTCATGACTGCCTCTCCTTTGCGCGTTGGTGAAACGAAGCCGAAGATGTGTAGGGGCAAGCGCAGCCTAACTATGGACTTTAGTGAAATAGAGGGGATACGGAGCGTCATACAAAACCCTTCGTTTATTAATATGATCTATTTCGGTAGCAGATATATATCGAACGCCGTGCCGTGTCTCTGAAAATAAAAACGTAGTATAGCCAGAAAAGCTAAGCAGTGATAATCACAACTTGTGCAACACTGGTTCCACTCTGCCAAACTCGCAGCGCTCCATACAATATCAGCGGAAGGAGGGATGTCAGTTAATTATTAAAAACAACGTGCTTCTATCCAAGCTCCAGTTAAAACAACATGTATGCACTCGTATACAGAGGCTCAACTATTTATATTTCGCTATTTCGACGGTATGCAGCATGCAGACGTAGTTTCCACTTCGTATATAGACGCTCCGAATGAAATGCGCTAAAGAACACGTTGATCGTGTCACATGGGGCGATGCAATATTTGACGCAAACTTTCCGAGCATTACCACCAAGTCGATCCCGGCTGAGGCGGCCGCATTCCGATTGACGCGTACGCAAAAACACTCATGTACCGCTCTTTTTTGTGCAGGTTGAGAAACCCCATTTGCTCAAAATTATTACGGAGTGCTCCACTACGGCATCCCTCGTAACCCATAGTGCACTTTTCTAACGTTAAACCCCACAACGTCTTTTTTCAAGTACTTTGGTGCCAAGTCCGAGATATCTTCCTTAAGGCTCACCATCTGTTTCTTAAGTGGCGCTCGGTTCATACAGAACGTTGAAAACTTTAAGGTTTAGAAGCTTAAAAATACTTCAATTACTCAAGTGCGAGGACACCACAGGGTGTGCTTTCCAAATCCACCCCAAAAATACCCATGGGGGATAAAGTTGTCCTAGTAGTGCAGGCACGTTTTACGCACGCGAGAAAGCAGTTTTCTTTTTCAGGCTTTCTTCCTTTACCTTAACGTTCGAACTCCAATTTAAAGAGAACAGCCCATCCACGAGCACGGGTCGACATCGAGAGAGTGCCGTTTTTTATTCGCTTTTGTTACCTCTGGCTTTACGGACGGTTTTCATTGATTGATTGATTGATTGATTGATTGATTGATTGATTGATTGATTGATTGATTGATTGATTGATTGATTGATTGATTGATTGATTGATTGATTGAATTTTGGCGTAAGGGCAAGGGATGGTCAAAACGCGCCAAACACACGTATCATGTATTTGATGGTGTGGTGAATGACAAAGGGTATATGTGACATGTCTGTATAGTAGCTCGAAAAAATTCACTGTAAAGTGCGTAAAATATGTATGTATTAAAGATATGATAATGATACATAGGCTGTACTATGAGAAGTTAGATGAAAATAAAAGATAAGCTTCGAAGGGGCTATCTACTAAGATGTGTCACTGTCAGTAGCACAACTGCCTTATCAGGGCACTTTGAAAGTAAAGGCCTGGAGGCGTGCTTCACAAAGAAACGCTACCATGGCAACAGCGGCCTCTGGAGAGAGGTCGAGTTACAACTTTCTTCAGCTAATTTAATTCAAGATTGATTTTGTAATGAATACCAGTTCCTTACCAAAAAAAAAAGAACAAATTGCTGGATGTAGACGAATATGTTGTCTGTAAGCTAAAGGAAAGTGTTTTTTTCTTCTCATTCTTCTTTCTCGCGTCGGCTTCTAGGCAACCCCGTAAGACGTGGATGATGGTCAATCTGTCACTACGTTTACTTGGGAAGGGAGGTATTTCACAAGTGAGCAGCTGATTGTATGAGCCATACGTGCGTGATAGCTATTCTCAAGCAACTTAGGAGGACATCGGCTTCCCGTCATTTGGCTGTTGATGGCCAAATCCCTAGACTTGGTTTTATTAAACGAAGCTTATTAGACGTTTCAGCATCCCTTAGGCGTTTCCAATAGCTTCTTAGTTTTCTTTGCACGAATGGCTTCAAATCTATGGTTGCGACACCTATGAAAGCGCTGCGAGCTTTTGTTGCTATGGGCGTAGCGAGTTCATTACCCTCGATGCCTCTGTGGCCATAAACCTGGCATATTAGGATACGTTGTTCAGATGCATAAATAGTGCACAGAAGGAAATATAATTAAATAATTACAGTACTTTTACGCTTTTGTAGCGACATTAAAGCCTTGACTACGCTTATTGAGTCTGGAAATGCAATTGCCTATTCTCTAGTTTATGTTGCATGATGTGGTGCACATCTGACAATAGCGCATAAGCTTCAGCAGTGAAGATGCTTGTTAGTGGGTGCAGACCATCGTATTCCGAAAATGATGGACCGCTGGGCTGCGTAAGACACACCGGGATGTGACTTTGAAGTGTCGGTGTAAAATTTCGGGCATGTGTACTTGGCTTGGAGCTCAAGGAAGTGCATTCGAATGAGTGCCTCTGCAGCATGCTGTGTGACCTTGATAAACGTTGTGCCACATTCTATCAGCTGCCACTGCCACGGCGGTAGCAGCTTTGCTGGAGGCACTGAACCAGTTTGTAAAAGTTAAGCCCCTATTTCTTCACTGAGCTTCCTCACATGCAGTGAAAAGGGCTCCCTCAGCGGGGACCGATTATTAAACACTATGGCACAAAACAAATCGTTTACGGTTGTGTAACAAGGATGTTCAGGATTTCAATGTGCCTTCAGAAAATATCTGAAACTGGAATATCGCATCTCTAAACGGAGCGACCACTCGTTTGATTCTATGTAGGCGCTTTTTTACAGTACTTGTCCTGGAGGCATCAGTTGAGAGGCGGATGTCTAGATCATGAACTACATCTAAACGTTTTAATGTGCTTGACGTTGCAGAATGATAGATTACAGTACCATACTCAAGGCGAGAGCGAACGAGGCTCCTAGGCAGGTTCAGGAAGCGTTTCATTCCTATCACTAATCCATGTTGTGCGCGACAAAAACTTTAAACGGTCCATTGCTTTCAAACAGTTCGTCTTTGGGTACTTAATATCGGCCATAAACCTAAGCTTCGAGTCTGAAATGATTCCTAGGAATTATGTTCGTTGCTCACAGAGAGTTGATCTCCCTTGATCACAATACATGACACTGCTATTACACCTTTCCTTTTAGAAGAATACGCGAGTGCTTCTCTGGGGGTTTATATTAAAGTCATTTTCATCGGCCAACTCAGAAAATTCAATCATTGCAAGCTGTACTTGTCCTTGGTAGACGGCATTATTGCAAGAGTTAAAGCCTATCTGCACTTCTACAGTACAAAACATTGTGCGTCGAATGACTGTATATAGGCAGGGAAGTCATTTTTACAAGAAAGAGTGCGTAACTAAGCACGGCCCCCTTGCAGCACGCCAGTATCTTGGGTGAATGGTCCAGACAAGGCCCACTGCCCCCTCTTGCATGAAACGTACGGTTAACCCATGGCAGAAAAATATCGGAGAATTCCGAAGCGGTCGTGTCATACGCTTTGTATCAATCGAGAAATACTAAGAGAAAAAAATCTGTCTATGTACGAAGGCATCACTAATGTATGCCTCAATGCGGACAAGATGGTCTGTTGTTACCTCCCTTCTAGGAAACCAGATTGAAGGTAGCCTAGTATTTTCTAATTTTCCAGGTGACATATTAAGCGCCGGTTTACTATTTTTCGTACAGTTCGCACAGAAAGCCTGTTAGCGCTATTGGCCTGTAGCTGCTTGCTAAGGACGGGTCTTCGCCTTGTTTAAGTATTGTTTAAGTATGTGACAAGATTACTCTTACGTGTATTGCATCTACAGTGCGCATCCGCATATCGGACAACGTGTATATAGTATCTCATTGTACCATAACATAATCACCCACTACCTACCTTTCCCTGTATTTCCCACTTCCCCTTTTCCCAGTGAAGAGTAGCAGGCTACAGACACGCTCTCCAGGCCGACCTCTCCTCCTTTCTCTTCATTAAAATCTCCTTCTCTTCCCGGATGTCCATAGCATTTTTTCACGTGGAAGTAATGAACCAAGCCGTCCACGTGGAAATCAAAAAAAGAATGTTTTCATTGTTTCAGAGTCTAGGGACTTAATCATTTGGTAATTACGATGATAATGATGATGATGACTTATGAGCATTACCTTTGAATCGGAACAGTGATAAACCAACACCTAGACTGCTTGAGTTAATCAGGTATCCTATACATGCTTTTTATTCTAGCACTTTGTATACGTCTTAATCAGTTTTCTCTTCCTCAAAACTTCTATATCTACCTTGTACCGCTACCTATGCCTGTAACGAATTCGGTCGTGTCAATCTCCTCCCTGATTTTTTTTCCCACCAATACTCTTAATGTCTCCTGCTTATCTTGGCTGCTGACCGACTGATACTTCCATCCACTTTAAATGCAAGCGCTTCTGGAAGGTGCATCCGTTCCCTACGGGCCTTGCTGGGTTAAACCCTTCGCATTCCATTACGATGTGCTGAATGGTCTCCGGATTTTCCAACAGCATACACATGGCTCATCTTGTTGCAAACATTTGCTCTGGTGTGCTTTTGTCTTTAGGCGACCAGCTCGAGCCTCAAATAGCCTTTGTATTATCGCACAGATTGTCCCTTCTAACTTCCTTCCTGTCATTCTTCAAATCTTCATGATCTTTCTTTTTTCGATTATTTCCATTAAACTTACTGTCTCTGTTTCTCTAACTATTTTTTGATGACTCCTGGTTGTCTATTTACACTTTCAACTACCGTGCACTTAGGTGCCAACTTTCTTGACTCCTTCCTCCATTCTGTGTCCACGCTTTTAAGGTACATACATGTATGCACTTTAGCCGCCCAATTATTTTTGCCCGTGTTCCTGAGTCTATCTTCAAAACTAATTGTTATCTGCGCTTCTATGACTTCAAACAAGGCCCAACCGATGCCGCGCTGCACTGTCTTATTTGTGGTTTTACCGTGGGCTTCCAAGACAACCGACCTACCCATCTTACTTAACTTCCAACCGCGACAAGATATCCGATTTTAAGCACAGAATGGCATTTGCAAACGTTAGCGCTAACTCCATTACTCCTCTCTAGATTCAGCTGACTACCTCATAGTTATTGTAGACACAAAGTACTCTGCGTTTCATTATTGATGCGTTCCGCGTTCCCTTTATTTTCAGATTATCTTGATGGGTGCTTGAGTAAGCCTTTTCCTAGTTTTTTTTTTATGGTAATCATATTGCTTGACTATGGGTACCACTTGGTGCTTAATTGATGTCACATAATTACTTACCTCTTCGTTAAAGATCATAATTCCTGATTTCTCTCTGCTAAACGTAAGGCCTAAATTTTTCGCTGCGTCTCCACACATATTCTCAAGTCTCTGGAACTCTCTTGCACTATAAGCTAAGGCATGGCACTATATCGATCGCATGCATCAGCCCAGGGACCTTCCGTTGCATCCTTTGCTCATTACCAATGTAAGATATATATAACCCTAATATACTGCCTTCCAGTCATCTATGACCTTAACATATCGTACATGATACAATCGCCACCTGGCTCCAACTTGTTGCAACAAATGAGAGAAGCCCGACGCTCAGTTAGATTAAATGGATGGTTTCTCGAGGCTAAAGATACCGGGGCCGCTTGCTGTTTCAGCTGCCAACTTTTCCACCGTTGGAAGCCAACAAAGTAAATCAACACACCTGACCCGTGGAGTGTTCCCCAATCAGGACGTCCTGGTACATTCTTCAGAACGACTTCTGCGTTAGCAGCGAAGCTTTCTATCCAAAGAAACGATACGAATTTCCTGGCACGTTCTTGCCAACATTAATTTTGGGGCCAGTTTCGGCCTTCGTTTCGGTGCAGACGGCATATTTAAGACGTGCGAGATCGAGATTGCAGACGACGATTTCACCACGTTCAAAGGTGGAACTGCTTCACGCAATAAAGTCCGCGCGCGAGTAATGGCCCAGGTGCCAGAACGCGTGCCGGCGCAGCTGGCCCCCCGTTGGCACAATCGCCCGCGCGTAATTATGCTCGGCTTTAACGGACGAGATTAACGAATTTCAGAGAAGCTCCGCGAAGCGCTCTTCTTGGTCAAGGCCGTCGCTCTTGCGCAAGTGATGGCGCGCAGTGTCCTTCTGTCTGCCGCTTCGCATCTCTGTAGGATGTGCGCCACCGCATGCTACTTGAGCCGCGCGTGCCGTGCATTTAAAGCGCAATGCGGCTGTGCGAGCCAAAAGAGTATTACAAGGAAACCGAGCTCCGAGCCCAGTGCACTGCGAGATCGGTGCAAGCCTGCCTCTTTCCGGTGTTCTTGCGGTTGTTGTTTAGGTAACAGTATTGGATTTTCCAATTAACTAGCATTTAGAGAACATTTAGATTATATGAAAATCTCCTACGTTGTCTAGCGAAAGAAAAAAAAGGTCATGAGCAGTTTTGCCCGAGAAAGCAAAGCACTGCTATGCATAGGTGATTCAACAAGAACTAGAGCAAGGTGTCGCAGTGCAGATTAAAACTGGAGTCGGCCTTGGTGCGTCTGGTTTTTACTGGCCGCCGCGAGGGCCTCCAGGACGCCAGTCAGGCTAGGTTCTTTCTTTTTCTGTTTTGTTTTCTAATTTTCTATCATTTTAAACAGCGAGGGTCGCTGCAGATACGTTCTTTCTCACGCCACATGCCTATCCATGCAGGTAGAGTGCTGTTAACAACAGACATACAGGCACTATAGCGTGCCGCAGTACACCATACCGGATCTAATAAAGGAAACGAAACACAAACCAGCTATTCAAATATTCAGTAGCATAGTTTCATTGTCTCGCGAGAATAAGGACATCGGACTGTTTCCCACACCCCTCTTTCTTTTTTCGTTTATTTTTATTTTATTTTCATTTTATATTTCTCTCACCTCCGAAAGCCTCTGCACTACTACGAAGCGCTGACTACGGTGTTACAATTTTAATTTCAGACCACACAGCCCTAGACCTCGAAACCCCGTTTCCGTTCACCATCGCCTCACCGCGCTTGTTCGGACGCCATCCAGGGCTCCAAGTCGAACCCTCTCATGTCGCGAAGCCCCCCTCTTCCACCGCCACCCCCCCTTGTCGCTTCCCGGGAGGCCGCGCACTCGCTGTAACTGACCTCGTAAAACGCTGGCCGTAGTTTCATCCAGCGACCCCGTTCGTTCGCGAGATTATCGCCGTGAACGGGATTACATTTGCCGCATCGGAGACATCCGCCAAGCGCGTCGTTCCTCGCACGAATGATCGGAACCAGTATACGAAGAAACATGGACTGGGCTCCGAAATCGCGGCCCGAGGACACAGCGACGCTGTCTGGCGGGTCTGTCGATCGTATAACACGTTCGCGATTTGTGCCCAGGGTCACTGTTAGCCAACAGCGTGGCTGCGAATGCGAGCACAAAGACGCACATCCTTTTAGAATAGCCTCAGCATGAGGCGCCATGTCATTGGCAGAAACCGCCGCTAATGGCCTGAGATCGGAAACAATTCAGACGGTCTCCAAGCGACGGCGAAAATTATATTGGTTCTGTGGAGCTACGTGGCGCTTGCATATTTTTAAAGCTTGGTACATGATTGTTGGGACACCCTGTATATACAAAACGCATGTGTACGTTGGCCATTTATGTACACTATGCTATATGTGTATGTCATATGACCTGTACGTTTTACGTTTCTGTTGCAGATACAAAGGGACTGGTGCGGGACAGCGCCCTATGTGAAAAAAATTCACAGCCATTCCACTCTGTGAAGCTGGATGACCCGCGGAGCTGCATATAACTATAAAGAAACGAAAATTAAAAGATATATATAATACAAATATGCACGTCGTTGTGTTTATTTGTATTTGCATTTATCTCGTGGACACAGTAATTATGGCTTTATAGTCCCTATGATAGACGACCATGGGCTCTGTGACGACACTGCCGATGTTCTCAGCGAACGTTGTCTCTACGCGCGACCGATGGCCCGTCGCGGATACATTGGTGGTGGTGTAACATTGAAGGCCGAACCTTTCCAAGCGAAGCGCCAAGAACCACTTTCAGTCGGGACGAGACACATCGACGTTAAAGACACCCGCAATGACGAGGGGATTGGGGTACAACACCCGGAGGATACACCCAAATGTGTCGATCATAGAGTCTTCAAGGTCCCTCTTTGACGTTCCTGCATGAACCTCTACGGTGGCGTCAACGATTCGGTCTCCAGTCTGTACGGCGCTCGCGTCGTCAAGGCACAGGGCGCAGCGGCCGCGCTGCCGTTGTTTGCCTAGATCGCAACACATCAAACCATCATCCATCACAGGTTTTGACACATCTGGCCTCAAACGCAGCTGGGCCACATACACCGATACGATTTGGCTTTATGCTTAAACTATTTCAGCTCTATGGACGCCGACATCGTTTTGGCCTATGCATATCACGAAACGCCGGAAACTATAGCTGAAGACACCTTCGGCTAGTTCAAACTCCATAAAAAAAGGGCGTAGCCGGCGCCCTATTTCTGCGCCAACGTATCGTTTTTACCATATCAACAAAAAATGAGTGTGCCACGGAATGGCCATTTCACGCAGGCGCAGCTCCAAACCAGGAACTTCGTATAGACGACTTCAACTCGGCATACAAAGGCAGGGCTTTGCCAAATGCGGTAAAGCTGCTTCGGTCCTTTCTCTGACCATAAGGACTCAGCAATACGGTTTATACAGAAATACGACGTATGTGTCCTCGTCGCTGTGTCCGCACACTCAGCACCTTCATTGTAACATTGTTCTCTGAAATAGCCTGCTGAACCTGCGGTAAATCGATGGCCGCAGAAAGAATAAGAAAAGACGCAGTTTCGACCGAAAGGCGAAGCATCAATTGCGATAGCAAATTAGTGGACAGAGAGAGAGAGAGACAAAAAGGAAGGAAAGACAGGGAGGTTAGGCTGTGTAAATACCGGCTCGCTACCCTGTGCTGAGGAAAGAGATAAAGGGAATAAAATGAGAAGGAAGAAAGAAAAAAAACCCAGAAAAATTCACACAGTAACGCGATGTTACGCGCAACGATAGTCAAAGGCGGTCGCACAATTCTCAAGTCCCTAAAAACTTCAGCAAAGCCCTTAAGGCCTTGAGTGCCGGAACCCGTCTGGACCACTGTCCTAGGGCTTTTTCTTCTGTGAAGGGGCGATTGTCTAGTTTTTTGAACGCGTTACCGAGCACTTTTCTTGGCATATTGTAACGTGGACAGTCACAGAGGAGGTGCGCGATCGTCTCTTCGCAGCCGCAGATGTCGCAAGCAGGGCTGTCGGCCATCCCAATGCGGAAGAAATAGGAGTTCGTGAATGCCACGCCGAGCCATAGGCGGCACGGAAGTGTCGCTTCCGCTCGTGGCAACCCTGGTGGAAGACGGAGTTGCGATTTTGGATCCAATCTGTGAAGACGTGCGTTCGTGAATTCACTGGTGTGCCACAGAGTTAGCATAAGCTCCCGTGCGAGGGAGCAAAGACTTGCGGCTGCATCTCTTCTTGACAGCGGTATGGGTATAATTTGGACACCATCGTGGGCCGACCGGGCAGCGTCATCCGCCCGATAATTTCCGGAAATTCCGCAGTGACCCGCTATCCACTGATAGATAATGTTGTGTCCCTTGTCGATTGCGTGATGGTGGAGTAGTCGGATGTCTGCGACTAATTGCACATTTGGTCCGTGGTTGAAAGGGGACAGCAGACACAGGAGAGCTGCCTTTGAATCACGAAAGATGGACCATGAATGTGGTGATTTGGGACCAATAAACTCCAGAGCAGCACGGATAGCTGCGAGTTCAGCAGCCATCGATGATGCAATGTGAGACGTCTTGAATTTGATAGTGACAGATTGAGCGGGAAGTACCACTGCTACACCTGAACTTTTAGAGGAGACAGAACCGTCCGTGTAAACGTGGATGCGCTCGTTACGTTTGTCATGTAGGAATGAAAGAACGGTTTGTTTGAGGGCGAAAGATGACATCTCCGTTTTCTTTTTTATGCCGGGAATAACAAGAAGTGCCTGGAGTGGATGCAGCCACCACAGCGGTAGAGATGGTCGTGCTGCAGGTGTGAAGTTTGACGGTAGACTTCCGTGGTTGGCGGCAAAGATTCTGCTGAACGCTGAACGAGGTCGAGCGGCAGGAAGGGAGCCGAGATGATGCGATGAAAGTCGGGCGAAGTACATGATGTGCATCCTTAAAGAGTCGACATCAATATAAGTATTGATAGGATGGTTATGCGCGATGGCTATTGTTGCTGCCGTTGATGAACACCTGGGAAGGCCAAGGCAAATTCGCAGAGCTTGAGCTTGTACAGACTGGAGGGCCCAGAGGTTGGTTTTACCAGTCCCACCTAGTACAGGTAAGCTGTAGCGTAGGAGACCCAGGAACAGTGTGTTACAGAGTTGGAGCATTGCACTCACAGACGCACCCCATGACTTTCCCGCAAGAAATCTGAGCACGTCTGTTGTCATGACTAGTTTCCTTTTTAGGTAAGAGACGTGAGGACTCCAGGAGAGGTCTCGATCTATTATCACTCCTAGAAAACGGCGCGTCTTATCGTAGGCAATAGGCTGTCCATTAATTCTAACAACGTATTGTCTCATTGATTTGCGCGTGAAAGCGACCATATAGCACTTCTGGGAGGATACCTCCAAACCTCGTGTTCGAAGATAGCTGGATGTTAGTTTGGCCGCTTTTTGGAGTCTGGCGCGCACCTGTGGATGCGTCGCTCCTTATGACCAAATGCATATATCGTCTGCATATATCGACACAGGGACGGATTGTGGAAGGGTGTGAACCAGGTCGATGAGCACCAGGTTAAATATAGTGGGGCTCAAGACTCCGCTTTGTGGTACTCCACGGTGAGTGTTGTGTTGTGATGATGCGCCATCCTCTGTTTGCACAAAGAATGACCTGTCCTTCAAGTAGCTGAATATCCATCGAAACACAAGTCCTCCTAGGCCGACATCGCCCAAGGCGTCCAGGATGGCTCGATGTGTTACGTTGTCATAAGCGCCTGTAACGTCCAGGAACATCGCCGCTGACAGTCTCCTGCTTCTTTCGTGTTGAACAGACGAGACAAGATCTATGACGTTGTCTACCGAAACGCGTCCGCGTCGGAAGCCTGCCATAGCGTCACGGTATATCTTGTAGTGTTCTAAATACCACTTTAGACGTGTTAGCACCATCCTCTTCATCACATTTCCTAGACAACTGGCCAGAGCAATGGGACGATAAGACGCCACATCTAGGGGTGCGTTACCTGGCTTGAGCAGAGGCACAAGGCGGCTGGACTTCCATGCAGCTGGAGCCACTACTTGCTGCCATGAATTGTTGTACACCTCTAGAAAAGCACGCTGGGCTGCTTTACCGACCTTGCCAAGAGCTGCCAAGTCAGGCCCAGGCGATGAGGAACGTCTACACGCTGCCAACGCCGCTTGTAACTCCTCGATGGAAAACAGATTGCCCATACGAGAATCCCGCGAGATCGGAACGTCAAGGGGGTCATGTACGGGGAACGAGGATTGTAGACCAGCAACCCTTAAATAGAAATCCTCCACTACGTGGATCTCTCGGCGACCTTGACAGAGAGCCAGGCATTTGAACGGGTGGCGTTGTTGTGGAATTCGAAGCAGAATTATAGCGGCTTCGAGCTATTCTCCGTCGCGCGGAACGAAGGTACAGGCGTACCAAGTCCACCTACGACCTAAGGAAGGCGAGACGCATACGGAAGATCCAACGTCGGATCAACTCCTTGCCGTCTCTAAGATGGAAGCTTTTTCTGATTCTCTTGATCCACATAAACACCTATCACCTATATGGAGAACGGTTCGCGGTCTTCGAAAATCACCACAACAAATTAGTGGACAGCTATACGAAGTACTGATAGTAGATTTATCGGCCCTATCAACTTGGAAACACTCGCTTAGTGACTCAACCAACAAGCATGGTGTCAGCTCACACAAGCCAACATGAACACATCACACTCGGTGAGCACGGACACCCACTGTCACCACGCTGGTGTAAGCACACCCGCCGTGGTTGCTCAGTGGCTATGGTGTTAGGCTGCTGAGCACGAGATCGCGGGATCGAATCCCGGCCACGGCGGCCGCATTTCGATGGGGGCGAAATGCGAAAACACCCGTGTACTTAGATTTAGGTGCACGTTAAAGAACCCCAGGTGGTCGAAATTTCCGGAGTCCTCCACTACGGCGTGCCTCATAATCAGAAAGTGGTTTTGGCACGTAAAACCCCATAATTTATTATTTTATTCGGTGTGAGCATGAGCGGCAGCAACGAGCCAAGTGACCTTCGTGCTATCCATTCAAAGCGAGAGCTGCAAGAACACATCACGTACAAAGGTATGAGCCGCCTGCACATCTCTTTCAACATAAGGCGCGCGCGACCGCACGCTACCGTGTAAAGTACGCAGTCGCTAACGGAGTAGAACGCCACCCCTTCGCCCTCCCGCGTTGCCTCCCCACATTCCTCCCTATGCCGCGAGAGACTGAGCCACGATCGTCAGTTCCCCTTGCGCGCGGTCACGAAATAGGCACTTGCTGCCAGAGCACAACGCCGCCGCCCCCGCTCCCTCCCTCTCATCCCCCAGCGGCCTCTCGCGCTATGGAAGACGGTGCGTTTGCTCTCCGTTTTCCTCCGTCGCATGCGCTAGATTAAGCCGCGATCATCGGCTTCCCTCGCGTGATTTCACTCGCTCATTACAGCATACGACACGCGGTGACGATGTCATTGCCATTGGACTTTGTACAGAGCATCACCGCGACGGCGACGGCAAAAATGCGCCTGGAAACGGTCATACATTTGCTATCGCAGTAATAGGTGCAACCAGATACAAATCGGTTTGTGCAACTTAAACACTGTGGGCACCGCTTCGTCTGGCGGTGCACATCTATCGACTTCAAGAACAGCAATAGTAGACGTATCGCTTCCTGGGTTTGTGAGGCATGTAACCAAGGTATAAGTACTATAGTATTCTGTATTTCATTTTATTCCGTAACAATTTGCTACCCTCCGCTACCCCTTAGCATAGGGCAGCAAATCG
The DNA here is from genome assembly GCF_038994185.2 of Dermacentor albipictus. NCBI lineage: Eukaryota > Metazoa > Arthropoda > Arachnida > Ixodida > Ixodidae > Dermacentor > Dermacentor albipictus. The sequence goes on along the minus strand of NC_091825.1, from coordinate 83,847,671 downwards.
GGAGAGCACGTGGTTTACCACTCCGCCTTACGTCTCCTTCTCTCTCTACAGACAATGGGTGTGGAGTAATGGAAAACAGCAAATGTCTTCAATAGCATCAGCATTGCTCTCAATGTCATCAGAAGAAAAAAAAACGTGGAAGGACGTACATCCGTGGCCAGAAGTATACGGACCACAGGCTCACCGTAAAAACAGAATTTCTTCGTAATATCAAACGGAATATCATGAGTGCACTCGAACATTCGGAATGCAAAGTTTGGACTGCAGTCTTTAATGTCACATTGCATTCACAGACAAAGATACTTTTGCTGCCGCGCGTACCTTCGCTTTGCACGACCCGCCCTCCGAACGGCTCCACGAGAACTCCAGCAAAAGCACGCTCAACAAAGCATAATATTATGCGCGCAATAAGCAGGAAGACATCTCAATTCTCGTGGTGCAATTGCGCCGAACTTGTCTACAGGATGAAGGCGGGCCACGTAGCTTTTGAAGGGACCATCATCGAAGAAACGAGCAACCATGGCCGCGAAACGGCCTTTCGTTCACAATTCCGAAGCCTAGTATACACGAGGCAACTTCTCGATGCTGCGGAGGACTGCACAGTAATCAAAGCGTGCATTTCCAGCTCTGTGTCACCACGGCGTTCCTGTTTTCTGTACAAAACGCATTCCTGAGTTTGTGACTATGCGTGGATGATGCAATTCCGATCAACCAACTACGTAATTCCAAGCATGCATGCTTGGAATTTCATGCAATCGGCGAAATAACGTCACACGGTTTGCTCGTGCGCTCCTATCCTTTGCGAACGCTAAACCTACCATTAAAATTAAAAGTACGTTAGTTCGAGGTTACACGTAATTAAGGGCTTATCAATACGGCCTTACTTAGGCAGAATAGTGTATTTCAATATTCTTTTTTCACACTAAATATTAAAATAACGAGGAGTCTTGCCCTCTCTTTACAGGCTAATATAGGACAGAGGCCTTCTCGAGGCATTGCAATATGGTCATTATGTGTTGTGTGCTTTTTTAATGCAAGCTTGAAAATATTGATATCGTATATTTTATGTATCTTATTTATGCTTTTTTTTTACTTTGTACTTAGTGCGCATGCGTTCCAATTTTATTTCATTCGTCTTGCCTATTTTTCAACGTCGTGTTTAAATGTTTGCCATCGCTTCATTCTCGACTTGGTTCGTTTCCATCTTTTCATGTTAATCAAAATTCTTTTTTTGCTGTAATATTCATCGCTTATAGGACCTCAGTTCATGTATGAATGAAACGTAGGAGGCACGTGTTTGCAATCTCTTCAACTGGTCTCCTACCTAAATTTAACTGTCTGCTTCATTCCTGGCAGCATTCATTAGCTAATTGAGAACAAAAATAATATAGCGCGAAGAAATAGCGGCGAAATGGCGCATTGTAAAAATTTATACTTGGGATTTATAATTTGTTCTTTGTTTCCTGACAACGGCAGAAAAATGATGTTCATCCTGATTGCTAAGTGCTCTGTAAGACGCAACAACGAGGCTATAGGAGCCGCCAACTATGAGGCTGAATTTAGTAAGTAGCCCACGCAGCCGTGGCCTACGAGCCGAAAGCGCATACTTCAACGTGAGCCTAATTGACATTTCCAGTAAATGCACGAACATCGCCCATGATAAAAACTTCGTTCTAAGGTCAGCGGCCCGGGGGGGGAGGGGGGGGGGGGGAGGGGAATAAATGTACACGTGCTCCATCGGAGACGGCCCGCTCTTTTCCTGCTCCTGTTGCTTTCAGGGCTCTCTATGTATACGCCGCTATCCGTAACGTTCGCCTCCAGGACGGCGAGCACGCACCTCCATTAGCTACACAGGCACCGGGTGAAGCTTGTATCAGACAGGAAAGAGTAATGCACGTGCTCTCTTGATAGCCACGCGGACTTTAGGCACACGGAACAGCTAGGCATACAGATGTGCTTACGCGGACACGATACAGAAATTACCGAGGAGGCCCGTGCAGAAACTCGGTGCACGTGCGATCGAGGATATCGCTCAGCTCCAACGACGGAAGTATAGGGACAGAATATGCGAGGCGAACGCCCAATGCGTGCCAGCGTCATCTCAGTGAGGCACGGAATGCGCCCTAAAACATGTATGAAAACTGCAAGCTTCACTAACTGGAATATCAGGCTTTCTCGCCGTTTCTACATATTTTTTTTGTCTCCTTATTTTCACGCACTCAAGTGGCATTAGGCAAATGCCTGAGTGCACTGCTCCATTTTGTGCATCACATTTCGCGGGTCTATGTGTGGGCTTAAACAGGGCGTCCCAGCTAACTTTAGCCGGAATTTAAATGTATGCGAATGCCACGTAGCTGGACAGAACCACGGTAATGTTGTTTGCCATCGCTTGGAGATACATAATTTTTTCTTCATTTCACCTAATTCGATGGTTAGTCCTAATTAATTAATCAAGTTCTCAAATATTACAATTACATTAGATGTGTTTATGAGAAAATTGTAGAGCGATATGAAAAACTCCCGATACAGCTGTCTGTTGCTCAATACGTGCTGCACATACGAGTGTTGTTTTCCTAACGTGAAAGAATCCCTCAAATGAACGCCGAAATTGCCGCACGACTGGCCACTCGAGGCACTTCACGTGTATTCGCGGGCTTTTTGTTTCTGTCCAGCTACGTGGCCTTCGCATAATTTTAATCTCTGGCTAAATTTAGCAGGCGCACCCTGTATATGGAATGTATGAAGGCATGTTTGTAGTTAAGCTTTATTACATATGTATACATGCGCACGCGCGAGCGCTTTCAGGTGCGACTAGCCAAACGGGACAGGTTTTTCATGGAATTCGGTCTGCACTGTCGTAGGACACGGTACTTACGTGCTTGCTGAATACAAACGTTAGTGTTAGCCGCCGTAGACTAATAATGAATCCCACAACACACGAGGCCTCGTACGCGAACACGTGTAGAGCAACGCTTCCATAGGCGTTGTAAATACTTAATTCTTAAAGAAAGCAGGGCTATGATTCGTCCCCGCTATCTTTTTTTTTTCTTTTTCTTTTTTTGCCCTTCGCTTTGAGCCTTGTAGTGCGCAGTGCGCTGACCGCCATCACGACAGGACTGCTCCAACTCGCCCGAATCATTTACTCTGCTACTCTGCTAGTTTACATGGCATCGCTTTCGAATATTTACTTCCCCTTTCTCTGAATTCACAGCACTTACGCCTCCCGTTCGTGAAACACACACAATGCTGACCACTCAAACAACGTTAACGACTAATTAGTTGCAGAAAAGAGCCCGTTGACCGACCTTGCGTGCGCTATATAGATATGTACGTGAGGGCATCGCGTGCTGTGCCTCGCGGGTTGACAAATATCGACCATGGCCGCTGCATTGCCGTATGCCTCCTGCAACGCTGCCCTTCGAAGCTCTCGCAAGGATATCCACCAGAACACGCGCTTTCTTCGAAAAGCTTCGGCCCCTCTTTTCGAATGCGATCCACCCGGCGTAGCGTCCAGACACCGTCACGTGTAGTCCGAGAGACGCGCCTTCGGCTGTCCGCGGGTCTTTCGCAGCCTCCCAAGCGACCTCCGCCAGCTCGCAGCGGCAAAACTGGGCAGATTTCATCTCCATTAAGCTCATACAACAGCCGGGGGTGCGCCTGTCCCGACGTGAAACACAGGCGAGCGCGGTGCTCCACATCCCCGACAACCTCGCGCATTAGACGAGCGAACATCGTCTGCATGGCTTGGAAAGATCGCCCACATGACATGCATGCAGCAAAAGGAAAGTTTGCACCGGCGTTCGCGGGGCCTGGCTACCTGATCAATGCTCCAACACGCTGTCTCCCGTGCCACTTACTTAATAACCCCTTGTGTTCTGTTACTTTCGCGAGCGTGTGCTTCGACACGGCTGTGACGCAACCTCTGACGCTGACGGTTACGCCCGTCCAAAGCAGAAGCAACGGGGAGAAGCACGAGGCTCTCTGTACCGTCGCGGTGGACACGACTTTCCAAACTGAAGCGCTAAATGAGTAATACGGAGGCGGCGTAGGGAGAAAACCTCGTTATTACGGAAGCTATAATATACAAGACGTCCGGAAGCGACAGGCTTAGCGCCCTCGTTACTTTCTCCCCACGGTGTCACCGGCGCCGGTTTGCGTTAAAGCACAGCGCTTTCGGAGCGTCGGTCTCTTAACAGCGGGTCGCCCATGCAGAAGCCACTTCTCCGTGTTGGTTCACGACATTACGGCGATCGGGGTCACGCCCAACCAAGAGCCGGTAAATCACAACTTCCTCAGCACTGTATCCAAGGGCCGCGAATGTACGCTTGAGCGCTTCTCCTTTCTTCAGCACGCCGCATGGTGGTCACCGCTAACCAGGCGACAAAAATAAGCCGATTAGCTGAATACGCAAGGACAGCTCAAATAAAAAAAAAAGCCGGGACAAAATTAGAAACTAGGTTTGTGTTGCACTGATGTTGTTGGCCAGGCGTTGCTGCGTTTGTGTTTCGTGGTAAGCCCGAGTATCCGCATCCACGTAGATGTACACCAAGAAACCGATGCAGCACCATTTATTGAGGCGAACTAACTGAACATGCTGAGCATGCGCATATTCCAATTTATATTTTTATCCAGTCGCGGTAAAATCGTTTCGTCGATCTCCTTTGTGTTTCCTGATCAATAGTGACATTTAGACGGCGTCTATCGTTAGCAATACCATTGGCACTGTGGCTAATGTGGCGAAGGTTTTGCGCGAAGCTTCAAAGCGAGCTTCAATAGCGTTGCTACTGGGGCTCTTGCAAAACTGCAAAATGTGCAAGAAAAGAAAAAGCCCGCAACGCAGATATCGTATAGCTTTGATGATCTAGGCTTCTGATGAGCCTTGATGTTCAACTCATTGAGAACTGCCCGGAGGGGGACATACTGGACGTTGTAACAAGCCCAGGAGCACAGCTGGACTTAACAGTTCATCCGCACACAAAATAGTTGCGCATAATTGCGTCAGTCGATGGTTCTAATGAAAAAGAGCCACCGTGCAAGCGCTACTTTGGGCAAGAGATTCGCGCAGTGTTGATGACATACATTGAGGACAGTCCAGCCGTAGCACGAACTCCTTTTGAGCCTCACGCTGTGCAGATCAAAGTGCACTGCTATCGATGGCGTGGTTTCATATTATTTGCTTATGTTAGGAAGAGTCGCCGGCGCCACTTCGATACACGAGGATTCTCTCGCACGCTTCCTCTTTTAAGTGAAAATAGAAAAAAAAGCAAATAAAAGAACAAAGAAAAACAGCAAAATACCACGGCTCCTTCTGCCCGAAAGAAGCATGACATCCCTGCCTCCCTCCCTCCCCCCCCCCCAAAAAAAAAGAAGTCGATCGGCTCTGGCTTATCTCCCTACCGGCAATAAAGCGACCATCGGCCTCCAAGATACAAGGCCGATACCCGAACGACTGGAAGACGTTAAGCCAGCCCTCCACTCAAGTGAGACTGGGTCACCCAATAAAACTGGCGCCGCGGCAACGGCTACCGGCTACAGCGACGCACCTTACTTACGTACACGCACAAATCACGCACAAAGCATTTGTCTCCCTTCCAGTTACCGTTGCTTCCTATCTAGCCTTTAGGTTTAATGTCAGGATGTATCAGTGATGTGTTTATTTGATTTTTTTTTTCTTTTCGTTGCAAGGTCAGTATCCAGTGCTCACGTTTCTGATGCGGCTATGGACAGTCACTGCAATTCCTTGCGGATGTTTCTTTACGAACTGCTATCACCGAAAGCACCAAGAGGCCTGTGCGTCCGCGATAAAGAGCAATCAACCTGCTTTGTCGAGGGCTTGTGCGAAATATCCTCAGGGAAGGCAATCTAAGGGTGAGTGAGATTCGGTACACGGGAAAATGTTCCGACCCAAGGAAGCGAAGGTCAAGACAACGTGGAAGAAGCGCGATTGCGGCTCTATAGTGTCCGAAGGTTTGTAAACATTCGGGTTGTAGTGCGTTACCCCTTCCTTGTCGCATTATATGAATAGCCCCGGGACCCATACCACTCGCCGTAACGATTCTCTCCGACTCTTTCCGATTCTTATTTGCTTTCGCACATTTCATACAAGAACTAGAAAAGATCGCAGAAAACATTCCGCGTGCACCGTTAAGGAAACGGGCCGCGACAACTGTGGGCGACTTCGGTTTTGACGTTGAGTGCCAACACAGAACACGCGCAAGAGGCTGACTCACACAGCGGAATCCTCGCGCTTAATACGCCCTCCAGAGAAACACGTAGCCAATAACTTTTGCGGCGCAGGCGGGTATACTCGCGGACAACATTCCGTGGATATACGAAGGGGAAGCTACGGGCGCGTGGCTGTTGCACATGTGTTACCGCGCCAGGTAGTCCGGCAGCGTTCCACAGCGCTTTTGGTTGCTCGGAAGAGACGCCGAATCGACGCAGCTGGCACGTGCGACGGTTTGGCGTTTGCCCATACGCGGAAGGGAAAAGCCGCAAAATCAGTAAACCTCTATGCTCGGTGGTGTGTTCCGTCTTATTTAACTGTTGCCAATAACGTCTTTGTGTTTTCTCGTCCCCGGCCTAACCTACTGTGCATTAAACTGCGGAACTCCTTTCAGAAGCGCTTTCACTTGTGCGCGCTTTGCCTCCGTAGCTTTCCTTTCATAGCCACAGAAAGTTGTCCGCAAGTGTAGTTCCCGAGTGGGCACTATATACATGACCTTGTCGACGCTCAGGTGTTCTACGCTGCGCTCGCACCTAAGTTAGTTTGACTCCAAAACACGTCAGCAGAAACCCACTAAAAGGTGCCTTATGAAGTGTGCCGGAAATTTTTGTTATACGCAGAGCAGGGTGTCCCAATTATCATGCACCAAGATTTAAAAATATGGAAAGGCCACGCAGCTGGTCAGAACCAAGGTAAAACGTTGTTTGCTGTCGCTTAGAGATACTCAGATTACTTTAATTTGCATTCCACCCAATTACACTATTAGTGCTAATCAATTAATAAACTTCTCAAATATTATAATTAGATAAATATTCTCAATGATAAGATTGTAGAGCAACATGAAAAATTCCCAGTACAGCTATCCGTTGCTCAATACGTGCTAGGCAAAGGGTTTTTTTTTTTTTTCTGACAGTGAAAGAAGCCCGCGAATACAGGCAACATTTCTGTGCGACTGGCCTATCGGGGTACTTTGCGTTCATTCGACGGCTTTCAAGCTCGGGAAAACACTTTTATGTAGCATGTAATGAGCAACATATAGCTTCACCGGGAGATTTTCAAGTTGCTCTACAATATTATCATTGACGATTTTCATCTAAACATAACATTTGAGAAGTTGATTAATTAATTAGCGCTATGTAATTAGGCGGAATGCAGAAAAATAATAATCTGAGCATCACCGAGCGACGGCAAACAACGTTATTCTGGTTCTGTCCAGCTAAGTGGCCTTTCCATATTTTTAAGTCTTGGTGCATGATAGTTGGGACATCCTGTATAAGCTGTAAAGCACCGTCGAAGGAGACGGTGAGAATCTCAACCATAAAAACTTCCGTAATACTCGAAGCAACAGGCTGCTTTGTTTTACAAGTGAAAACCAGGGGGGGGGGGGGGTGCCCTTTAATCTTACGCTCTAACAGGTCCGCAGTAATTAAATACTATAGTGCCGCGTAAAGCCCATTTAGAATACACAGCTCACCAACAGTGGCTCTCCAGCAGGTGCTATGTATACGAAAGCACCCTATATGTATTTTGGAGTTTTTCTGCAGTCGACCAGACGCTTTTCTGGTTAACATCCATGCTTTGTCACTTTATTTTCTTCTCCTCCTCCTCTTCCTTCGTTTCCTTATTTTCTTTCTGCTATCACTTTTATTTCCCTCTTTCCCTGACCTGCGTCGGCAGAAAGGCGTCAAGGGCTCCGACGCCATTCAGGCAGGCAGTCTCGCAGTGGGCAACTGCCGACGAGCTCATCACCAATGCACACGAGCTGACAAGCTCCAGCGACGATGGGCCTATCCCTTGCAGTTCACGGACAGCCCCTTTTCGAACTAACGTACCTTATGAAAGTAGGCCAACGAAATACACAATCTCCTTTGCCTTCAATCGGCTCATTGCTAGGGAATGATGCCGCCAGAGTGTCCTGCGCGTAGTCAGCCGACGATATCCAAGATGTACGAGTCTCCAACAAAGGTGACAAGCACACCGCTACGCTATCACCTATAGGGAACGTGAGAATCAGAGCCCCTGAAGACAGGCATTGATTCTGCTTTCGCATCTGGTCACCAGCCGTCCGTCTCTGGATTGCCGTGCATTCGGCAAAGCGTCGCAGACCTGCACGACCACGTCCTTGGTCACTTATTCACGACCGCGGGCTGTCGGAACGTAACAGGGCTGCAGCGCGCGACCGAGAGGCGGAGCGCAAAAGACAAAAGACGTTAAGCTCGAGAAGCGCTCGCGCATGCGCACTGAGAAGGACGGCAGCAGGTCTCCCGTTTTCGCCGGTGTCCCCGACACAGGCACGTCGTAAAAAATAATGCACGCAACAAGGGGCGAGTGAAAGAGGAACAGCACCGAGGGGGGAGAGACGGCACGGGCCGTAAAAAAGAATACGAGCAGTAAACGCGCACAATATGGGGGTCACCATGATTTCCTGGGCGCGGCTGCCCTACACGTCGCCTGGACGTCTCTTTCGTGCTCCGTTCTCGTCCCGCACTTTGCGATCGGGTTCTTCGGTTCGTTATGTTCTTTGCTTGGCTACGGCTTCCCTTTCTGGATACGAGCTCCGGCGTTACAGGCAGCTGCAACAGCAGCTGCTAGCGTGTCTGGCATTGGTCTCGTATATCTGCTGGCCCAGGTCGTCGGCGCTGCTCGTCATACGTGAGCCACAAATTGAGACAGCAGGCATGAGGCCGACCACCAAGGTTCTTCCTTGGTGTCTCTGTGTGCCTTTTGTGTTCTTCAGCAGAAGACTCTGCGGACAGCGTTTTAACCTTGATCTGTTTTGTAGTTGATCCCTTACGGAGAACCTATTAGGGAGAATCGAATCTATGGATGGCGATCAAGAGGTTGGATACAAGGCCGCGACGTCCAGGTTCCGATCGGGCGGAATGCAAGAACGCTCGCCTGCCTACCACGCGCGGACGCTAAATGATCTCCGCGGCTCAAAATTAATCCGGCACCCTCCACTACGGCGTGTACCGTAGCCGCTGTGTTTCTTTGAGATATTAAACCCACTAAATCAGTCTAGGCATATGCATTACAATAAATTTCGGTTCTTCCCTAAATTGTAGAAGAAATTCTCACCGCCACAAATAACGGCTACCATTACTACAATTTATTCTGCTCGTGCTGAATAAATTTAAGCTGAGTCGTCATACGTGGTGATCTCACGAGGGTTCTCTTACGGCGCTGAAATAAAACCGCGTTAACGGCCACCTATCCCCAATGTCCATGCGTGCCGAGAAGGAGAATAAGTCCCGAGGCAGAAGGGTAAAAGACTGGCAGTAACTGCAAACGTTTGCACGCGAACGAATACTCAAGGCGCAAGAATTACTACCAAGTTAAGAAAGAGAACAAGGATGTAAACAAGGCCTCAATAAAAAAAAATTAAAAAGAGGTCTTCAAGAACGATTTCAAAATTCCGTTTGCATTTCGCATTATCCTTGCGTAGATTTGAAATATATACCACCAAGTATCACTTCCGTATACAAATAATGAGGAAACGATATAGGATGGCATACGAAACCTTCTAAGCCGGGCCCCGATAGGGAGTGCGTGGTGATGCTTTAGCGACATCAGCCATACATGCTCTTTTTATGCAACGAGTAGTAAGTAGTTCGTTGCCAACACTACTCCTTTCTTTTTTCTCCTGTTAATAATGCAACCGCTTTTTACGCGTAAGTGCAGCCGCAAAAGTGACGGTACAACTTCATCAGCAGCGTATTTTCCTTTCTTTCTTTCATATTATTCTGTGTTTCCGTTTGCGATGTCTTACCTAAGAAACAACTGCGGCGCACTTTCACTTAGATTAGCGTTTAGTGAAACATATTCCGTAACTAATGACTCAATCGGCCGCTTATTGAAACCTACACGCAAGGCTGCGAGTATACAGTCTGCTTATGTGAGCGCACAACGCAACCGCAAAATAAATATTGACAGCAATGATAATAAATAACAAAGAGGGAGAGAGAGAAGAAATAAGTGCATGAATAATAGCTCTTCTTCGGCAGCAGAAGAATTCGGAGTATAGTTTCGCGTTGTTGTGAAGGTTTAGGCACGTGAATGAAGCTTCATTGTTATTATGCAGCGTGAGGCGTCGGTGTTCTATTGGCGTTTTCAATGTTTCTTGTCATTGTGGCAAATACACTGTTCCGCTGAAGTAAAAATACCAGAATGCAAAAAAAAAATCTTAATTTGGCAAGTGTTCTGAAAATTTGTTCACATTTCGCAAGAATTCTCCCTATCCTATCTTTATTTAGATATCAGCTTCTGGCGAAGGAACAATCGCAACGACTCAAGAATTATTTCTTTCTTTTTTTTTGCACTAGAATAAGCGGACAAAGAAAGGCGGGTTACAGGACACGCGGATCGCTTAGTCTGTGTCGTACCCCGCCTTTCTTTGTCTGTATCTTCTAGTGCAAAAACCATTTAGAAATACATAACCAACTTTGCCCAAACCATCACTTTGGCTCTAAATAGACAAAGGCGCCGGGTGTCTACGGTACACATCTTGTTCACATGTACCGGCTGGACTTCTAGCTTCATTAACACTGTATCTCTTCACAGTTACGCAGTAGCTGCGTTTGCTAACGGATCAGTTGCAAGAAATCCTAAGTCGACTTCGGTCGTATAAAACGAAAAGCGTCAAGTTGACAAACTGATCACAGCCGCACTACGTAAGGCCCCTTAACGCAGGCTTTCCCGCTCGAAACTGTGCGGGATCAGCAGAGAAACGAGCTGCTACTACGGTTTTATGCAGAAAATTAAAGACTTTGTTTGGCATGGCCTCTGAGAATAAGTGCGTTGCACGGACTCGCTGCCTGTGGCCTGAACGTTGCGAAAAGCATGGACTCCAAGTTCGTGCAACGCACTAGGAAGCGACAGAGACACGGATAGACCGGTGTGGTGCGATTTTGTTAGCAATCAATCACGCGTGACGGGTCGGTATTCAAGCGCCGTACAGCTACTTGAGATATTTCCGAATATTTGTAATTCTCGCGTACGTCCGCCGTCGTCTCCAAACGACGCTTCGGCAGCATAACGACGTCAAACAGTCTAATGTACAAGCAGGATAGCATTCCGTACAGTAAGTGCGACGCCAGAGAAGTTCTTTCGTTAAATTTCTCGTTTTATGTTCCGTGCCATAGAAATTCGAACTGATTTCGATGGAACTTTTTCATTACGGAACGTCTGGTGATACTTTGCTGGCGAGAAAAACGAATTCAACAAAAGGACAGCCCGCACAGGAAGTGAAGATAAAGACAGGCGATGGTCTTTGTCTTCTCTTCCTGTGCACGTCGTCTTTCTGTGGCGCTAGTTTCGATCGCCAGCAATGCAGGACCGAGTAGCGAAACGGCTATTTGTCCTGGTGAATACTTTGTTAAGTTAGGTAATACATATGCACGATGCGTTAGTAACACAAATTTGGTGCAGGCAAAGAAAAAAAATGCAAAGCAGTGTTTTACTATACTAGCGCGCTATACGCATCGAAAAGAACTACGCGGGCTTTGGCAGCGAGTTACAGTTAACTACTCGTCATCGGCAGACGTAACCGTTTCAAGGCCGTTTCAAGGCCGTTTCACGCGTCCTTCGAGGGCGCAACCGTCGAAAGCCACACGACACTGAGGTGTTCGATAGGCGCGTGGTTTTGCCGGCGTAGGGCCGGCGTTTCACAATCGCATGTGTGCGCTGAAGCGGTCGAGGAAGTCACCTCCTCCCCACCCAGCACGATTGACAACACTCGGAAAAGAAAGGAGAAGGATTGCGGCACCAACAGGTGACGTTCCCGCCACAAATCAGGCACGGAGCGCGTGACGCAGGCATTTCGTCACGAACTTGGCCCAAAGCCGTATGCGATATTCCCGGTACCACCGCATGGGAGACAGGAAGCCAAGAAAACCGCAGCTCTAAAGAAACGAATCAACAATAAAAAGCGTGAAATATCAAAGCCGGTGATAGTATCTGCTGCGTATTTGCACGCGTCAAAGTTGAAAAAAAAAAGAAATCGGGCTTTTAAGTGCAAAATACCTGTTTCCCATAGGCTGTGTGCGCGGAACTCCATGGAGTGAATTTCGCCTCCGGGAATGAGACTGCTGTCATTGCTCGCATGCTTCAAAGGTGTGCCGGAGAGAGAGAAAGGTTATTGAGCGAAGAGCGCAGAAGGAGTAAGTTCCCAAAAATATGTGTTACCAAATAGCTTCCCAACACACTCTCCTTGAGAAGGAGTAAGGCTCTAAGCGTGGGGGAGGATGCTCAAAGGAGAAAGTTCAGAAAGTTGGAGAGGGGGGGGGGGAGTAAGTTGGCTCTCGGAGTAGCGGGGGGGGGCGGCTTTTTTTTTTTTTACCTCCTCCTTTCCGGCGTCTGCGTGCTCGCCACAACCTTGGGCCGCGGCCTAGAACCCGCGCCGGTGGCGCTCGTTGCCCCGGCACTGCCGCTGGTCGCTGCGGTTCGCGGTCTCGGCTGCATGACTCGCGACGCCCGACGGAACAGCAACAGGGCGAGGTCACGTGACCGACGCGAAGTTTGGAACACGGTCACGACGCCGGTGACGGAGACGACGACACAGCAGCACCACACGCAGTCCTCGTCGACGGCGCAGTGGTGTTCGGGGTTCCCTCTTCTCGGCTCGACACTCTGCGCGGGTGCGCGCTCCGAGAGCGCGCGTCACCGACCGACGCCGGCGGCGAGAACCGTCCGTCGGTGCGCAGACCCGGGTCGCGTCTTCGTCGTCGGGGCTCTCCGGCGCTCCGCGACCACACCGCTTGCACACTACGCTTCACCGCAACCCCCCCCCCCCTTTCTGCCCCGCCAACTGCCCCGCCTGCCTCGCTTCCCGCGGAACACGCCCCTCCGCCTTGGCTTCCCACGCGTCCCGGACCACCGCCATCAATGCGCCGGACCCGGGCCCTTTTTGTCCCGGAACATTTTCTTTCTTTCTTTCTTTGGCGCTCGCGCACTCTTGTATGCGGGCCTTCTCCCCTTTCTCCTCATATTGCTCCTTCGCTTCCTCGTTCCGGTGACCTTAGGACCCCTGTTCTCTTTCATCGTCGTTTTCTCGCACTATGGAATTCCCCTCTTCCCGCATCCTTCATTTCCCTCCGTGTCGACATTTCAGAAAACCAGCGAAAAAAAAATTCAGACGCAAACACGACAGAAAGAAAGCACCACAACGATGGACTAGCAAATGACATATATTTGAAAACACGGATCAACCGTCGAACACCGAATCGCTGACGCATGCGCAATGCTCTTAGCAAGGTACACATTCTTTAAATGTATGAACAAACCATTTTGCCCTAAGTGCCTCAGCTTTAAATTCAACCTTTAAAAAAAGCTATATCTTTATCACTCACAGAGATAGAAGGAACACGGATGCATTTCCCTTGTATGCTTCTATATTTGTATATTGACATAAAACGCTTCACGTATTATCTTTCGGTTTGGGTCCTGCCCCCGCCAAAAATCGTCACATTTTCAAGACGCGGTGCACAGTCACGCGGACGACAATGACGACAATGAAAAGCCAGGTGACCAGCCCCTTGAGAAGTGGTCAGAGCACAATGCTCGCGCATCCTGTCATTGAAGCATCGGCCTGTTTGGCCAATATAGACCTTACCACACTTCAAAGGGATTTCAAAGATGAGGTAGTTAGGGCAAAATGGCGTGTTCATCAATTTAAAGACTGTGTACCTTGCTAAGAGCATTACGCATGCATCGGCGGTTTGATGTTCGAGGGTTGATCCATCTTTTCAAATATATGTCAGTTGCTAGTCCAGCGTTGTGGTGTCTTCTTTCTGTCGTGTTTGCGTGTCAATTTTTTGCGCTGGTTTTCTCAGGTGTCCGCATGAACCAACTAGCCAAGCAAGCAGCACTTCCCCGTGTCATTGCGAGGAATGTCGGGACGAACGCAATGGGTAGAATTTGAGCCTTTGTGACACGTGGATGTCAGATAGTGAAGAAAGTTATCTTCTCGCTTGTGCCTGGATTATCTGCGGTCTTATCTGGGATTATCGATAGCGTAGCTTGTAGCAAACGTTCGCGCTGCCAGCGCGTCGTTGTGCTCAAGAGCCACTAGACACTTTGAATGTCACGAAAGTTGGAGTACGCTGTACAGACTGCTTTCCCACGATAATGTCCGCGCAATGATGAAAATTAGATTTCAAAATTCAAAAACCCCGAGTACGTGCTACGCAGCAATGGTGGAAGCGCAGCCCCTGCGTTAATCCTTCCAAGCGCTGACCCGATGATAAGCGGTAAAAAAATTCCCCGAGTACGTGCTACGCAGCAATGGTGGAAGCGCAGCCCCTGCGTTAATCCTTCCAAGCGCTGACCCGATGATAAGCGGTAAAAAAATTATCGCTATAATCGCTAATACAAATTCGCAAGCGGAGTTGTGTTCTGGACAAGCAGCAAGTCGTGGTCGTCATAGAGGTGCATGTTAAGCCAAGGACCAAGAGTCCTCATAGTGATCCGTTAAAGTAAGCGACTGTAGAACTAATTCTAGTAAGGAACTTTCATATCAGAGAGTAGTCCGCGTCGAAGACCCTCGATCAACGTGTCAGGCTTGCTTGAACACTAGATCAGTTTAGACAGACAGAGCGTTCTTGTACAACTCTACTCACGTTTATTTAGCAGTAACAGGTTGATTATTAGAAGTGACAACGAAGGCTAAAGTTCAATTTCTCGAATTTCGCGCCGAAACCCCAGGGCCGGTGCGTCACGCCACAAATATCAGTTTCTTTTTTCACATTTAGAGATTTGGCGGCTCAATGAAAGTACGTGAAACACGCTAAATTTGGCTCTTCTAGAACAGAGTGTAGTTCATCTTTGCTGATAAAAACTTAAGTAGGCCCGATAACACGGCTTTAAAGATGCGTGACGCCACAGCGAGGTGCTGCGGGTGCTGTAAAGCTACGTCACCAGCCATCTTTGTTTTTTCCTCTTTTCTGCCTTACTAAGTCTCTTCTCTAGTTGAGAATGTTTCTTTTTTTTTGGTGGGGGGGGGGAGGGGGAGGTAATGCAGAAGGGTAGTTTAGTAACACATCTGAAATGCCTTATTTTTTTCTCCTTAGTACCCATTTGACAGTGTGGCGCAAGCTCAGCGTTCGCTGTACAGTTAATATGTCGCAGTGCACAAATTGATTTATTAACGTAGCCTATGCAACCGAATTTCGCGCTGCTTCATTTTCCACCGGGATTTTGCGATTTTGTCATAGAGGCATACGGCACAGTCAAGGGTTTGGAGGAAAATAACCTGTGTGGTCGGCGACATGATTTATGGACGCTATGTATATATATATATATATATATATATATATATATATATATATATATATATATATATATATATATATATATATAACGGGATGTGAAAGGCAGGGAGGTTAACCGGATGAGATTCTGGTTTGCTACCCTGCACTGGGGGCAAGGTAAGGGGAAATGAATGAATAATGGAAAGAACAGCGGAGAGGAAAAGAAAAGAAATGAAAAGAGAATGTAGGGAAGGTCATGAACGTCCATGAGAATTTGTTTCTTCAATAGGCCATTCGAACGTAAAAATTTCAAGAGTGCCTTCATTGTCTTGTGGTGTGACGACTGTACAGGTAAGCGTTCGAGGACTGTCTGCTCCGAAAACGGTCGGTCGTCAAGACGTGCCAGCGCGGTCGGGAGTGGGCACTGTACCGGGGACAATGAGAAAGAACGTGTTCGATAGTTTTCTCGACGCCGCAGTGGTCACACGCAGCCCTATCCTCCCCTTCGATGCAAAAAGCAAACGACTTAGTAAATACGACGCCAATCGACAATCGACAAAGTACCATTGTCTCGGGTCGGGATAGTCCAGGTGGAGGCTGAAGTCGCGACTCTGCGCCCATCTAACAACGCAAACAGCAGAGAAGGCTACACTCTAGTTGCACTGAGAGCAATGGAATGACTCATCTGGAGCACTTCATCTGGTCCTGGAAGCGCTTTTGTTCTGAAACGAAGGTGCTTTTTGACAGCATGGTTTTCTCAGGAACGCAAAGAACAGTTAGTTTTCCAGAAGGACCATAAACAGTGTGCAGGGAAGGGTCGCGCATTTTTACTGACAGTTCCGCGAGGGAATGGACTGAATGTCTCATTGTGACGTATTCTTACGACACTGAACGAGACGCTCAGGCGTAGAAATTACCGCACTAGCCGTCCAGGCTGACCGCACCTGTGTACCAACCTAACCACCACCCCCACCACCTCCACCACCTACTTTCTGCATGGGCAGGCCAAATGCTCCAGCGTAGAACCGGGTGCTTCCACAGGTAAGCCGTAAATCATTCGGACGGTGAGAGTTCCCTGTAAGCTACTTTCGCCGTATCAGCTCTCAACGTCGCATTCCGAAGTTACTGATAACGTTCCCCTTTACTGCGGCACACTCGACCCATGCTTGCGTTGCTATAAATAGTTAATTGCTTATTATTTTCTTCTTGCATCTCACCCTCATCGGGCAATGTGAAGTGCCACTGCCAATTTCCTGCTGACGATCTCGTGAGGCAGCTTCGCCGCATGCAACAAAGTAGTGCGGCGTAAACACTAACGCAGAAGAAAGGGGACACTCCGACGCCACCGCATCTTCTTCGTGCATTCTTAGGTAGTGATAAAGTAAAACGCATGTCCGCGCCACCTACTGACTTATGCCGCAGTATACTTTATAAGCTGTTAATAAATCGATTTCAAAAATTAATTAAAAAGAGATGCACCATTGTTCGGATGGTCGCGGCACAGCGAAGTGCCGAATAGCACACCCGTAAACTGCGTACTTGTATAATACGTAGCCACAGAAAGCTATACTGAAGCAAGGTTTGGGTACGGGCTAGTTGGTATTCCATGGTATCAGTCGTCACTTACACCGCATACATAGACGGGGGACAAAAAAGGACGACGAAGACAGCGCTTGTCTTCGTCGTCCTTTTTTGCCCCTCGTCTATGTGTGCGCTGTAAGTGACGATAGAAAGCTATAAACTGTACAAGAAAGATCACGCGCAACTCGAGCCAGCACTTGAAGAATCTTCCAGTGTTTTCAAGCTTCGCAGAAGTTCCATGCGATGTCTGTAACCCTCTCTACGTCGTCCAGAATAAAAAAAGTTAGAACTATGAATATCAGAACAGCGAAACCACGTTAGGAAAACACAATTTGCCTCTTTGCCTTCGTAAGCGAGCATTTTGCGTTGTAGATCACGAGGCATCGCGACGAGACGTAATCGGCGTCTAAGAGCTACTGAGAAATGGTTTTCTACACGTCTGCTGTTACTGCAACACGTCGCCACAGGCGATAAATTAGACACGCGACAATCTGCCCGGCATTTCCACGATATCGCCTGCGCCATCTTCGTAGATTGGCCACCGCCATAGCTGTTCACTGATATTGTGAAAATTTGATTTTCTAATCTTTGAAGAATGGATAAAGTAAATATTGATGTTGACAAGGGTTATGGGTCGCACAAAGAACGTAACAAAAATACCTCGAGGAAACGCGGCCCACTACCGAGACACAGCAACGTGTACGCCTGCTGAGTTGTCTCGCGTTACGCCCCACGCACGAGTTGAAGCGAGGGACGCCGAGCGAACGAAGGCTTAGTGTGTATAATGTAGTGAACAAGTAGCTGTTGCCAACCTTGTGCGTTGAGAAGTGTAATTTAGCGAATAAAATTGTTAAAATGAAAAAAACTACGACCGCTATTATCACCCGGACGACCACAATATTATAATTCGATTATGTTTGTACCTTGCCGGATGGGCTTGTGTCAAACACTAAACACTTGCACTTTACGAGCACGGAATTGGGCTATAACAGCACATAAGCTGACATCAGTAAAAAAAAAATGAAATGAATAGCGCCAGTAACACGACAGCACAAGAAGCTAGAAGTCCGAGTTGTTAAAGAAGCGTTGTGCACTTTATGCGCGAAGCAATATTCATCATTGGCGCGCAGACCTTTTACATGTATAGGCGAAAACACGTAACAGAATGCCTGAACAGTAATATATATATATATATATATATATATATATATATATATATTACACTGTTCAACTGTTATCCTTGTGGCGGCTGGTAGTGTTGATAGTTTGATTATAG
Source organism: Dermacentor albipictus (assembly GCF_038994185.2). NCBI lineage: Eukaryota > Metazoa > Arthropoda > Arachnida > Ixodida > Ixodidae > Dermacentor > Dermacentor albipictus. The sequence goes on along the minus strand of NC_091825.1, from coordinate 83,829,343 downwards.
CCTTAGTCAGCACAATGGACTATTCAATGTTGCTTTACCGTCTATTACGCCAACACGGATGCGAGAACGACCTAGCCACTAGATTAGATCCCTTGGAAAAATGCGAGCAGAGTAGTCTCGGCTTCTAAGCTGAGTATACTCTGGGAGTTTTTGGTACCGCTCAGATAGAGATGCACACTAGAATCCGCTATACACTATAATATTCGTATTCTGAGACATAAGTCATCACTTGTTAACTTGTTAGTTGATTTATAACACTTGTCGGTCAAAGTCGCTTGTCGTTAGCTCTATTAAGCTTCCGCATAATATACATATATACATAGCTGTTAACACGCAGAAAAGGAATAAAAAGTTGCCTTTGTCCCAAGAAACCAAAAAGCAGAGGAGAGAAATAGCCAATCCGGTGCACTACGTAAACATCCGCGACCGCTGTCATATCACGGTAACAAATTCATCAGGCGTATCTCTCTCGTAAAATCTTTCCACTGCAAGCGACACCCAGAGTTGAAAAGAAGCGATGGTAAAACGTCGTCTATTTGCACTTAACGTGACTCACAGTGCTTTCAGGTCGGTGAGCAAAGCAGCTTTCCACCGTCCCTCAGGAAAGAAAGCGTGAAGACACGCCCTAACGGTGACGGTTTCTCTAACGCTTCCAGCGAGGCTAGTTCCCCGCACAACTGAGCTATGCGCTCCGTCAGCAGTGTATGAGGCATTGAACCAGCTCTCTTCCCGAGCGTGACAGCTGTTTGCCTGCAAACACGGGGCAAGCGCTGCCTTGCCGTCACACCGGGAACAGCGGCTCAGCGCATGGACGACGCCACGGGCGCAGAGAAACGACCCGACGTCGGCCGACAACGGTGGCAGCGCGCTACACGTCACTTTCTGACACATGCACACGGGCACAGAAAAAAACAGATGCCTGACTCAGAGGCTATGCAAAGTGAATGTACCGGGCCACGAATGTTAGAGGAACAACAGCGAGGCTGAAAAAAAATAACAGGGAGGGAAAGAGGCATAGAGAGACCACGGCCACTAGTCGCTATTTCTAGTCGAGATCTGGATCTCGAGTCGGCCGCTTCTGATGACGCGGCACGACGAAACTGGCACCTTGGCGCCTGCCTGCCTCCCTTTCTGAAAGAGGTCGCGCAGCATGCTTCACTGAAGATCAGTAAACCATGCGATGCGGGAGAGGCAAGGGCGGCGGCAAGCAGGGCAGCGTTTTGAGTCGCTTCCAGATTTCCGAGGAGGGCGACATCCCTCGTCAGCCGTCAGTGCCCGCTGGCCCCGTGCGCCACCCGGGTCACAGTCGGGCGAAGCTGACACCTGACGAGAGATGATCGAGCGGCGATCTTGAGTGCGGGCTGAGTAAGCTCGAGTGACATCTGGCGGTTCCATAAGAGGCCGGCGCACGCGTACGAGTCGTGTCGTTGCATTCTTCGTTGCGTTGACAACGCCGCTTCCTTGTGAACTGTAGAAATTTACGAAACTAACTAGTACACAGTTTCAACGGCACGTTCCAGTTTTTTTCTCTTTTTCTCATACGTAAATCATCGCCCATCAGCTGTCCAATCTAATGATGCAAAGAGCTCCCATTTGATGCCCTACGCCGCGCTGGCCTTGAATTGTTTCTCACAGAACAGCAACAGCAACAACAAAAATATAAATAAAACAATACACTGCTGTTATTCTTTTGTTGCACAGTTGCCATTGCGCTTTTTTCCAAGCCCATCCCACTGATTCAATCATAACTGTATAATACATCTTTACGTCATTTATTTTCTTCAATTACTTAAAGAATATGAAGCGGAATGAGATGCTCCAACTTTCGAAGTCGCAAGAAAGATCGTTCAGAATGCCGAGACGATTATTTACCGCTTGTGTGTGTTTGGATGGTTAGACTAAATTCCACCGAAATTGAGTAGTTAGTAACGACGTTTCTCGCACCAGTCCCGTTTCACCGGTGTGAAAACTAGGAGCATGCGTGAAAAGTATTAACTAAACTGCGTGAAAAGTATTAAATAAACAGGTTGAAACAAGTGTGAGCGTTTTGTATATTTTCTCACTGAAGAAGACGCTTGTACAGACGCAGCAGCAACGATACAGGCGTGTTGCGTGATCACAGCTCTCAGGACACCCACGATTACAAAAAATTGTGCGACCCAATGCTACTCACGCGTATCGATTGATTTCTATTGAGCTCGCTATACACCGCACTTGTGCTTCAACATCTGTCTTCATTTTACTTTTTATTTTTCGACGTCAGCGTCGAGGATCAACGGTTCCTGCTTGCTGCTATAGCACCTAACGCATGGGCGTCCATTCGTGTCAGCTGAAACCGCTTCAGCTTCGACGAACTTCGAAAGCGGCTGTTTTCCGTGGCGCTTGCCGCACGCGTACGACTTCCTCGACTGTGTTATGAGACCAAATGCATGGTTAAACGTATAGCAGTCAACAACTCTATGCACTGGCATCTGTGGGAGAATGCCGCTGTCGCAGTAAATGAGTCAAGAGCCGAAGGAATCGCTAAAGTCTCATGCCTTCTCTTGCTTCTATTTCTTTTTTCTTTTTCCCTTTTTTTTCTTGCATTGGGGAAAACAGAGTGATTGCAGTTATGCTGCCTGCAGACAACACTACAGACTCCTATGGGTGGGCAGCGTAATCCGGACGAAGGACGAGAGGAAGTACACAACACGAGCGCAGACTAACCGGTTCATTATTTCAAGCAACGGACTATAATATACAGAAAATGTAAACCCATAGGAACATGTTCAATCACCAACTCGCCCAGCTTGCCGTCTTAACTACAGACTCGAAAGGTACTTGCATATGAAAAAATAGAGAGAGAGAGAGAGAGAGAGAGAGAGAGAGAGAGAGCAGGTAATCGCCGTCGACTTAGTTATCCTAACATGCTTATCGACGGCGTTGCCTGGATAAGAAACGCACCCTTTGCAAGCTGCAATATGCCGCGGACGTGCATCGGGGCTTTCCGAGAAAACTGCGCACTCGGGAGCCCTATAACGGGTATGATATACGTACGCTATCGTATTTAGAACGGCACACTGAACCGCGAGGTTTCTGATGCTGCCCTCCTAACAAGGCTCCGGGCGGTTAGTCGCAGTTCTTAGCAAAACTAAATGGAGACTATGGTTTAGAGGCATCAAAACCTTGCCGCTTTATCTAGTCATATCAGGCGTCAGATCTGTCAAAGAGGGCTGAGAAATTGCGACATACGATAATGAGTTTGACATCGAAATGGCCAATGAAGAGGCGAGAAGAAAGCAAACGAGTCCGTCGCTGGCAAAGCCTTGACCAGAACAATTGCTTTAACCTATACAAACGGTGGTCTTACAGAAGTGTTCTTCGAACCTTCAAAAGCGTTGCTTGGCAGCGTCGGCAGGACGGCGTCAAAATAATCGGCTGACATGAAGCGCAACGGAGCAGGTTGCTTCAAGTTTGTCTTGAGCCTAAGCATAGCGGTGAAGCAGCAGGGGGCCCACGAGCGCCCATACCCCTACACCTCCCCGCAACGGAACTCATCGCCCATTTTCGCAAGCGAAAGAGTAATACAACAAATGATGCGCCCATTTCTCTCCTGCAGGAGATACGCGCCTGCTCGGGTGCACAAAAACTAATTTTCAGAACATATTCTCATAGGCAGACGTTATCGATTAAGAGCAAGCTCTATCTCGGGGCAGCTCCCAAGCCGCCTGTTCAACTGCATGTAAAGCGCAGAAATGTTTTATGAGGCAACCTCTGGACCGACGTGAATGAAATTTATTGCGCTTAAGCGAGAAAGTTATATTCTAGCGAGTGGAGTAAGCGGAATCTTTATTTTGGTCATGATATTATGTACGATATTTTCCCAACATTGTTAAGTAACAAAATAAATAAAACCACAATGTTTCGAAATCCGTAACTACGCACAAAACCTTCCATCAAATTTCTGCAAACTGCACCCCTTAGAGCACCTAACGCGAACACATTTGACACATAAATTTACAGCTTACGTAAATTTGCTGCAATGTTCAAGAGGGTGTTTCAAAAGTCATATTCTTGTGCTATTGGTGTAATTGAAACCTACGTATGGTACACCAATTTTGTCAGCTTTAAATGCGTTATCAGGTACTAGTGTACAGAATTGTAATGTCATCTATCATTGCCGAGTTACAGAGTGGTAAACATGGTAGTTTAGTTTTCTGAAAACTTGCAAATGTCAACAACTTTATAAATCAAGACTTGCCGTCCTAAATCGAAATTTAGCTTCAGACTGCCACTATATTTTAACATTTTCTTTTAAATGCAACAATCATCATACAATTCGGCGCAGTAGTTGTCGAGAAAAACGACTTCTCCGTACCCACGCATCTATAAAGGAGCCCCAGAACTAAAGCTTCCTCTTAAGTCGTCCCTCCGACTCCGGCAAGAGAGTTTGGTGTCAGTTTCATGGTACCATATTTTTTTTTTTTTTGCCTCGATACCAGCGGGGGAACTTTGTCATAGGTCGACGCAGAGCGACCGAGTTTGGCAGTCAACTGCGAAGTGCCAGGAGTGCACGGTGGCCGCGGAGAAATATCGGATCAATTCTTCTTCTAGCTCTGCAGAGAAGCACGACAGGTGAGCGTCGTATATGTCCTATACATGGACGATCTGTGAACCTCTCTCGAGCGCCGCTTTGCAAAACACGGAGCACCGAACAACGACATTATACAGAGCTCGCAATTTGTCTTGCCGAGGTACGTCTCCATGGGTAAGGTTAAGTCTGCGTAGCCCACATTTGAATTTCACGAGAGCGCCACATGTCCCTATAGTAAACACAGAGTGGGAGATCTGGGTAGTAAAATGGCAGGCCACGCAAGGAGAAGAGCTGCCACGCTACGCGACGGACGCCCTAGTTCAATGCGACAGGGAGCTATTCCCGAAAGTTCGTACACCTCCCCAAATGAATGAGGACGCCCGACACTGAAGAGAGTAAATACATATTTGCGGAACATGATGGCTAAAAAGCGGCTTAATCGGACGTGTCCTACGTCCGTTCACTGAATGGCAGCCGGTGTCGACGAAGTTATCTCCGAGTTTATGGAGAAGCCTCGGCGCAAGAAAATCTCGGAATGAAGCGAATATTCGTAGCCGGGACACAACGACATCTTTTAAAAGTAAAGGGAATGTATTAAAGGCAAGGAAGGAAAAAGTGGAGAAGGAAGGCATGGAGGTTAACCAGTTTAGCGTAACCGGTTTGCTACCCTACACATGGGAGCGTGATGGGGGGGGGGGATGAAAGATGGGGAGAAGAGATATTAAAGGCAAGGCTATTATAACGGTCATATTGTTAGAAGCATGCAGGTAGGAGACGGCTCGGCGTAGTAGAATCATCATGGCCCTTTCCTATTCAATAATCGTATGCCTGCTAAATCTGCGAGCATATACGCTGTCGCATCGCTGAGTAAAATGCTATATGTATATTTGAGCTCAACAAACCCTCATCTATGGCTGTCGTTGCGTCCTGTTGCTGCATCTTTCACTAAACTGAACGACATTTCGCGTTTGTATGGTGCGTTAATAACGAAGCTGTTAACAGAAGGACGACCGCACATGCACATAATTACGTAATCCCTGTTTCATGCTCTTTCCCAAATTCGTTTGCTTATGAACGATGTTTGGCTAGACGCCGTTTATGTCATAATGTGTCATATCACACCAAACGTACAAGGAGAGGCAAGCGTGAAGCGTTTGTTAGCTACAATATTGAAACTAGCGTTTTACTATCAAGCGTACAGAACATGATGCCGTATCTAACACGTAGTTTGAATTACTTTGGCGTTATATGTGGCATGCGAATGAATTTTAATCAAAAGGATTCTTGTTTCGTGTGCAGGGTGTTCTAGTAATTTTCTTGCATACATATATATATATATATATATATATATATATATATATATATATGTGGGGGGGGGGGGGGGAACGGTTTGTTCGTACAAAAGGAAGCTTGGGTCCCTGGCGACATGCAGCCTTCACAATTTGCCTTGACACCCTGACGCATGGATGCAACAACATAGCAGCTACGCTTTTAGTACGTTGCGAGCGGGGGTTATTATTAAGATCTCTATTACTGTCGCGCTTGAATATTTACATAGCACGCGAACGGGAAAACCCGCTTCATGGACACGGCTGGTTAGCTCAGACAGTATACCAACGCGTGAATAGGGCCCCCCGTATGTTCTCACCACGTTCGTATACGTCGCATTTACTGGCGACATCCCCGCGCCGCGGAGGCAAACAGAAACGGGGCGGCTGACACTGAGCGTGGGCGGCATAGCGTACCTAGAAGCGTCGCCGGGGCTGCGGCCGGGGTCGTCGCACCGCACGACGGAGACTGCAGGTGTCGTCACCGCCAACGCACAGGCAGTACATTGTGTCGACGGTGCAGTCAACATTTACGCCGGCGACGCCCGAGCTCGGGTCGACGAAGGGTCCGAGACAAACATGCCAACGGGAATGCAAACGCGCAGCGGACGAGGAAACGACGGGGAAAGGAACCGCGGAGGCGCGGCGCAAGCGGCCGCGGGATAAGCGGACAAACGAGCCCAATTTGCGGAGAGGAAATGACTCCATTTCCGACGCTTCCATGGGCTCGACGCTGACGGCGGTCTTGCGCCGTTCAGAGGGCAAGGAGAGGGGAAGGGGGCGGACGCGAAACGGAAGATCGTTTGTCAACTCTCGTGTAGCTGCGAGCGCGCGGTCAGAGATATGCCCCGCTGCCGAACAGGCAGCGTGACTTTGGCACCGAGAAACGGTGCTGAGGTCGAGGCCGCGCGTGCTCTTTTTCCACAGGATATTCGCACGGCCTTGTGGTAGCGTTACACGAGGCGTTGTTTCTTCGTTCGTCGCGATTTTCAGTTTTCACAGCGAAGGGCCCGAATTACGGTTTGCTCTTTCCCCATTTCTCCGTTATACACGCTCCAACAGCCGTGTCCGTGCCCCCGCCGGTTGCATACACTTTAGAGAGCTTTCACAGTATTGAGCGAGTTTTGCACGAAGTTGAGGACGTTGAGGCTAGGAGCGGAAGTAAATGCCGTAGCAGTAAATGAGTTCATATCGTATTACGAATTCAGAGCGCGAGCACGAGAGAGCACGTGCTCTCCCGCGAATGTGTGCGTGTGCCGATTTCTATTAGGCCACAGACGGAGGAATGGAGAGCGCGAGCAACTGCGAAACTTGCCACTATTCATACAGTGGTTCGCGTCGCGTAGCAACAAGTTGCTTATTATAGCGCAGTGCGCCAGTGTCTGCCAGCCCTTCGAAAGTGGCAGCTGGCACCTTGAGGCGCCGCGTGACAATGTGCCGTCTTCGGTATCAGCCCAGGGCGTAACGGAACATGTCTCTTCGCCGGAATACAATAAGTTGTCACGCATGCTATCGTCGTTGACGTCGTCGTCGCCTTGCTGTTAGTGCCGCACACGAACATGCAGTCAATTTGCCGCCGTATACAGACACTATGGTCAAAATATACTAAGGCTTCGAGGAACTCCAAACGATGTTCGACAGCCGGTTGCACGCCTGCAAAATGCTCCGCGCGACATCGATTCCTCCTGTGCGTGGAATCTACGTATTTCTTTTTTCACCGCGCACTCACCCCTCTTTCTGGTGCTACTATACGCTCATTTTTGTATTGCTTAATTTTTTTTCTAGAGGCATACTTAGTATTATCATTCCATCGTTGAAATTGTAGTTACTGATTTTTTTTTTATGCAGCTTGAGCTGTGGCCGCAGATCCGTAGTTAAATACAAGCGTGGATGCTCTCCATATGTAAAAATCGTGTACATATATATATATATATATATATATATATATATATATATATATATATATATATATATATATATATATATATGTATATATATATATATATATATATATATATATATATATATATATATATATATATATATATATATATATATATATATATATATATATATATATATATATATAATACTGGTCTAGCAAACTACTTATGTTCAAGCCAGCACCAATGACTATCTGCCTGATCCTTTCGTAGCTTGGCAGCTCTTAGTATTCTCTCTCGAGTATCCCTAGTTTCCGAGACACAACAGGTAGTTACTGTCCGCTGTAAGGAAGCTGTAGCAGTACGTACGTTGGACAGAGGGAAATGTGTGACTGCGGGGGACCTGCACCAGAACGACTGCTGATGAGCAACCGAATGTAAAATCGTACGGATTTCTTGTAAAGCTACTCATACACCGATTCTTTCGACTGCGAGAGACAGCGCACTGTAACGTTTAAGTTAGCGGCAAAAATCTCTTCTGTTTTAGCGACAGATACGACATTCGTGATTGCAAAGCCGACAATATGAGCACACATACAGAACGAAGAAAGATAGGACACCAATGGTACCATGAAAACATTTTTTTTTTCTTCACTGGCTGTGTATGCTGGCTGAAATTAAGTGGCAGAACTTACACGCGCATGTTCCGCCAATGCAATGTGTCGAAGCAATTCCACGTTACGGAGCTGTGCAACAAGAAGTTACATTTTTTATTTTATTTTTTGCCGGTGTCGTGATCTCCAAATTCTGACTCGCGACTGTACATTACAGCATCAAAGTGCCTGCCTCGAGCCAAGTTGAACGAAAGAAAAACAATTTCAAGCTCTTGTCGGCCATAGCAAAGGAAACGATAACAAACATAGAAGGTCGCACTGTGAGAGGTGGCTATTGTGGCGTTGGCACACCACAACAGCTTCATCGAAAGCGGAGCGAGTCTCCAAAAAAAAGAAAGGAGTAGACAAAAATATTAGGACGCGTTCCAATTAAGCTCGCCGAGGACGCGCTGCTGGTAGATCAGCGTCGATGTAACGCCAGGCGCCATCGTGCATAGACTTTATGGAAGCAACGCAGAGATGGTTTCTCCTGCGCTGGAGAGAGCGCTGACCTCGAGACGTTGCTCAAGTAGCCACAGGAACAGAAGCTGCGAGATCTAAACCAAACAGCTGGCATAGGGAGAATAGCGAGGCGGAGTTGGGGAATAGGGAGAGAGGGTTGGCCGAGAGCATGCGCATAAAGTGGCGCACGCTTCGCAGTGGGCGTCGGAACGGCCGGGTGGGCGACACAGCGCGCGGACCTCAATCATCGTGCATGTTTGCGCGATTCTGCTTGGTTCCCGCCATAAAGCTCTCAGGCTGTCGGTCGCCACTGGTCCAATTCTGGCACACGGGTGCCATCTCGCCGCCCTCCGCTATGAGCGAGTGTCCTTAGATCGAAGCTGTGGGAGTTGAGAGCCACGAATTTGCTCCGGCACAGTGAGTGCGCGGTCAAAGCCACGATATCCTAGCAGAGTTAAGACTGTACGAGATTTGCGCGTTGTGACACTCCGCTTATCTGCAAACACCGCAGCGTTCAATACTATCTGCAACAAGGTGCCCATGTTCGAAAGGGTCTTAAGACTGCGCAGCGGCGTCGATATATGAAAAATTCAACTAATTGTCGTTGCAATTATACTGGTATTTACTAAACAATTCGTTTTTTTTTTCGTATGTTCGCGCCACTGCGCAGTCTTGGGAGCCTTTTGACAACGGGCGCCGTGTTGCAGCTCATACTGAACACGACTGTACGTTCACCACCGCTACAAAAATTAATATAAATTCTGGCGTTTCAACTGACGAAACCACGATCTGACTATGGGGCACGCCGTCGTGCACTGCGGATTATATTTCAATCACCTGGGATTCTTTAACATGCGCCCACTGAAGGGTACAATAGTATTGGAGGGCTTGAAATTTAGCGTGCGCAATGTTAGGGGACGCGAACCACCGGGCTTACAGAAGAGCGCAATAAGGTACACAAAATAATCCCAAAGGAGTACAAAAGAACACAATTCGGGCACGGCGCTTTGGGTACCCAAGCCCCGTTTTGCGCGCGCAAAATCTATGGAACTCCCTATTATTACCAGAATAGTGGCACAGCAACAGACGAGGGCCAACGGAAGCAACATAGCATACTGTCCCTCGTCTTTTGCTGCTCCACAGTTATAGTAATTCATCGCGCCCCAATCAGCCCAGCAACGCGTTTTACTGAAGTTCAATCGTATGCTGTTTTGCACCGATCAAATGCGGCTGCCACGGTCGGGATTGAACGTGCAAGCTCGTGCATGCCCAGCAGCCATAGCCTCCGAGCTCCGCGCGCGGCCAGTTCTCGCTGTAGAAGCCACGAATAGGTTTCAGTCGAAGCGTTGCGCTGCAGTCAGGTGACAGCTGCCCCCTTCTCACCAAAGCGCGTGTTGCCACGACGCACGGCGTGACGACCGCCGACGCGGAGGCGCCTGCAACGACGCTCGAATGTGGTTCGCGTTCACTTAAGGCCACCGGACCGCATGTACGAGACTGTCGGATCAGAACCACCTATGCGCAGTTGCGTTCCATCGCCCTCCACTGAAACGCGAAGAAGATGATTGATGATGATGATTGAAAGCTTTTATTCAAAACAGGAAGAGAGGTAGAGTCCTTATGGGGCTCCGCAGTGGGTGGAGTCTCTATTCCGGGACCCCATTGGTACGAGCCGCCAGCTTAGCCCTCTGGACCAAGGCCTTTTGGGCCTGAAGGTCCGAGCAACCGAGCAGCGTCGCCTCCCACTCCTCTCGGGTTGGGTTAGGGTTGAGGGGAAGAGCTGAGTTTAGCTGACAAGCCCAAACCATGTGGTAGGTGTCAGCCACCTCCCCACAGTATTGGCACTTGCCAGTGAAGGAACAATCGAAATGTTTCAAGATTGCCGGGCACAATAAAGTGTTAGTGAAAAGTTGAATCAAGATGCGTTCATTAGCCTTACCAAGCCCTTTTGCAGGAGTTGGGTATTGGCGATGCCTATCTTTGTAAAAGGTCGTGATATCTTTGAACGTTACAAGATAAATGCCTTCGGATTCCAGGTACTCACGGTCTAACTGGGACGCCCGGTATATGAGTGCTCGGGCCGCCGTGTTCGCGGCTTCATTCCCTGCTAGGCCCTGGTGGCTCGGAGTCCAGACCAGACAATGGGGAGTAGGATCAATTCCCCCGTAGCTGTAGTTCGCCAATATTCGTTCGGCTATTGGGGTGATCCAACCAGCTTCATAATTTCGACAAGCCCCGCGCGAGTCGGTCATGATATACAGTGAAACCTCGATATAACGAACACGCATATAACGAATTATTGAATATATCGAACTCTTCCGAAATATTTTTGTCAAACACATGTATTTTTAACTTCCTATAGCGAACACGGTTTGGCATAAAACGGATATAACGAACTTCGCGACGCCAAGCCCTACCTCACTTTAATAGCAGGCGGCAGGCTTCGTTGCACTATAAGAATGTTGTGCGGCGCAGCAAACGTTCAGGACTACCTCGCAGGCGCTGACATCGCCACAGATGCCACGTCGTCATCGAGAGTTGACAGCCAAAGAAATCGTCCGCATCTCACAACCGCTGACAGCGCCTCTTCAGCAGCGGCGGCAGCGGCGTGATCGAATGTTGCTTTTGCGTTTAAATGTTTTAGTCTGCAGTGCTATTGAGGGCAGTGGGTTTGCCCTTGTTTGCAAACTGTGGAACAGGGTGTGATACGGAATGGGATCAACACCAAGAAGCAGGCCGCGATAACGCAGTTCTTTGTGCGTAAATAAATGAACATGACCCAAGTAAGCATCGTTCGACTTGCTGTGCCTTCTCTGATTGAATTTTGCTCCTCTTGCATGTATTTTTAACGAAATTTTATATTACGAATTATGGATATAGCGAACTAATTTCCGACTTTTTAACTGTTCGTTATAACGAGGTTTCACTGTATTGAGACCGGGGGTCAGAGGCAGCCAGGGCAATAGCTACCTCTTCTGCATGTGTTGAGCCCGAGGCTTTGAAAGTGAGCCCATCTACTCGCTCTTCCTCGCGAATGACCGCTGCCGTATACCACCCCCCGCGGCGTGCACCGGCCACATCCACGTAGAAGACTCCGCGTTTGTTGCCATAGTGGCATTGCCTTCGCCTGGCGACGACCACTGTGGTCTTGCCTATCCATTTTTGTGGGGAGGGGTCGAACTCTGGTGGCGCGTCTCCAGAGTTCGGGCACTCGGATCCGCTCCTGAATGTGAAAGGTGTGATTCAAGTGGAGCCGGTTCAATAAATGCCGTCCCGAGTTTGTCTGAGCTAGACGTGTGTACTGGCTGGTAAGGTGGGCTTCCTTGAGCTCGTGAAAGGTGTTCAGCACTCCCAAAGCGACAAGTCTCGCGTTCCAAGTTGTGACAGTGTGACATGTGGGACAAAACAGCAACGACTCCTATAGATATCGCGCCGATAGAATCCGAAAGCACGTGGGGACCAGACATGCAAAACGCTCTGCCGCTGGTCGCTCCAAAAGCTCTCGCGAAAGCTACACAGACCAGGTAAAGATGGCGGCCTGTGGTCATCTTTCCTGCACGTTCTCTCCTTTAGCGTACGCCCATTCCAAACCCCATGTTTGCCGGGGGAATGAGAAAGGTCCATCATGTGCAGGAGCGATTTCGAGAACAAAGGAAGTTTCGAAGCCGGAACTGTGCACCCTTTTATTTATTATTACGATCTTCTCTTCCTCGTGCGCTCGCAGCCATCGGCAACCTTGGACCTTTCATGCATACGTGCGTATTTATACAGACGACGGGCATATACGCACGCCGCGGTTTGTAGAGGCAGTGCCGGGCACGATGCAACCGCCGCCGCAGCAGCAGCAGCCGCCGGCAAGTGTTCGAGATGAGAGATTAACTCCAGAGCGCAGTGCGTGGGTTCGGGGCCTCCCCTCCCCGGCAAGAAGAAATAATTTCAAAGAAACCGCGCGAGGAAACTTTAAAACCGCAAAAAAAAAGAGAGAAAATGGTTCGGACAGGGAGTGCGCAGACGCTCGCGAATATATAGCGCCGGCGGCCACTTAAAATAGCGCCCCAGAACTGTCTCTCGTGTCAGCCAACCGCCTCCGCCCACCCTTCTCCCGTATATATACTCTCGTGTACTACGCGCCCCACTCGGGAGGTTTGTTTTTACACGTGTGCGCGCGCGCGTACGAACGCCGGTGCTGCGCGTCTTTGATCGTTGGGTGCACGCCGTCGACGTGGAAGAGTGCTCGCGTCGCTGGCCGCGCGGCTGAACGAAAACACCTTCTTCCCGTCGGGGCCACGCGACACCACCTTGGTGTCGCGTTGGTGCCATTTGCCAATGTCAGTACGCCGGGCCGGCCCGACGCTGTTGACGTTTCGAGTGGCTCGCATCGGAGCGGGATTTCTGCACCTGTCGCGTGTGTGTGATTCGCCTATGTAGGCAATCAGCCGCATAGCGAACTAGCCATGGACGTGGTTGATAATTGTGGAGGCTGTTCGACGCGGCGTCACTTTAATTCCGGCTGCAGAGTTCTACTTTGGTCTTTAGATTTGTCCTGTTGCTCTCCTTTCCTTTTTCCTCTTTCCTCCTCTCCTTCCTATCTCCAATTTCTGTGTTGCTGTCGCCTCCCTTCAGAAGAGCAGGCAGGCGTTGTGCCCCCTTCCGGTGGCAGTTGCCAGCCTGCTCCTCGCTTTCCCTTTCCTGTTACCTGTGCATATGTGTATATGTGCTCAAAACAAATAATAATAATAATAATAATATACGCCGAGTTCGGGGTCAAGCCGTGCAAGTTGCGGCGCCTCTTAACGCACCCTGTCCGCGGACGCACCGAGAGCGCTGTTTTGAAAAGGCTTGGCTCGCGAATTAGTAAACTGATACTGCGGTTTATCGCGATATAAGGAATCGAGATCTTGCGGAGCACGCCTCAGTGGGGGACTCCGCATTCATTTTAGACCACCTGGTGCTTTTTAACGTGCACTTATATCTAAGTGCACGAGCACGTTTCTTTTTCATTCCGCACAACCCCGTCGAAAGGCGGCTATATCGGCCAAGATCGAACCGGCAATCTCCAGCCAGCTCAGCAGCGCAATGGCATCATAGCTCCCGCGGCGGGTACTGTTCAACCATGACGAAAGAAAAAAAGCGCTTCAAATATATATATATATATATATATATATATATATATATATATATATATATATAGAGAGAGAGAGAGAGAGAGAGAGAGAAGTAGCGTCCGACTTTGATGGCAACATATAGCCACGGTATAAGCCGTGGAAAGCGTTTGAGGGCTCCTTAATCCCTAACAAAGGAGCGATGCACGAGAAATGCTTCCACGCAACATGTACCGCAGCATCTACATGCACTCACAAAACACATATTGGCGAAAGAACGACGGTGCTGGTATTAGTATCCTAGTTCAGTGCACACTTTCCGACCGCAATTATTTTCTTTGTTTTATTTTTTTTTTCTTGCGGGCGCGCGTCATCCCATTTTGCTTGCTGCGTGTGTGAGTGAACCACGGGCGACCAGACACACAAAAGACGAATCCCTCCTCATCCCTCTTCTGAAATACCCAGCCCGCCGCAACGCTCAATTAAGCCTCATATCACGTGATGATGAACCGCAGAATAGCTGCGGTAATTAACCGTTTAACTTTCTGTCTCTTACACTCATTCTCAATGGAGACGTGCCCACGACGTGTTCGAGTCCATTCTACTTCTCCGGACGCGACCGCGCGTGAGGTAAAAATACAACAGCCACAACAACAATGACAAGAGAACCACGAGGTAACTGTTTGGTTACAGAAGCCCCGCCGACAGAGCGTACGCAAACGAAAGCAAAGCCTTAGTTCTTTCTTGGCAAGGAGCTTTCGGTGCATGCAAAGAACCGTCGGTCTGCAAGACGCGTTCACCCCCCCCCCCCCGCCTTCCCCCCGCAGCGGGGGCTCGAGCAGCTACGCCCGTTTGTGCCGCGATCGCCGTAAATCCTTCCGAGTGCGCTTGTTGACGCGTACGAGCAATAATAATCAGTCACCGCGGGGCAGCCGCTGGCGCTTCTCGGTCGACCTCGTATTTCACAGTGTCAGGGTCGGACGCGAGAACGACAGGGAAAATACACGCCAACAGGTTTCACCTTCCTTCGACGACCCAATTTAGAACTTTCGCCGTTCGCTTTCAAGCGACGTGGTCAACCGAACGCGCCAAAAAAACAAAAAAGAAAAAGAAAGAGGACGAGCAGTTCGCCCAAATAGCTAGCACTGACTGCTGCCACCACGTCCGCGCCCACTCGTGCCCTTGTACGACAATTTTACGACGACGACGACACCGGATTTTTGACCGATATCAAGTTCACTGCGACACGAGAGTTTTATTATTGAGAGTGTTGTTATAAACGGTGGTTCAGAACAAAATCGGAGCACGCCACCTTTCTTTTCCCGTTAGGCGCCTTGTTTTCGTTCTAAATTACTCCCTCACGGTGCGATAGAAGTGCTCCTTCAGTGCCATGTGGTTAAGTCAAGCGCAAACAAAATAAAAGCGCCCAAGGAAGCTGATTCCATAGGTTAGAGAACAGAAACTGAAATTTTATTTTCGACAACGATAACTTCCAAGCAGAATATTTAACAAGTCGTGACTGCTGTTTCAAAGATAGGCGGTTAGCGTTTCATAAAGGTGAAATTCGGGAAGGAACCCCAAATAGAGCCAAGTCTCTCTTTTTTTTATTTCTTTTTGTCTAACCTAGAGAATTAAAAGGAGCATTACAACGTCAAAAAGTCAAGTGGACAATTTCCCAACCTTGCGGTAGCTGCAATCATTAGCTGGGGTTGCCCTCTCTCTCTCTCTCGCGCGCGCGCGCGCGCGCTTTTTTTTTTATATATATATATAGCCTCGCATGCCGCGAACAAGATTGACTCACGTCCATTAAGCGACGGCTCGCACCAAGACGCCTTCGGTTCAGCGCAATTGCGAAAGCGGAGACGTAGAAACGACAGTGTTGCGAGGAGAATTTGAAATCTCGGGAAATGGCACGATTCACTTAAACAACGACGAGGATGATCAGGAATCAAACGCTGCTGCCTTGCCTGATAGCATCTGCGCTCGAAAAATCCCATTCCTGAGTGCTCCTTATCTATCGCCGTAATCGCATACCTTAACTTAAGTGTGTACGTCAAGCATTCCTTTTCCTTACTTTCGCATCGATGCGAACTGCATCTCTGGAAAAAAACAAAAACAAAAAATGTGACGCAATTCGCTCTCTGTTATTCGTATATTGTTTCTTTAAGTCCAGTCAGAATGAAGGTACGCAAACAAAGCGTGTACAAAGACTACCGAAAATTGACGTAAACGTAAGACAGTCACGGTGGTTCCAGCTGGGCCAGTTGCATTTCGTTCAACACGGCGATCAATGTATACGACGAGACACAAATGATACGAACAGCACGGAAACTTCAACGACCAGTCGCACCACCAGCAAGAGTTCCCACAACTCGCAACGAAAATATAGGCGCTGTAAGGAAGAAGTGCGCCGCGCTGAGCTTCGCAGCCGGATCGCCAGCGCTACTGAAGTGGGGCTCGGGCTAGACGCTGTTCCCGGTGTGACTGGCTAAGCCTACGCTGTTGCGTCTTCTTGTCCGCGTCCTTCGTGTCATCCGCAGCTGTGTCGAACTTCTTTGCCTCTGATAAGTCGGGACGGTAAGGGAGTGTCAATGGGAAATGATGGTTCGCGGCCATATAGAAGAAAAAAAGGAGAAAAACCCGTCGTTGACTGGGGTGCCGTGTTGTAGGCGTACGTGACAGCGCATATTCCTTTGACACATCTATAAAGAAGCTTTACACGGCGTCCCAATTTATGATGCAAGCAAGATATCAAAAATATGCCAATGTCATGTAGCTGGTCAGAACCAAGGTGATGCTGTTTTCAGTCACTTGTAGATACTCAGATTATTCTTTGCATTCCGCCTAATTACGTAATTTGTGTTAATTAAGTAACCAACTTCTCAACTTTTTAGATGAAAATTGTCAATGAGAAAATTGAAGAGAAACATGAAAAACTCCCGCTACGGCTTCCTATTTGTCGATACGCGCTGCGTAAAAGTGTTTTTCCTAGCGTGAAAGAAACCCGCGAAGACACACAAAGTGCCTCGAGGGGCCAGTCGCGCGGCAATTTTGCGTGTATTTGAGGGCTTCTTTCACGCTCGGGAAAACGCTTTTATGCAGCGCGTATTGAGCAACAGGAAGCTGTAGTGGGAGTTTTCCATGTTGCTCTACGATTTTGTCGTTGACAATTTTCACCTACTTAAGATATTTGAGAAGCTGAGTAATTAATTAGGACTAGTTATGTAATTAGGCGCAATTTAAAACATAATCTGAGTATCTCCGAACGACGGCAAACAATTCTGTCCGGCGATGTGACATGTGCATATATTTAAATCTCGTCTTGCTTGCATGATAGTTGGGACACCATGCAGAAACATTTGCGACAAAGATACCACACTCATGCAAGCAGCCGACGCCGACGTGTGCCGTTTCTGAGTTTTGCATCTATGTCGTTTTGCCACTAATCTTCTGCACCGGTCAGACATGTTTTACAGCGATAGCTGTTACGGGATCTCTTCCCTAGTTGTTTTGATAACCTTTTCCGACACTCCGGCAGTTCGCCAACGACCATCGTACGAATACCCATGTGCTTTGTGAATAGTTTATAAAGAAACAAATAAATGTTCAGTGTGGATTGGGACTCCCGTCCCGCAAAGTGACAGTCGAGAGTTTTCTCCTCTCAGCAACTTTGCCGATGCTTCAGCCGAGAAGAAATACTGTGCCTAGGAAGTGCGGCCAAGGCGATACCTGTTAGGGTTTGTCTAACGCCCCAAGTGCACGCCTCCATACCCTGCTCCCTAATTTACAGCTCCATATTCCGCCCGAGCTTCCACGACGTGACTGCACCCTTCTTATCCGTCTATGGCTTGGAGTAGCTTTTTCAAATGCCTACTCTTTCCTTATCGGAATGACCAACAGCCCACTGTGTGACTTCTGCGGGTGCAACGAAACGATCGAGCATCTTATTTGTCAGTGCTCTCGTTTTAACACACAAAGAACTGTCCTCTCAGCCACCTTAGACAAACTGGACAAGCGACCAATGAAACAAGATCCTTGGAACCTGGCCTACGCGAACATCAGCGCGATCCGCTATGAAGGCGCTGCTGCGATACTTGAAAGACACGGGACTTTCTGACAAATTGTGACAGTACACTGTGTGGCGCAGGACTGTACGGTGACACTGCGTAAGACTAGGAATGCCTTTGCGGGTTGCGTGACAGTGCCCACAGAAATAGTTCGTGTGTACGTGCGTGTGTGTGCTTAGGTTTTTTTTTTCCTTTTTTTCCTTTTTTTTAATCCTTCTTTCTTTCTCACCTATTGCATCCCCTTTCCCCTCCCCCAGTACAGGGTAGACAACCGGAGATAATCTCTGGTTAACCTCCCTGTCTTTCCTTTGCCTTTCTCTCTCTCTCTCTCTCTCTCTCTCTCTAACGCCATTTTTTGCAGCCTGTCGGCAAACCAGCCCCTAGGCGAGAGAACTTAGAACCAGCGGCAGAATGCGAAAGGCATAATAAGAAAGGCAGAACGTGTCTCTCAATTTCGTCCCAGCGGAGTGACACCTCCACAATGAATGAAGTTCATCCTCTTCAAAAGCATCTTACTCGAGCCCATTACCGAACGTTTACTTCAACCGCCATCGCACGAAAGAGGGTCAGACCTTCTCCCCAAAACGCTGTGCCCAAGAAGCGAAACGCATAATTGTAAATATTAGTAAGAACACGCCACGGAGAAGAGTCAAGATTGAGGAAAGTTTTTTTTTATTCCTGAAAGCAGGTTGCTTGCGCGCTCTGTGCTCGAATGTTAACTCCAACCGATGCGAATCAAAACAGTACAAGGCTTATCGCGCATATATTCCGCCAACTATGGCGCGTCGCTGCTTCGTGGGCAAAAGTGCCTTTTTTTTTTTTTTGTCGCCACCGCCGGCATCTCATCGCTCATAGGAGGCTCTGTCTTTTATTAAAAAGACTTACGAATGAATAATAAAAAAAACCTTCGAAACTACAGCCCGTTTCTGTAAAGTGCGATGCCCGTGAACCCATTTCCGGAGCCACTAGCGGTCGCAATGGCTGTGCTCTAATGCGTTGTATTCTCCTGAGACTGCACTGTCAAGCGCCATGAACAACAAACTGTATCCCTTTAAAGACTGAACCACAGGAAGTAACCAAAAGAATATTTTCGCTCTGACCTGAAACCGTGAAGCATGCAGCACCGTGTATGAACAGTTAAATCACACTCTTGCCCCCGGGTTCCGCGATTACTGACAGTATGCCATATGCGAGACCGCAGCATCTTCAACAAAAAAGTAGCTACGCTTATCCAATAGCTTTCAACTACTGGTAAATGGCACCTCAATTCATGGTGCGGCATCTACACAGCAAACAGCTACGCATTACGTGTGTGGGAATAGTCATACAGGATTACTTATGCCAGAAGAAACTGGAGGATGCAAGATACCTTGTTCACGTACGTCGGCATTCCGCTACGCGCAGCTAAGCATTTGAGCACTCCATTATAAAGGTTTCCCTGTTCATATCTAAACAGATGCTCAGATAAAGAGGATTAAAGTATATCGCAGGACGCGTGTTATTCTGCCGTTAAAAAAATTAACTTATTGGGTTTTACCTGCCGAAACCGCGATTTGGTTACGAGGTACGCCGAAGTGCGGGACTACGGTTTAATTTTGACCACCTGGGGTTCTTTAACGTGTTGCAAAATCAAAGTACATGGGTGTCTTTGCATTGCACCCCCAATCGAAATGTGGCCGCATGTGTCCCAAAGTGACATAAATTTCTGGATAAATACTTTTCAACAATGGTCACATTTGTTGTCACAGTTCTGGTCACTTGAACTAATTCCCTACATTATTATTATTATTATTATTATTATTATTATTATTATTATTATTATTATTATTATTATTATTATTATTATTATTATTATTATTATTATTATTATTATTATTATTATTATTATTATCTGCATTATAGGAGACACAGGCGCCTCCTGCCTATCCCCTCCGACATGTGATATCGTGAAAATAAACGCATGGCGAGCGAAGAATAAAGTCATAGCAACGCACAAAAGCGCGCTTAAGTTTCCATTCGAACTGCTGGCAAACTCGCCTTTCCCCAAAAGGAGTCCTGATGCAGCAGCCGCACCAGAAAACAAGGTAGGTTCAGGCACTGTGAGGAAAATAAAAAAGAAATACGCTTCTGCCATGCCAAGCCGTGCGGAACGAAATCCGACGCGTTTATACGACTTGTAACACGCGAAAGCACAGAAGCAGCACGACACGACGCAGAAGCAGTCGATTCTGCAAAACGCTCGCGCATTTGAATAGATGCGATAACGCACGGCCAGAAACCAGGAACCTGGAGACGGAGGGAAGCAGCCTGAAGAGTTCGATTCCCTCGAGTTCTTGCACTCGGTTTTTCGGCTTTCGGCTGGTCCTTTATTAGCTTTTTTTTATGTTTCTCGTCTTCGTTACACACACTCTCTCTCTCCCACTCCCTTTCTCTTTTTCACGCAGCGCATTTTTCTTCACGCTTCGGCGGATAAATAGAAGGAGTTCACCTTGGGGAGTTGAACCCCCGGCGAGGAATGTCGCTTGTTTACCTGAGGCGCCCATGGGTGTCTCGGTGACAGCGGGATCCGGATTGAGTCATATGCGGCAGGAGAAGGTTGATGTACCTTTGCGCGAGTCCTTTCGAACCGCTCTGTCACCGACGCGACCGTTTCAAATACAGAAGACTCGCGATAACTTCAAATGCGATAAGTCGTCGCCATCAGCATCATCAGTATTGTTTATGCTCATTGAAGGACGAACGCCTCTTCCAGTGATCTCCAATTAATCTTATCTTGCGGCAGCTGGCACACTCCATCCCGCGCACGCACATTTCCCAATTTCATCACCCAGTCCAATTTTCTGCCGTCCTCGACTGCGCTTCCCTTCCCTTGGTACCCATTCTGCAGCTCTAACAGTTCACCGGTTATCTACCTTACGCATTGCATAGGGTTCCATTGCCCAACTCCAGTTCTCGCTCTTAACGTCAACTACAATATCGGCTGCCCCCGTTTCCTCTCTAATCAACACCGATATAGAACGTTTCCTTAAAGGACAAGTAGTGATTGTGGTGAAGTTATCGATAATTGCGTTTAACGTTTTGAAGGAATACGTGGGCTACAACAGGCAACGTAGCGAATAGATGCGCCTTAATTCTAGCACATGGGGGCCCCATTTACGTGCATATGAATCTAAGCACAAGATGATTTTGCTCTTCAATCACCTCTAAAGAAATGCGGCTAGCGCGACTGGAAATCGAACCTGCAACCTCCCGCTCAACAGGAGAACGCTGTAGGCACTGAGCTATCCCGGTTTCAATTAATTTGAGTCGCCAATAGTTTTGATTCCGTTCAGCGGCGTTTAAATAGTTCGAACAAGGACTTGTGGTGTTCGAGACGCTTTGCTTAGTCTTGCTGAGCAGCACCGTATAGCAGCGTGTCTACCATGGCAAAAAGCGGCTCAATACTCAATGAAGACGGCTCAACAGGCAACTGCGCGGAGAGCGGAAATCCTAATTACTGTGCCAACTCTGACGCAGCCGGCAAAGAAGCGAGCTTCGCAACGACAGTCTCAAAGTAAAAAAAGCGATGCAGGCCACTTTGCCTGTTCAAACGAGACGGCGGCTCAGCATTGCCATCGGAAACTTGATGGGAGAGTCGCCACCAAGAAAACATAATTAAGCTATCTTACGCACAGAGGCAAGGTAATTAATTGTAAGGCATTGAAACCTTCGTCATGTTTTTCAAGTACAACGATATAATCTGCTTTTCGTAGCTTTTTCTTTTTTTTTTACGCCGCAGATAATTTATTTCGACACTCGTATACGATATGCCGGAAAAAAAGGTGTTTCTACTTTGCGGCATACCTTAAAAAAAAAGGAAACAAGAAATAGAAAATACAGAGGCGTGGTGTGTGTTCCGGGGGTGGGGGGGTGGTTGTGTGCGTGCGCACACTTATTTCATCCAGATGAATTTTGCCCAAAATAAGCGCGGTCTACCTTTAAGCTGCCATTGTTTTATTGCCTACTGCACATTTACTGTAATTTTCCAAGAATCGGGTGACTCGAGAAATAAATAGCACCCCCCCCCCCTTTACCCACGAAAGCTTTTTTTTTCTTAATCACAAGCTGACTCTATACATTGAATCAAGCAGTAATTTTTTTTTCATTTGCATGGCCCTCATTGAGCGCACAGACGACCGTTCCAACATCTATGCAACTGCTCGTGATAATTGCGATAACAAATTGTGTCTCTCTCTCAGCGGAAAACAAAAGTCGTCTCTTCACCTCCATGAAGCTACAGGGGACGAACCCCAGAACAATTCGTGCGAAAAAATAAAGATGTCAGAATTTGCGAACTCAATTCGTCTTTCTGACTCTGGTTTTACTCGTCGTTTGGACAAAGATGCGCAAATTTACCTTCGATGCTTCAATTAAGGAGTGCGTTGTATTGAATTGGTATGCTGGCATCACCCGCCGCCTCAAAAGCCCCATATTGTTTTTTTTTAATGATCGCATCAATTAAGTGCTGCTTTTCCCTTTGTCGTCAAAGCACGCTTCTGAGATTCTTCGCTCTGCGCAAACGCCTAGCGTCAGTCGCGATTGTTGTCTATATTTAGAATGATTATGTAAGCGGCAATCCCCTTTGGAGATCGCACGTATGTGTTTCTGTTCGCTACTTAGTTCAGCGCTAAAACCACCTTGCTTCAATCTTGCCTACGCTAAGCTTTACTTGGGGATTCGTTTTCGGCGGCTCAAACATATGGCCTTAAAATAGGCAGGCGAACCTTATTTATAGCCGGATGAACATGCATGCTGAGGCTCTAGTCAGAGTATTGCGTCTCTCACTACTTTTTTTAAACTTTTCCGTTATTGTTATCTTTCTGGCTTAACCATGGATGCCAGCGCAAGAAATCTGCAAACGCAAGCAGCTTCCCGTGCCCTGACGTTGTTCAACGCAGTGCACGCAAAAAATATATACATATCCAGAACAAATACAACAACGCTTTTTTATCTCTCTCCTCCCTTTTCAGCTGCGGAATTCTGCCTTGGGGAGTAAGGATCAACGCTCGCGTTTAAAAAGAAAGAAGGCAACTGTAGTCAGCCATTCCTTTTCAGAGCTCAACCACAGACGGTCGCTCGAAAACGCAGATTGGTCCTTACTACGCGTTTTGCCGTGTTTCGGGAGTTTCAAGTAGGGCGAATATTTTATTGGGCTGACTAAAAAAATATGTGTTCGAGCAAGGCACACAGACCTTCGAAGAAAAAAGCACGCCGAAGGGAAATTACACTACCCGGAAAGATGAAATCAAACCGTTAATTAATTAAAACGAGAAAGGACTAGGACGTAGAAAGAGAAATAAGTGTCGTGCTGTTATTTCGGGCAAATTATTGCGAAAAAAAGTAGAAAATGGCTAACACGCTCTGTCTTTTGTTCTTTTAAACCCAAAAGCGAAACGTTCCCCCAAGTATAACTCTTACGAGCCGTAATAGCTGATCAAAACCATACTCGTAAGGCGCTTCCACGCTCCTCGCCTCCCCCCCCCCCCCTCCCTCCATAAAATCAAGGCAACTATGAACAATTTCCCTATAGTTCTACGAGACTTTGACAAGAAATGAGCGCATCTTCCAAGTATGAAGTCTATAGTCCCAAGCGAAGACTGACGTCAAAAGCATCGCAGTGGCTGCGTGATCAGTACTGTATATTTCCCGAGCGAACTTGCACTTCATACAGTTCATGTGAGCTTAAAAGATTAAACTTTAGTTGGGTGCTCAGAGTATGGGCCTCGTTGTTTGAAATCTCATTAATATGATTGAGAGAAAGGCAGGGAGGTTAATCATATTAACCAGAAAAGATGAGAAAATAACAAGAGATATGATAAAATCTGTTCGCACAAACACGATGAACGCAAGTAACAAAGAATATAGTTCAAATCAAACCAAACATATTTGTTTTGCAGGAAGAATCTCAGTCGGTCCCGGTTCTCTAAAAAAAAAAGTACAAACGCTTTTAGAGGAACTCGAGCTGACGTGGGCTAAGACTAGGGTTCAAGAATTCTCTTTTCCGTAAGGGGACAGTTGTAACTCCTGTAGAGCGTGGTGCAAAGAACTTCTCTTTGTGCAAACAGGCGATTAAAATCGCACAGAGGGTGAGCAGTCGTCTCTTTGCACCCACGAACTTAACACCTCGGTACTGAAATTTAGTATACAGCACAGTGACGGGGATGAAACCCGTCGGCAATAAGAAGCCCCGCGCAAAGGCAAATGGGTTCCTTTCTTTAAATTTTCCAAGAGTGAGTATTTCTAAGCGGAACAGTACGAACAGATCCTAGCAAAATTTTATCTGAGCATCTTCAACTTGCATTTAAACGGAGAAACTAATAACTGTGACCACAAATCCTAGTCGCTATCCTTAGAAGTTTACGCTAAAGAATAGACAGGTCATCTATTGACGCAAAAAAATATCGCGATAATAACCGTCGAAGGACGATTCGGAAAAGACCTCCGTAACCTCCTTCTGTGCTAAGTACTCGTCACTTCAACCGATATTCACCATCGTAAAAACAGTGTCTGACTCACGTTCTAAATGAGTGTCTCATTGCTTGGATTTTAAAATGTCACCCGTTATTCGCTTGCCCAATTCAGCGATATAATCCGGTCTCGCATACACGACTGTTCTATATTTGCCAACAATGCCGCAGAAATTGCCGGCTTCTCTGATCTGTGCGTGGGAGTTATTCTTAGAAGGGTCGGACCGAGAAGGGTGACAGGGCATCGTGTCAAGCGATCGCGAAGCTCCGAAACCCCCGACGCACGCCACTGAACCACCAATTGCCGATCGAGCTTTTGGACAGAACCCAGGCGCGCGCGAGATCAGACGTCGCGCGCTGCAAGCCGCCGATGTTTCCTTTGGTTCGTGGCCAGAAATCGCGGTGCTTAACTGGCGCATGCGATCGGCGACAGAAGACAAAGCACAAATAGGACAGTAAGTCGTTATAAAAAGAGGCAGTGCGAAGCAGGACTCACTGTTTGTACTTCTTTTTCCGGCACCGCGCCCTGACGAAAGACGCCATTCTCGCGATCCGATCCGATGGGGCCGTAAGGTCTGCGATGGTTGATGTCCTTCCCGGATGGTGACGCGACCACCAGGAAATGTCAAGGCAGCTGGTAGAACCTTCTCGAAGGATCCTTCGGAGGAAGCGTCTTCTGCGGCAAAAAACCAACTGTGCCGTAGACAGTTTTTCGTCGTTTCCACGGCTTCACATCTGGCGTCGTCGCCAGAGGAGCAAGGTGCTCGAGCTTCGCGCCGTACTTCCGGAATTGAGAGGATGTTCACCGGCGATCTTGAATCACTCTTCTCACCACGGTGCAGATCTTACACAACGTCGGTTTGACAGAATAATGCACTCACTTTTTATAACTGGCCACACGCGAGGAATTATGCAGTGCACTCGTCTCACACAACTGGGGAACCGAGTTGCGCGTGAATGCTGATTCACTTCGTGGAGCTTCCCGCAAGGGTGAAAACGGACGCGCGAGATTAACAGCCCAGCTCAGTTGTCAGATTGCAGATTATGGTGCTCGCCGGCGATTATCTTCTTTCAATTGCATTTTATAATTACAAAGCAACAACGAGGTTACAGCTAATGTAGCCGAAGTCCACAACCATAGCCCTCATTTGCGTACAATGTGTGTCTCACTACAGGAGTAGCTATGTCACGCGCATTTCCCTTCGCGCTGTTCTAGACACAAGAACTAACGATACTCTTGCCGCCTGTTTCTCTACTATGAGTAAACGGACGCTGGAGTACAGCAGGCTTTGTGCTCCTCCTGGTGGATGTTGCCAATCAACGCATTCTTCTCTTCTCCCTGCAATATTTCTTCTCTGTGATTGCTTTAGCTTTGTAAGCCTAGTAATAACGGCAAGCGCACAATCCCACTTTGCGCCCTCTGTTTTCGTTGCTTCTCATACGTATCTGTGGGCTTCCGCGTATTTCATGGAGTTATTTGCAGGGTTTTCTAAAGGCGTACCTGCAGTGTTGTCTAAACTTTGAAATGAAGCACTCAGGATCACAGCAACGATTACGAAGTGCAACTGCGTTGTATGCCCTGAATTTTGATCGGTGTCTTGGCACTGCTGATAACTCAGATGAAGTTCATGTCTGCTAGCCAAGCGAGGCTTTTCCTCCGATAGTGCAGCTCCGGCGATGTGTTATTACTCTGACTGCAATAAGGGTTGCGCAATGCTGCGCATTCAACTTGCAAACGGGTCCTTTGTCGCAGACGGGTTCACATGGACTTCTTTCGCAAGCAGACTGAAACGTGCAGAGGAACACGAAGCGTTGTCGACGATGAAGGCTCGACAATCTTGGGCATCTGGCGCCGTCTCATCAACTGTCACAGCAGTGGCAAGGACAGTCGTAAAGCACACACAACTGCCACGCGCGACGACCGAGAGAGATAGGGTCAGAAGGTAGCAAATGTCTCACCGGCGACACAAGATTCCCGAGGCACGAGATATAACGGCCGCTCCAAATAGTTCCGATCAACAAGGCACGTTGACGCAGCTGTTGCGCCGGACTGCGACTTACCGGCAGGCTGCACAACCTTAAAACCAAGCCATGAGTAGCGTTGCAAACTCTCCCGCTTTTGCGCCCCTTGTTACCCTCAGCCTCCGCACGAACTCTCCCTCTTGAAGTATCTCTTGCACGTAGGAAGAGGAAGAAGACGTTGACAGAGCACGCACTGAACCACGAGGTTGAGCGGTGAAGATCGATGGCCGTGGAAGACGAACCGCGGGTTCTGGAAGGCGCATATACTCGGAGACGTTCGCGCGGCGGGAGCACAACGACGACTCGGTGCTGGTTTAGTGACGAGACCACGGCTCGACTCCCTGGCTCGAGTCGCGCGACCGCTCGTCCGTGCAAGCCCCTCGCTCGCTCGCTCCCCGTGTTCAGCTTTTTACCCCCGTCGGTCTCTGCCGCGCCTCGGATGTGGAGTTCGTTACCTCTTTATATTTTTTTCTCGTTATTGCTGGCCGCGCTTTCTCGGTCCTCGCCTGTGGTGCTCTGTTTCTCTTCTCGGCGTTATCCACTCGGGCTGGCGTGTTTGCTTTCTTCGTTTCTCTTTTGTGCTCCCGCTACGGTGCGCCCAGCCCTTTCCAACCATCCCACTCCCACCACTCCTACGAGTTCTAAACATAGGTGCCGAACTGAACTCTGTGCGCGCCACGAACACTGGGCTGGAGCAAGAGTTCGGGCAATTAAAGCGAAAAGAAAATGGAGGCGTTGGTGGCGGGTTGAGAAAGTAGCAAGAGGGGAGAGGGAGGGAAATGGGTACCGGGGGAAAGGGGGCAGTTAACGGTCGCGACTGTCGCAACCGCGGAAGCGATTTCATAAAGCCCCTGTTGGCGGCTTTATTGCCAAACTGTGGGGACCCGCGTGAAACAAAACAAAAACAAAAAAAGAAAAGAGGATAGGAGTACTTGATACTAAAGCATGTGCCGACAGCGATACTCGTTTGCGTTTGGGTTGGAAGCGGATTAGATAAAGATACAGATTAGATAAAGAAGCAGTAACTACTAGTCAGCTTCAGTTATAATAGCTATAATTCTCAGACAGGTGCGTACAAAAGAAGTACCGACCTAGACTTAAATCAATGCGGATGAAGTGACTTATTCGACAGCTTCACGCTCGTTAAACGTCGCAAGAGAGCGCCCTGTAGGACGCAGCAAGAAAGCAACAAACTAAACTTACGTATTGCTTACATCTGCGCAACCAAAATGGCCAGCGTGGAGACAGTCTTATCTAGCTACATTAAGCCTGGGGTGATCACCTTGGTATTGGGAGAATGGGTACTGCACTCCTAACGATACATATAGAGACCACTAGAGGTAACATCAAGAACATCGTCTTGTTTTCACCCATCTCATTCTTCAGAATAGGTTCTGCAGCAGTCAACTGCAAGCAGATTGTGATTCATTCGAAGAGCCATATACGCGGCTATGACCGAAATTGGCGCGTCCATATCATGAACGCTCGCGATATATATATATATATATATATATATATATATATATATATATATATATATATATATATATATATATATATATATATATATATATATATATATATATATATGCGTCTTTTTGTTCGCCTCTATCAGGTAGATTTTATTGCAACAATTGACTTCATGTGAAGAAGAATATCTTGGAGGAGTAATGAATTGTCTTGTAATACTGCCACAAGAACAGAAATGGACGAAAGAAAGGAATGAAAGCGCTAAAACGCACAAAGGTAGTTCCTGCCCAGTTTGAAAAAGTATGTTGTAAAACGCAACTAAACCACCGACACAGACAGGCAGCTAGCTGGCTTGCTTCTATTAATACAGTCTGATGAAAAAAAAAAGATAATTTAAACAAGAGAGGCCGTATTTTGTTACCGATCCATAACATATACTCTGTAATCTTTAAGCACTTCGTTATTGGCTCGGACGTGCGTGGCGCCGCTGTCATCGCTGGGATCAGCCACTCGGCACGACGACTCGTAAGAAAACACCAACTAGTCTACTGTCGTCCTTTCCTTAACCAAGGAAACAAGAATGCAAATGAACCGGATCATTTCAAAATACCGTCTCAGACAAAAGAAAAAAAAAGGTTGTTAGCGTCAATGATCATAAGCTGTTCGAAAAAACGGGGAGCCATGGGTTTCTCACCAGCTGGTCCTGTGTCTCCGCATATGCACCGTCTTGCGGTGCAAATAATACATCTCCAAACACTTGCAGTACAACGATCGCACTACCGTGAAACTGTTGCCACAGTCGAGCCTCAGTAAACAACGACATTGCAACGGGAGCAAACTTGCGTTTCTGATATCCGATATTTCTTAGACAGTGGCCAAGTAACAACCGGCGATGACGAGTGTTTTCATTCGCCGTAGCAGCTTAACGCATTCACTCTGTCGGAACTTTTATTTGTACCATAAACTGCGAAGGCTTTGGTGAACCTGGTCAGCTCTGGTTCCTGTTCACGGATGGCGCAAGCAGCGAAAACAAGCGTTTTTTGTTTGCTCCAGGTGACACAAAATTCATTCTAACCAATATCGCGCCACACTTCGCATTTTAGTTTGCGTCATAGCATCAGTAGCGTGCGTGCGTGCGTGCGTGTGCGTGTGCGCGCGCGCGCGTGTGTGTGTGTGTGTGTGTGTGTGTGTGTGTGTGTGTGTGTGTGTGTGTGTGTGTGTGTGTGTGTGTGTGTGTGTGTGTGTGTGTGTGTGTGTGTGTGTGTGTGTGTGTGTGTGTGTGTGTGTGTGTGTGTGTGTGTGTGTGTGTGTTGCAAGGTTTGGCGGTCGTAGTTGTAGGGCGGACCTTGACTCTTCATCGGGACTTAGGCGAGCAGGGTTTATTTACAGTATGTACATTTTAAACAAGAGGATACATTCAACAGTACAGCGTGGCTCCCAAATGGAGCACGCAAAACGAAGCATACAGCAAACGAGCACACAGCTCACGAGTACATTGACGAGCACAGAGCACGACGACGAGCACACTTAGCAGCCGACAAACAGCCGTTTTTAAACACTTCGTGTTCCCTAGATCCCTAGGGGAGGCAAAACATTCGACGGCATCGTAAACAAGCCGCCTTTCTGCGGGACGGTTTACACACACACGTACGCACAGTTTTCACTGCCGATTAGCAGCGCCAAACGTTAACTCAGTCGACGTGGTGTCCATTGTCTTGTGTCCCCGTAGCCAGGTGCTCACGCCCGACCCTAGCTGGCGCCTCTAAATTCCAGAGCGGACCTCGCACAGCGGCCTCCGCCGCTGTCCATTGTCTGGCGTCTTCAAACGCCCGTGCAAAGGCACCGCAAAGCATCTCCGAACGAGGCGCCCAGTGGATTGACGCCGCCGTAGTCCACAGTTCTCTGAAGTAAGTTCATGGTGTAGGGGTTGAAGGACGGACTTCGCGGATGAAAAACCCAAAACTTGGGAGGGTTTTTATTCTACATTATATACAGGAAGGTGAGCGACAAGTATCAGTCGTACAGACATTACGGGCCGGCAGCAACTCGGACGCTGCGGCCCGCGGCAAGAATTTCGAGAGAGGTGAATCAGGGAATCAGGGCATGTCCCAGAATGCTCAGGTCTCTCTGGAAGGCTTCTTATAAACCCTTCGAGCACTGCAAGTCACGTCATGTTTGACCATTGGGAGAGTCCACTCCAATGACGCCACTTTCAGCCAATGGTAGGCGCCCGTGTCGCGGTGTCACACCTGGCGGCTTGCTGCGGTCTTGCCTCGCAGACTGGCAATGCACTTCGAACGAGGAGAAGGGGAGGGCTGCACCTGCTCCATTGTCGGATGCCCACCTGCTAATCCCGGCGGCGCACGAACTTGTTGGCACGTAAACTTGTTGCCTTAAACTTGTTTGTTCGGCCGCTTCTCTGGAATGCGCTTCCTGCTTCTGCATTCCTCAATTAGCTGTGCTGCCATCCGATGTGGTCTGGGGAACTCGAAGTAGCCTCAGGAAACGGCGCCATATCTAACAGCTCGTCCTCGCCCCGGTAGTTCTGAATGGCCGGTGAACTCAATTCGCTGGCCATGAGGAACGCTGATAGAAGCTGCAGGGTACTGGGGTCGAGCCTCGTTTGACAACCCTCAGGATCCTGGGCCCTGGAGAACAAACGTCAAACAAACAAAACAGCACAGCGCTGCACCACGCGTAAGCGCAGGCTCTTCACCCCTGACTCGCCAGACTATTACTGAGTCAAAATCAACCCTGATCTTTTATTTCCCCAATTTCGACAAAACAGTTCCAACCACCCTTCCAAACAGCTATCCATTTCTCCTCGATTGCCGACAAGACCAGAGTACCATTGTTGTTGCAAAACAAAAAGGGTCGTTGACGATGCAAACAACAAATGAAAACAGCCGAACATAACTTAAGTGGCCTAACCACACGAACAGCATGTTTCCAATCTATCGCAGTGGCGTACTTATCGCACGTATTGGTGCCACTGATCAATCTGGTCAACCTCACAAGTACGTAATCACAAGTGCACCAGCCTTGTGGTCACTAAACAGAACGCGTACTTGCATTGTAGGCAAACTTTTCATTCACGCTTACTCACGTTTCTTTCCTGAAAGTCCTACAGGACACGTGACATAAACGAACAATTAAACTCGCGGGACTTACACACTCCGCAGAACTCTTAAAATGATGCGTCTTCTACTAACTCTTTCCACGCACGCTCACTAAAGAAGTCAGAATACGGCTGCCCTCCACACACACTAGCAACCCAGTCATAAAGTCTGCTTCCTTCCGTCCACACAGGACACGCGCTAATGGAACTAAGAACGCTTCGCCGTGCAAATCATGCACTCACTGAAAACCTACGCGCTTAACCTTGCAAAATTCAAAAATACTTAAAAAGAAAGAAGGTTAAATAACACACGCGCTTTACCATAGGCCTCTGAACGATAACCTTGACCCTCAGGTTACTCACACACACACACAAAAAAACCTATCTACTTATTAATGAACATCTCGCGAGACTACATGTTTACATAAAACGCATCTTTCAAATCTCGGAGCTTTCTCAAACCAAAACATAAACAAAGCTCATACCTTACACGTTGAAAGAAATCCCAGTCTCAATTCGCGAAAAACTTTCCGATGCTCAAAATAAAAAACAAAATAACATTTCACTTCTAGGGAAGCTCTCTTGGCTTCCCGTTCCCGATTGCTTACGACTGACTCATACTCTGAGCCGTCCCCGAGCTGGTCGCGGCTTGAAAGCTACTCTGGCTGCCGAGAGACAACAAAAGGGCTGACTAACTATCAGCTCCCCCAAGACGTTACGGTCTCCTGCCAATTTGCGTCCCCGCGCCCCGCTTTCAATACGAACTCGATTGACCGCGTCGCTACTCCCCACCTGGTCTCGTCCTGCCACCTTGCGTTTCTTCGAACTGCACGCTGAGCTATGAAAAGAACTACGGAACAGACGAGGTGTTTAACAGCCTCGTGCCCTTTGTCCGCGTCCGTGCAGAACATTCTTCGCGGTCCCCCTTTGACCGGTGGCTCGAACGTTCTGGATGCGTCAACATCGTCCTAGACGACCGCACCTTCTTCCTCGCGCCCTGCCCTTTTGGGTTTCTTGCCATCTTTGGCGGCGCTACATAAGTTACCGACTTTCGGTCTTTACTGCGCTTCTTTTTACGGCGCTTTCTCCTTGCACTCGTTTTCATGTCGCCTTCTCGTGCCTCGTGCTGGCCGGTACACATTTCGTCGGCCCGGATCGGCCTCTTACCCGCGCAGTCTGAGTGATTTACATTTAAATCTACTCTCACTTTGCCTCGACTGGCGGACAGCCCAACCGACTCTGGCACAATGCAGCAGGCTTTACTCGAGTTAGACAACTCGCACTCTTGCGAACTGCCCTCTGCTACATTGCCCAGCTCACGCTGTGCATCGGCACACAGCCCGTCGGTATCGATCGCTGTCTCACGCGCACAGTCCGAATGATTATTAACTGAACCATCCCTCTCTAGGCTATCTAGACTGGCGGAGAGCCGCACCGATCCCTGAACAATGCAGTTGTTCTCTCGTGGACTACGGAGCTCGCCATCCCGAGAACTACTCTCAACTGCATCGCTCAGCTCGCACTTCACTTCTGCACGCAGATCTGGCTCTACATGGGTGCTCGCGTCTGTCGCGTCAACAGTACCCTTTTCTTCGCTAGCAACCTCGCTAACCTTACCAGCGACGCACACACGCGGTAACTGTGCCAATTTGTTCGCAGCTGGCCTAGCTGTCTCTACAGTCATCTGTTGGCACAGCACCTCGTCGCTCTTTTTGCGGCCTTTAACGGCCTCTGTTGCCACTAAGGCATCGTTAGCAGCTAGCCTTTTCCCTTCACTTATCAATCGGCAGCCAATCTCACAGGCACTACTCTTTTCGTCGGCTTCTGGCGAAAATCCGCTCGATGCTGCCTCATTCTTTCGCTCTGTACTACCTACAGAATTCTCAGACAGCCGTTGTCTCTGTGCCAATAGCTGATCACAATACTCTATCTCTTTGATCAGTGCTGCCTTCTCTCTCGCATACTTTTCCTCTCGCTCACGTTCGCGTTCATTCTCACGTCCGTGACGCTGACACCTAAGAGCAAGTTCTTGAAGCTCCTGCTTCCGTTCATTCTCGCGTTCTTCACGCTTATGCTTACTCCTAAGTTCACGACGCACTCGCAAACGTACACGACGCTCCCGCTGCCGTGGCTCCTGTATCACCTCCCAAGCAAGCTTAATGCTTTCATCATCATTGCCACTATCATTAATCGCCTTTATGATAGCTGGCGTTTCCATCCGTTCGTCCGCCTCAACTCCCAAATCGTCGCACACCAACAACAAGTTTAACCTCGTCAACCTTCTAAGATCCATGGCAGCTGCCCCGACAGGTGGTTAAAACTGTTTTCCTTAATTAATTTGTGCAAACACACAATGCAACAAACTCCCGATTCCCAGAACTATCAAAATTGAACACACAACCTTTGAGTCTGCCGAATCATAAGGAAAAAAACCACGCGCTCACTTACGGTTGCAGCACCCTGCCATCCGGTTCGTTCGTCCGCTGTTCCCGGTTCCTTCCGGACTCCCTGGGTCGAAGGCTCGCTCCTTCTTCGCTACTCCCAGTTTCTTCGGACCTCTTTCGACGAAGGCTTTCCCTTCTTCGCTCTTCCCGGTTCCTTAGGATCTCTCTTGACGAAGGTTTATCCGTAGCGCTGCCACCAGCTGATGCATTCGGAGGCGATCCTACCGCTGCCAACCAGATGTAGGGGTTGAAGGACGGACTTCGCG
Organism: Dermacentor albipictus; assembly: GCF_038994185.2. Classification (NCBI taxonomy): domain Eukaryota; kingdom Metazoa; phylum Arthropoda; class Arachnida; order Ixodida; family Ixodidae; genus Dermacentor; species Dermacentor albipictus. The sequence continues at coordinate 83,795,449 of NC_091825.1, read as the reverse complement.
GATGAAAAACCCAAAACTTGGGAGGGTTTTTATTCTACATTATATACAGGAAGGTGAGCGACAAGTATCAGTCGTACAGACATTACGGGCCGGCAGCAACTCGGACGCTGCGGCCCGCGGCAAGAAGTTCGAGAGAGGTGAATCAGGGAATCAGGGCATGTCCCAGAATGCTCAGGTCTCTCTGGAAGGCTTCTTATAAACCCTTCGAGCACTGCAAGTCACGTCATGTTTGACCATTGGGAGAGTCCACTCCAATGACGCCACTTTCAGCCAATGGTAGGCGCCCGTGTCGTGGTGTCACACCTGGCGGCTTGCTGCGGTCTTGCCTCGCAGACTGGCAATGCACTTCGAACGAGGAGAAGGGGAGGGCTGCACCTGCTCCATTGTCGGATGCCCACCTGCTAATCCCGGCGGCGCACGAACTTGTTGGCACGTAAACTTGTTGCCTTAAACTTGTTTGTTCGGCCGCTTCTCTGGAATGCGCTTCCTGCTTCTGCATTCCTCAATTAGCTGTGCTGCCATCCGATGTGGTCTGGGGAACTCGAAGTAGCCTCAGGAAACGGCGCCATATCTAACAATGGTTGGTTAGCGCTGTCCTCGCTGGTTCCTACGAAACGAGTCACCGCGGCGGGTGTTGAAGGCTTCCATGGTATCTTCGGGGAAGTTCGCCACGCTCGCAGCTACAGCTCGCTGCGAAAACTTGCAAGTTGCCACCTCGGTAGGCTATTCCTAACAGTGTGTGTGTGTGTGAAGGCGGTTATTGTTATGTCAGTTTTCTTCCTGTCCTTCATTTGTTACTGTTCCTTCATTTCACCATAATTACATTTACTCGTTCTCGGGTCCACATAGAAGTAGGCTATCATACAACGGGAAACCTCGCAAGCAACAAAGACAATCAACATAGACCTCGTCATAGGGAGGTCAGCGTGATATGCGTACGGCCAGACAACCATTTCCAGCACCTATTAAAGAATGCTTCTCTCTCGCGAGCAAACAAAGCTTCCAGCTGCTTGTGTGAAAAAAATAAAAGAAAAGAAAGTAGCAAAGTTGGTAGAAAGGTATCCTACTGAGTGATGCGCTGTCGTTCATTTATCACTGCATTGCATAACATGGACGCAATAAACCGTAGTGTCTGAACTGGGGCCAGCTGGAACGGTTGCCAATCGCTGAGGCCATACAGGCCTCCGAGTGCGAAATATTGCTGCAGAACAAATACTGTATTTGTCATTACACAAGCAGAGTTTAGCGTCGCATGACATGCAACACATTTAGAGGGGTATAACGGAAAAGGACAGCTCATGTGACACGGACCAAAGCAGAACGCCGTGAAATGAGGCCAATTGTCGCTTACACATCTGTCACTTGGCTAAGGGTTGCTACAAGAGGAAAAGGTGGGGCGTATCGGCAGCAGCATTGGCGTTATCGACAAGCCGTATCCAACCGCCAGGCATTGACTGACGTGCCCAAGGTATAACGAAACGTTGCGATAATTCTCCCCCTTGTTGTCCTTTCCGTTCCGGACTGTATATATACAACTCACCTCTTTACGGTGGGTTTGAAGCTTCAGAGTCTGTGGCAGCCAGACTTTGGCAGTTTATTTTTAAAATATGACGAAGTGAGAAGATGTTTTATGTACTGTTTTATTTCTAAACTAATCTATACCAGAAGTTTAGAGCTACCAAATTAACACCCTGAGCAAAATTAGGGAAGCCCCGAAAAGAGAAAAAGAAAACAAATCAGAAGACCCACAACCAGCCGCCTCAGTGACCGACGAACACCGAGGGAGAATATAGTTCATTTCTTAATGACATCTCAGTCCACGGCCTATTACCCGCCGTGATGGTGTGGTGGCTTCGGTGTTGCGCTATTAAGCACGAGGTCGCGGGATCAAATCCGTATCGCGACGGCCGCATTTCGATGGGGGCGAAAACGCCCATGTACAGCGTAGCGTATTGGATGCACCTTAAAAAAAACACCAAGTAGCCAAAATTAACCAGGAGTCTCCCACTACGTCTCATAATTACATCGTGGTTTTGGCCCGAAAACTCGTAAACATTATATTTTTTCACAGCCTATTATCTGCACGACCTTAGACTTCGTGCCCAAGCAGATATATAACGCCCCCTCAGCTGATGGTCACACTCGACGGCGTAGAATTGCTGGATAAGCGCGGCTTGGAATAGCTGCGCCGGATGCGATGGCACATACAGCTGGCGAGTGCGAAGAAAGCACGATCATATACTCAGCCATAAAGTAGCCGCTGCAGGCACAGTGAGTAAGTTCATGGTGTTACTGTGTTGGCAGAGATTCAGCATGACTGCGGCAGACGGCACTTGCCTGCATTTGACGGATAAAACACAAGTCGTGTATGTGTCCTCGCCTTTCTGATTGAAATAAAGATTAGTCGATACCATGAACGCAACGATAATTAATAGGAAACTGTGGTCAACTGAGCGACATACTCTGTCACATGCGCTGCACCAGTGAGATCATGAGACATCTTTAAAGTTGGCGCATCGACCGAATGCAAAAGAAATTCACCAAACCCAAAGAAATGCAAACGTCTTGTAGCAAAACTCATGCCGTCAAACTACTAACCTCCAGAGCAAGTTTTCAAAGTAGGCACGTAAACTCGTATTCATTTATCACCACACATGCTGACCATTACTGAGTCACAGGGAAAACATCGCCAAGAAGAAAGCCTGGCAGTGTCTACAATGGACCTGTTTACATCGATGCTGTTGGTCGTTTGCAACGAGGAAACTTAATGAAGGCAAATCCAGTGCGATGGAGGCTCGCATCCCCTTTTTTATTCCTGCTTGCACATCTATAAATGACACGTATGATTCTATAACATCCATATACGCAATAAGCTGATAGATCATTCGGGATTTGACTCAGTGGGACATGTGGGATCGGTGTAAACGGAGGTTATGGTGCTTATGTATGACCATATTTCAACAGGAGAGAACTACACTTTGCGTAAGTAAAGCAGAGGTCTGCCTATTTCCTCTCTCCTCAACAGTGACCTTTGCGCATGTGTATACGTCTGCTGCGTCTAGCATCAATGAGTTCAGCCGTAGCAACGTTGTCAGGGATGCCAAGTTTTGAATCTATCGTGCACAGGTGCTTTAACGTATACCGAGGGACGATCACTTCCTACACTCTCCCAGACCTTCCATCTACCCGGAAAAGCAATCAATGGAAAAGCTTTTGTCATAGTTCATTAATCAGCCTTTGTCAGAAATGGGTCTCTCGGGATCATAGCCCGACTCTCGTTGCCAGCGTGATATTCTAACGGCTATTTATTTCTTGCACAGGGGTGTTCCTAGATTTTAAGCATTGAAGAATCTTCCTGGTTCATGTTCATTCGTACCGCCGCTTTCCTCCTCAACGTCAACGCTCTCTTCCTCCTTTTACTCCCCTTCCGCAATGCTGAGTAGCAGGTCAGTACTGTGATTTAGGCCAGCCTTTCCGCTTTTCCATCTTAACAAATGTCTCTCTGCCTCTCCCTTGGGCTCCTGTGCGTTTTTTTTTTCAGTTATTTTCTACGTTCAGCCGATAGCGTCCCCAAACTTTTGGTCTCCAATTTTCAAGCTCACTAATGACACCGAGCGATGTGCAATGAAACCTCCTGATGAGTTTAGTCGAGAAGTGAAAGAAACATCCTTTCGCGGCGGCTCCCCCCACTGTGCATATATTGTTAATGAAAGAAACTGTGTGCACCTATACACTTTCCTCGGCACCCGTCTGATATCCTGTATTCTGCAATGCCGTTGGCGACAGCAGCTGTTTGGAAGCTCGCTAAGAAAAAAAAAAGAAAGCAACGTAAACAAGTTGATATGCTTTTCTTTAACTGCCCTGTCTGCGAATGGTGGCTTTACGATTCTGGTTTCTCTGGCATAGTTTCGCGGTCCTTGACCGCAAGACCCTGTTGTGCGCTAGAACCCAACCAAAATTTCTCTACGCGCACTGCACGCGCCATCCTGTTCGCCGCGAATTCATTTCCTTTAAACGTTCACGCTGGGCGCCGCGCAAGTCACTCCGCAACTTCGGCGTGCACTGAAAGGGCGAGCGAATTAAACACCATGACAAGACGTGAGCTTCCCTTTCACGACCTGTTTACCAAGCCTAGTGAATACATAACCTCGGGGCTGAAATATAATCCCGCTCGATAAATCTCGGTGTCGCGGAACCTGCAGCCGCGTCGGCATTCTTCCACTCTGCTTGTTGCACGCTTGTATTTCATGGTGGCTACATGTAAATGCTGGAAGCATCCCGCTTTTCAAGGTCATCATTTACAAGCAAGCGCGGCTTTAGCAACACCGCAACTTCATCGGCGCGCAAGATTAGTTGTCGAAGTGCCGTCCTATAGAAGCCTTCTTTAACTCGTTTTCATCGCCGTAACATACCTCATACATATATTTGAACGGTGTGTGGTTGGACAGAATGAAAGTGGCACAGTGGAAGCTATCTTCTTTCGTAAACAGCCCTTCAACGCGGTTTGAAAGTTATATTCCGTCAGATATCTTCACCATATAATTATGTGATACAGGCGTTCGAAACTCTTTAGATCAACGAAGTGATGGGCTTGTTTCACTGCATTTTAACGAAGACGAAAAATTAGGAGCTCCTGCGCTTTCATCGAGGTACAATTGCATAAAAACTAAACAAAACAACAATACTGTAGGTTCTTTTGATGTATATGAGTCTTCTCCAGAAGATCTGCCTATAGACCGTCGTATCATAATTGACAACTAGAAAATGCACAATAAATAAATAATAAAGGGACGGGAAAATCAAGCGATTGCACCAGCGAAAACTCACTCGATGAGGCTTTCCAAATGAGGCGGCGTCTGGAACGTGACCGACATTTCTGGATGCGCAACGGCCTCGCTCAGCCCAGCTCTTCGGTTTCTTCAGACAGAGCTATTTTCACATCGCAAACACTGTGCACCCACAACGTTTCACGAAGCTGGAGCAACGGCGACGCGTTCAACGCCAGACGTTAAAGTGCACTGGACAACCGAGTGTCCCACGCACCCACACTTCTATTTGTTTCACGGCACCGCACGGCTGGGCACGGGCGAAGAGCACTTCTTCAGATTTCCCGACACAGTATTCCACACGGGCGAGTTAATCCAGCACGGGAATGGAGAAATGGAGCCCGCACAACACCGTTCGCCGAAAGATCGCGGGAAGCGAGAAGGAAACCAGGAAAAGCAGGGGGTTACACGAATGCAGTCGAGATGAGCAATCCACTGGTGCCTCGAATCTTCGTGGCCACAGAGAACGGCGCCCGCCGCATGCAGCGATAAGCCGACCAAACAACGGAGGGTCGCGTGGCCGCACTCTCAAACGACGCGAAGCCGCGCGCCGCATTCAAATCGTTCCGCTATGGCGCCGGCCGCCTCACCACGGTGCTCAGCCGCGCGCGCCGAACCTATCCGTCGCTGCAAGCAGTGCGCGGTACTACAGCTGCACATGCTGGAGCACACGCAGGACGGCAGTCACGAGGCACGGGCAGCGCGACAATCCACGACAACGCATTGCGGATCTCCGCGGAAGCCTGTGTATATGGGCGCCGCTCGGTCGTCGTCAGGCTCGGCGGATCGCGCGCGCGGCACTTCCCGCAATGTCGACATAATCGCGCCGCAGGAAACGGATGACGAAGATACGCGGCAATCACCGGCGCAGCGTCCGCTACTGTGCGCTGCTCCCCTTCCCGCGGGCCGCGCAGCGAATGTAACCAGCGGCGTTTCTTTGCGCTCTTTGCGCCGGTGTGTCCTTTGACCGCGGCTGCTCCTACGGCAAACCTTTCGACGATAACCGTCGAGAAGGAGAAAGCCACCGTATCTATGGGTCTGTTTGTGTCGATAAGCTCCGAATGGACCTGCGGGCTTGAGTACCACGAAACTTGTGAAGGGGTTCGCAAAAAAAAAAAAAAAAGGAAAGTGAGCAAGTCGACCTTCTCTTATCTCATTTTCACGCGGCTTCTCTCTCGCATGCAAATCTCCCAAGCGTAAGAGTGCGCGAGCCGAGAAAACTTAGACAAGGGTTTCTCAAGATCTCAAACGTCCAAAGTAGTGCATTGCAAACAACCATATTTGGGCAATGAACCTCAGGTAAACCGTCACATGCGGCCGGCTGCCTGTCATTTGTGAGCGCACGAGCAAATTACGGCGTAGATTTCTAAACAAAACAGGCAAGTGCTTTCTGCCACACAAAATATTATCTGAGTCACCTTCGCTTCGGCCCTTCTTCAGTGTTGGCAATAAAGTTCCAGAACATCAGGCCGTGCTTCAGCTGCGTGCTTCCGGAATGCAAACAGAGCAAAACAACTTTTGCGTCCACATTTACATGTTCATAGCCAACAAGCCAAGTCGACGACATGTTCTACTGGTACTGTGACTCGTACACATGAAGTTAACTATGCAGAGTCCACACTAACATTTCAGAATTGCGAAAAGAAAAAAAAAAACACTTTCGTTTTCAGTCGGATAGTCTTGGTACTTGATCAGCGCCTTTACTTTTTTTTATATATATATAAATAAAGGTGCTGTGACCATAGTTTGATAAATGAAGGTTCCCGCAGTTACAGTGACACCGAAATATTTTACGTAATCTCTTTATGAGACCACTCGACTGAACCAGCAGCTGATTAAGGCCTACCCAAAGGGATATACATGGAATTAAATCATTCGGACTAATATTGACTGCACTGTTCATGAATGAACTAAACCGCAGCTCTCCGAGACATTTCAGTTTTCCATGTACAAGAATCACTCATTTCTCTCCCACCTCCCACCTCCCCCCCGCCATCATCCCTTCTTCACACCGACCGAAAGAAAGAATATGACGAATTCCTCGTGAAGCGAAAATAAAGCAACGCTTCAGCCATAATAAATATGCGTTGTTTACACGAGCACGTTCATCTTGCAAAAAAGCAAGCGTCTAATGAACCCTCGGAAAGTCAGCTTCGTCGCTTACGGCAGAGCAGGCGGAATTCGTGAGGGTTTACCTGAAGAAGTTTTCCTTCCGGGAAAATCGCACCCACCGGCGCCTATCTGAAAAGCAAGGCACACGCTGCGTGTGGTTTGTTATGTCAGCTGTAGGTAAACATACGAGCACACTTTGAAATCAAGGCAATTCCATCAGACACGAATTTTCGAGCATTTCCTTTCGTAAGAGTTATATGTCAACGGTCGAGTGCCTTCGCTAAGACTACGTTCGTCGTATCCAAATTCACCGGTGTCCGTTCCGGCGACGCAGCCTAGCGTACGACGATACTTGCGGAAAATACTCTCGGTTTATAAGAAAAAAAGTATTTGCTTTTGAGGCCCACGGAGCCATACCGATATAATCCTATAAAGACACATTAATTCTGAATATTACGATACCGGTACACGTCGAATTGTTCCGCTTTTGTTATGCCCATAGTAATTCAGCATTTCTCTTCATATATATATATATATATATATATATATATATATATATATATATATATATATATATATATGGAAATAGCTCTCGCAAGAGCTTGTTTATTGAAAATGTCACAACTCTGTTAGATAACTGCTAGTGGGGATGAGCTTCAAACTGCTCATTTGCTTCAGGCACCTAATTTTTTTTTTAATGGAACTTATTCACGTAACTTCGCAAGTTCCGCACAGAATCGTGCAAATTCCGCCTTACTCAGAGGCTGCCAAAGCGGACGCTCGTATGTTAACTAGGATGTCAGCGTCAGCGATTCAACTTAAAAACTTGGGGCAAGAAAAAAAGCACTACATGATGCAATATTTTCACCGTTAACAAACATTTATCCACTTCCCCAATAGTTCCGTGCATTAAGCCACTAATCCATCTGACCCGATTTCGCGAGTGCTGTCATACTACAAGCGTCACGTGCCTGCGAGTGATGTCTACAGCAGCCACAGCAATTGACTCGCAGCGTCCGAGCTACATGCATTCGCGCACAGCTGCTCTATAACAGTGCAACCAGCGAACAGCTGCGCGGCTTCCCTTTGCGGATACCACCCAGCAACGCGGGTGAAACGCGGCTTCAGACACTTGGCGCGCATCCCGCAACCGGATATGTCTCTCCAGCCTTGAGGTTACGACTGCAGCGCTTCTAATGGACGCCGTTGTCCTTTCCTGGCAGTTATCCGTCATAGCCGCCTGCGGTGTACGCATTCCTAATGTCTGCCACGGTGGTCGTCACCATGTGTCGGTGTCGGTCGGCGGCGGCGCCACAAATGATATCAGCCAAGTCACGCGTGCCCTGACATTATGCAGGGCGCTCGGGAGCTCCTTCTAATTAGCAAGCGAGTTAGGAGCGGAGCTATTTAATGTACTCCCATTGGCACATAGCCACGTGCTTATATTACGTGCAAAGAAGAAGAAGAAGAAACTGGGACCTGTGCCAGTGAAGAGGAGAGTTTGACGCCGAAGATATTCAGCTACTCGAATTCGAACCACTTCGCATCGTTCAAGCTGCACGTATACCGCCCTTTTCCTAGTATAGTGGTGCTGCATAAAACATATTCCACGCCTTGTCTTTATGATTGTTTGCCCCGTGTTACGTCGCGGGGCGCAGGGAAACCTCTGCCTAGCACACCGTGTTCTTCGTACAGTAAACCGGCAAAAGAAGGCAGCTTTCGTATACACTGAGCAGGTCGCATGTGCTTCCAAAGAGACAGCGCACAGTAAGCAGCAAATGAAACGCGCCTCGAAAGTAGTAATCGCAGTAGCAAAAATCCGCGTCCGTATTCACAAGTCACATGGTGGGTTCATTTTTTTATTTCCCAAGGAGAGCCGCAGGCGCACCAAGGTGAGGGGCGTATCTTAAGCAAAGGTTGTCTGTCAGTGAGAAACAGCTCGTATGAACTTAAAGCTCTACGACAATGTCATCGGAACATTGTTCTCAAAGTATGCGACATAGGAGGGATACGAGGGCAGCCGATGTAAACTCCGTCGTGGACACAGACACATATTTGCTTAGGTAAACCAGCGTTATGACTTTGCCTACCGCTCAGCACAACTCTTACGTCCAATACGTTCATCGTTTGAAGTGTCTCGTTCCCACTGCATTCGGCTGTTTACAGAAGCCTACTCCTGCTTTCGCGTTTTTCGCCACAAAAATCTCCGCCTCAAAACGCGCCTTGTTTCGTGATGCACGGTGAAATACGCGCCCACTTGGCACCGGTTTGTTTCGCTTTCGCTCGTTGAGCGAAAGCGAAACAAACCGGCGCGCATTCTGAAAGCATTCAGCTGGCGCGCTTCCATCAAGTAGTCGATTATGTCTGTCATCCTATCATTACGCAAAGATGCCTCAGGCTTTTCATGCACTGGTATTCCTCCTCGGTTTTGCCTCTAGTGCTTCGGTTCCCTTGTCTTCTCTTTTTTTTTTTGATGTATCCTAGAAGACATCAAGGCGCGTTCGTCGGTTATATCGTCACTCACATCTGAGGTGACAACTGCACTTCCAATAACGATTCGCCGACTGGCGCAAAATCGTTGACGGTGAACGTTACTCTTTCGTATAGACGCGACGTCTCCGCACGTTCATGCCTCTAAACGCGTCGTTCACCTCTGCGTCGTCGCATACGGACAACAGGCGGCCGCATCCTGAGAAAGCGCAGTTACATGTCCATCTGTCACATCTCTCTTCGCTTGAAGTCTCCCCGGGCAAATCTCTTCCTTCCCCCCCCCCTCTCTTACACGTGCGTCGACGCGTTTCACTTCTTCGAAAGTGGTGTACTCACATTTGCGGTGACAGCAGCCGTGCCGTCGCAAACGACTCGGCGACGGCCAGCGGCGCATCGGGGACGTTTTTCTCTGGGAGACACCGCGACGTCGTTGTCGACGCCCTCGCGACCAGCGGAGGCGGCGGCGGCGCGATGGGACGAGGAAGAACCATCGGCGAGCGACGGCGACAACGCTGCGGGGTGTGCGACGTCGCGCATGGCTCAGAGAGCAAGCAGGCAAAAAAACACACAGGCGCTGACCTTCGCCGCTGTACGAAGTCAAGCGGCCGTCGTGTGTGCGCGTGTGTGTGTGTCTGTGTTCGCACGCATCGGTATTGTGCGGCCGAACCAGCGGAGCCACGTTCGGAAGGCGGTGGCAGCGACGAATACCGAATACGCAGGTGCGACGGTTGGGCTATTTCGCAACCGCCTGAACGCGGATCTGGTCGCTTTTTTTTTTTTTCTCTGTCCGATAGAGACCGCGCGTTTGTCACACGCCGTGGCACGGACGGGCCGAGCTGCCTCTCAGAACGGTAAATCACGTAAGTGCTTCCCGCGAATGAAATATGCAAAGCACCGTCTAGCTCGGCGATGTAGTAATAGGCCTTTCACCACCGGGAGACACACGCAAAGCTGACGGTAAGACCCATGCTTGCAGTTCTGCAGACGCTTCAGCACACAAATATATATATGCCTTTTGCAACGCATATGCATATGCAAATGCAACACATATGAGCTGGAAATGTTTTTCTAGACAAATGCATGAAATGCTACTGCAGATGATTACAGTGAAAAGGGGAGGAAAAAGTGAGCCTCTAGTGATGAAAAGGAAGGCGAAAGGAGTAAATTTTAAAAGGATCGAATAATGCTGCGTCCCGCAATTATACTCAATAGCGTCTTTTCTTTTTTCTTTTTTTTTTTTCTGGCGCACCAAGCAGGAGCACTACTTCACGAAAATCCGGAAGGATCTCGCAGTTGAAGACGCGGCTCACTTTCGGCCGCCACTGTTTTAAGCTCGACTGCCGTGAGTACACTTGACGAAGTTTATGGTGAAAGCGACGATAACGACTGCCCCCACTAACGTAGGAGGCCTCGTAACAGGACCCCAACATTAACGATCATCGGATAGCCCGGTACCAGAGAAGAATCCAGAACTGTAAACCGGAAAATTAGGCCAATAGCAGGTTGATTGACACGACACAGATGGTTAAAAGACCTTCTAGGTAGCCAGAGCGCCCGCAAAGCAACGAAAGTCCAGTAAGCCACAAATATCAGCAGCAGCACTAGTTGCTTCCACAAATACTAGATTGCAGAACATTCGGCTCATAAAGAATCACCATCGTCGTTAGCCTATCTTATCTGCGCTGCAGGACGAAGATCTCTCTTCCGGCGATCTTAATTACTTGTATATTGCGTCAGCTGACTTCACGCCATACGCCCTTGCGGATTTCCTTATCTCACCGCACCACCTAATCAACTTCCATACTCGACTGAGAATGCCCGCACGCTCAGCTTCGGAATAAAGCAAAAAAATAAAGAGATACTCGATTCTGTGGTTGCATTGTCCAGTAAATCCACGGAGGTGTGGGAAGTACAGTTTGTCCCCGCTGCACGTTAATATAGAAAACGCCTCCTTCTTCGCCCCACACTTGATTGCACATCTTTGAGCTCCCACAACCGATTCGTTGGCAAGAGACCGCGCCGTGGAGGTCAGTTCACTACGTGTTTAACTGAAGTTCCGTTGCACGTTACCTAAAAGTGCCAAACTGCTTCAGCGCGTCAGAAAAAAAAAAAAAGGGGGGGGGGAGAATAAAAAAACTCGAATTAGAGGGAATGGGCTTTCGGTGGGATTGGAAGTATACAACCCTAACTTGTCGACAAGCAAAAAGAAAAGGAAGCGAAAAGAATCAAGACGCAAGCCATGCACGCGAGAGGCTTGACCACGATACCAACTGCAGGCTCGCGACAAGGCCAAGGGTATCGGGCAACCACCGACGCGGATCCTTCCGCTACCAGACACCCCCCTTGGCCCCGCACGTTCCCGCTGCCCCGTGCACGGCGAGCCGGTGGTTGTTAAAGCCTGCGGGAGCCGGCTTCTCCTTCTGAAAAAAAAAAAAAGAAAATCCCCTCGTGGGCAGCGAAGCGAGCGCACCAATGACCCGCGAAAGAGCTGCAGCGAGAGGAACGATCAAAGCAAATGGCGCGGGAGAGGAGGGTGAGCGGTAATTAGGAGCGTCCGGCCACTCGATGCGAGGCGCGGAGATAACAAGGCGATCGACGACGGTGCCTACTCGCGCCCTGCTGCCGCCGTACGTGCGGTGCGATGTGTAATAACCGCGGAAGTAAGAAACGGTCCGGCGACTGCTCTGCATTCGACGAGACCGCGTCCGGGACCCCCGAGGCTCCTCGCCCTTCCCGTTCCGCAGTGCACGTTTTCGAGGAGCCGCGGAGAAGGGCCCGTCAGGTCGAACTCGTGGAGACGACGAGAAGGGTTAGCGCTTCGCGATACAACGTGCACGCAACGGGAGCGGCAGCGACAGACCGTGTCGACGATGTCGCCGGTGTCGCACTCTGAACCTCGCTTCCGCGCGAGCTCCATTCGGTATATTATAGGCGCAGCATTTCTTGCTAGTATGTGCCGCTTAGCTCGTTGAACCTGTGTGGAACGAGGTGAAAATGTCTTACTTAGTGAAACTTTTGAGGAGCGATATTACGAGTCACATACAGACAACATGGGCAAGAAGCTCGACTGGAGAGGAAGCCGAGGCTCGAGGAAATTCGTTCCCAGTAGGTTCCAATTAGTAAGAGGAACGCATTTCCAAGCGTGGTCCATTTACTTAGCGAAACCTGTGTGGTATGTGTTAGATATGAAGCTGGTTCCTGAGGCTACTTCGAGTTCCCCAAACCGCTTCGAGTGGCAGCACAGCTAATTGAGGAATGCAGGAGCAGGAAAGCGCATTCCAGAGAAACGGCCGAGCAAACAAGTTTAAGGCATCAAGTTCGTGCGTCGCCGGGATTAGAAGGGGGCCTGGGACAATGGAGCGCAATCGACCCCCTTCGTCTTTGAAGAAGGCATTTGCCACCGCTGCGGAGCCGAGTCACCGGTTGCAGGTGGGCATCCGACAATGAAGCAGGTGCACGAGCGCCCCCCCCCCCGCTCCTTCTCCAGCCTACAAGTGGATTGCCGGTCTGCGTGGCAAGACAGCAGAGAGCCCCGACAGGTGTGCCCCCCCTCCTTCTCCATCTTAGAAGTGGGTTGCAGTCTGCGATGCAAGACCGCAGCAAGCCGCCAGGTGTGACACCACGACACGGGCGCCTACCATTGGCTGCAAGTGGCGTCATCGGAGTGGACTCTCCCATTGGTCAAACATGACGTGACTTGCAGTGCTCGAAGGGCTTATAAGAAGCCTTCCAGAGAGACCTGAGGATTCTGGGACATGCCCTGATTCCCTGATTCACCTCTCTCGAACCTCTTGCCGCGGGCCGCAGCGTCCGAGTTGCTGCCGGCCCGTAATGACAGTACGCCTGTTACTGGACGCTCACGTCTCTTGTAAATAATGTAGAATAAATCCCTCCCAAGTTTGGGTTTTCATCCGCGAAGCCCGTCCTCCAACCCCTACATCTGGTTGGCAGCGGTAGGATCGCCTCCGAATGCATCAGCTGGTGGCAGCGCTACGGATCAACCTTCGTCGAGAGAGATCCTAAGGAACCGGGAAGAGCGAAGAAGAGAGAGCCTTCGTCGAAAGAGGTCCGAAGAGACTGGGAGTATCGAAGAAGGAGCGAGCCTTCGACCCAGGGAGTCCGGAAGGAACCGGGAACAGCGGACAAATGGACCGGATGGCAGGGTGCTGCAACCGTAAGTGAGCGCGTGGTTTTTTTCCTTATGATTCGCCAGACTCAAAGGTTGTGTGTTCAATTTTGATAGTTCTGGGAATCGGGAATTTGTTGCATTGTGTGTTTGCACAAATTAATTAAGGAAAACAGTTTTAACCACCTGTCGGGGCAGCTGCCATGGATCTTAGAAGGTTGACGAGGTTAGACTTGTTGTTGGTGTGCGACGATTTGGGAGTTGAGGCGGACGAACGGATGGAAACGCCAGCTATCATAAAGGCGATTAATGATAGTGGCAATGATGACAAAAGCATTGAGCTTGCTTGGGAAGTGATACAGGAGCCACGGGAGCGTGTGCGTCGTGTACGTTTGCGAGCGCGTCGTGAGCTTAGGAGTGAGCTTAAGCGTGAAGAACGCGAGAATGAACGGAAGCAGGAGCTTCAAGAACTTGCTCTTAGGTGTCAGCGTCACGAACGTGAGAAGGCACGCGAACGTGAGCGAGAGGAAAAGTATGAGAGAGAGAAGGCAGCACTGATCAAAGAGCTACAGTATTGTGATCAGTTATTGGCACAGAGACAACGGCTGTCTGAGAATTCTGTAGGTAGTACAGAGCGAAAGAATGAGGAAGCATCTAGCAGATTTTCGCCAGAAGCCGACGAAAAGAGTAGTGCCTGTGAGATTGGCTGCCGATTCATAAGTGAAAGGGAAAGGCTAGCTGCTAACGATGCCTTAGTGGCAACAGAGGCCGTTAAAGGCCGCAAGGAGAGCGACGAGGTGCTGTGCCAACAGATGACTGTAGAGACAGCTAGGCCAGCTGCGAACAAATTGGCACAGTTACCGAGCGTGTGCGTCGCTGGTAAGGTTAGCGAGGTTGCTAGCGAAGGAAAGGGTACTGATGACGCGACAGACGCGAGCACCCATGTAGGGCCAGATCTGCGTGCAGAAGTGAAGTGCGAGCTGGACGATGCAGTTGAGAGTAGTTCTCGGGATGGCGAGCTCCGTAGTCCACGAGAGAACAACTGCATTGTTCAGGGATCGGTGCGGCTCTCCGCCAGTCTAGATAGCCTAGATAGGGATGATTCAGTTAATCATTCGGACTGTGCGCGTGAGACAGCGATCGATACCGACGGGCTGTGTGCCGATGCACAGCGTGCGCTGGGCAATGTAGCAGAGGGCAGTTCGCAAGAGTGCGAGTCGTCTAACTCGAGTAAAGCCTGCTGCATTGTGCCAGAGTCGGTTGAGCTGTCCGCCAGTCGAGGCAAAGAGAGTGTTGATTTAAAGGTAAATCACTCAGACTGTGCGGGTAAGAGGCCGATCCGGGCCAACGAAATGTGTACCGGCCAGCACGAAGCACGAGAAGGCGACATGAAAGTGAGTGCGAAGAGAAAGCGCCGTAAAAAGAAGCGCAGTAAAGACCGAAAGACGGTAATTAATGTAGCGCCGCCAAAGATGGCGAGAACCCCAAAAGGGCAGGGCGCGAGGAAGAAGGTGCGGTCGTCTAGGACGATGTTGACGCATCCAGAACGTTCGAGCCACCGGTCAAAGGGGGACCGCGAAGAATGTTCTGCACGGACGCGGACAAAGGGCACGAGGCAGTTAAGCTCCTCGTCGTTCCGTAGTTCTTTTCACAGCTCAGCGTGCAGTTCGAAGAAACGCAAGGTGGCAGGACGAGACCAGGTGGGGAGTAGCGACGCGGTCAATCGAGCTTGTGTTGAAAGCGGGGCGCGGGGACGCAAATTGGCAGGAGACCGTAACGTCTTGGGGGAGCTGATAGTGAATCAGCCCTTTTGTTGTCTCTCGGCAGCCAGAGTAGCTTTCAGACTACGTCCACCCCGCGTACGACTCAAAGTATGAGTCAGACATAAGCGTTTGGAAAGGAATGCCAAGAGAGCTTCCGTAGTAAAACGTGTTATTTTGTTTGTTATTTTTGAGCATCGGAAAATTTCGCGATTTGAGACTGGGATTTCTTTCAGTGTGTAAGGCTTGAGCTTTGTTCATGTTTTCGTTCGAGAAGCTCGAGATTTGAAAGATTCGTTTTAGGTAAACATGTAGTCTCGCGAGATGCTCATTAATAAGTAGATAGGTTTTTTTTTGTGTGTTTGAGTAACCAAGGGTCAAGGTTATTGTTAAGAGGCCTATCGTAACGCGCGTGTGTGTTATTTAACCTTCTTTCTTTTTAAGCGTTTTTGTATTTTGTAAGGTTAAGCGCGTAGATTTGAGTGAGTGCATGATTTGCACGGCGAAGCGTTCTTAGTTCCATTAGCGCGTGTCCTGTGTGGACGGAAGGAAGCAGACTTTAGGACTGGGTTGCTAGTGCGTGTGGAGGGCAGCCGTATTCTGACTTCTCTTATAAGTACGCGTGGAACGAGTTATTAGAAGACGCATCATTTTAAGAGTTCTGCGGAGTGTGTAAGTCCCGCAAGTTTAATTGTTCGTTTACGTCACGTGTCCTGTAGGACCTTCAGGGAAAAAACGTGAGTAAGCGTAAGTGAAAAGTTTGCCTACAATGCAAGTACGCGTTTTGTTTAGTGACCACAAGGCTAGTGCGCTTGTGATTACGTACTTGTGAGGTTGACCAGATTGTTCAGTGGCACCAATACGTGTGATAAGTACGCCACTGCGATAGATTGGAAACATGCTGTTCGTGTAGTTAGGCCACTTATGTTATGTTCGGCTGTTTTCATTTGTTGTTTGCATCATCAACGACCCTTTTGTTTTGCAACAACAATAGTGCTCTGGTCTTGTCGGCAATCGAGGAGAAATGGATAGCTGTTTGGAAGGGTGGTTGGAACTGTTGTCGAAATTGGGGAAATAAAAGATCAGGGTTGATTTTGACTCAGTAATAGTCTGGCGAGTCAGGGGTGAAGAGCCTGCGCTTACGCGTGGTGCAGCGCTGTGCTGTTTTGTTTGTTTGACGTCTGTTCTCCAGGGCCAAGGATCCCGAAGTTCGTCAAACGAGGCTCGACCCCAGTACCCTGCAGCTTCTTTCAGCGTTCCTCCTGGCCAGCGAATTGAGTTCACCGGCCATTCAGAACAACCGGGGCGAGGACGAGCTGTTAGATATGAAGCTGGTTCCTGAGGCTACTTCGAGTTCCCCAAACCGCTTCGAGTGGCAGCACAGCTAATTGAGGAATGCAGGAGCAGGAAAGCGCATTCCAGAGAAGCGGCCGAGCAAACAAGTTTAAGGCATCAAGTTCGTGCGTCGCCGGGATTAGAAGGGGGCCTGGGACAATGGAGCGCAATCGACCCCCTTCGTCTTTGAAGAAGGCATTTGCCACCGCTGCGGAGCCGAGTCACCGGTTGCAGGTGGGCATCCGACAATGAAGCAGGTGCACGAGCGCCCCCCCCCCGCTCCTTCTCCAGCCTACAAGTGGATTGCCGGTCTGCGTGGCAAGACAGCAGAGAGCCCCGACAGGTGTGCCCCCCCTCCTTCTCCATCTTAGAAGTGGGTTGCAGTCTGCGATGCAAGACCGCAGCAAGCCGCCAGGTGTGACACCACGACACGGGCGCCTACCATTGGCTGCAAGTGGCGTCATCGGAGTGGACTCTCCCATTGGTCAAACATGACGTGACTTGCAGTGCTCGAAGGGCTTATAAGAAGCCTTCCAGAGAGACCTGAGGATTCTGGGACATGCCCTGATTCCCTGTTTCACCTCTCTCGAACTTCTTGCCGCGGGCCGCAGCGTCCGAGTTGCTGCCGGCCCGTAATGTCTGTACGCCTGTTAATTGACGCTCACCTCCCTGTACATAATGTAGAATAAATCACTCCCAAGTTTTGGTTTCCATCCCGAAGTCCCGTCCTACAACCCCTACATATGATATTAGGAGTCGAGAGAGAGAGAAAGAGAGAGAGTGTTTCTCCAGCTTGCTACGCTACAAGTGGCGAGAGGGAGTTAAAGAGAGAGAGATGACAATAGCTCATATTACGTACACGCACTGGTCGATTCCCAACGTTTCTATACGCTCGGACACTCCAGTCCGTTGCTTTGAGGACCTGCAAAAGCGCTCGTGGATGATTTCTTGGGGCTGACGAGCTCCGAGGCCAGGCTCCCAGAACCTCAGCTTCAGGGTTTTATCCAGACACCGAAGCGCCTTCTTTTTTTTTTTTTTCCCCTCTGTAGGGATTAAGGTGTGGCGAAATGGCTGCGTTATTCTGCTGTTATGCTGTGGCTGCAATGGCCGCATTGCAGTAACAGTGGAATGCACTAACGCAGCTATATATGGGTTTACTTAGATCGAGAAGTCCGTTAAAGAACTCCTATAGCGGTAAGAATGATTGCGGTAGCCTCCAGTAAAGTGGTAATATAATAGCTCAGGAAGCGGCTTCGGAACACTAAACAAGGATATTTAAGTTAATTCGCGCTGCAACAGTTTAAACACAGATTTCAATAACCTAAAAACAGAGGTGTGATATCTTTCCTTTGGTACATTTGATTTCCTTGGCTGCAAAATTTTTGTTCATACCGAGCAGTGACGGTGCGGCACTATGCGGGAGGCGACACAACGCACAATTTGGTTATGACATTTTTTACAGCGGAGCTGTTATACGCTACGTTCTCGCGGTTTGCGTGCGTAGGTAAGAAAGATGGCGGCATCCCCAGAACTATAAGAACTAAAGCATTAAGCAAAAGCGTATAGCCGGGTATGCCCCAGCTGCGTTTAATCGCGAGAAAAGTCAAAACGCATTGCGATAAACGAAAGATATCGTAATCAACAAAGCGAAACCGCAGTAGATACTGTATTGCGGTTTGATGTCGCGGGATCTATAAGAAAACCACGCAACCTTATCTCATTTCCCTTCCAGCCCTGCAATGGGTAGGCGGCGTGCGCTGAGGACTGCGGAAGAACAGCGGGCTTACGAAGAACACCGTAGTGAACAGAAGTGGGAATGCACCCGCCGTGGTTGCTCAGTGGCTATGGTGTTGGGCTGCTGAGCACGAGGTCGCGGGATCGAATCCCGGCCACGGCGGCCTCATTTCGATGGGGGCGAAATGCGAAAACACCCGTGTACTTAGATTTAGGTGCAAGTTAAAGAACCCCAGGTGGTCGAAATTTCCGGAGTCCTCCACTACGGCGTGCCTCATAATCAGAAAGTGGTTTTGGCACGTAAAACCCCATAATTTAATTTTTTTTAAGCGGGAATGCGCGTGGTGACGGCCGGCGGCGCGCAACACGGACGATGATCGTGCCGCAAACGCCGAGCGTATGCACCGTTGGTTGGATCACCCCAACCGACTTCACTCCCCTCGCAATTGAGGGTGGTTTCGACACAGACGTGTCTCGGCCAGACGGAAAGTGGTTCGCGGCGTTTCTCTTGGAAAGGTTCGGCGTTCAATGTTACGCAAACATCAGTGCGCCCACGACGCGTCGTCGATCGTAGTTCTTGACATCGCGTTGGCCAAGAACCTTTCCATTGTCGCCGCAAAGCTACTACTGCACGCACATCATAGCGATTGGTGACCAAACGATAAATCTAGAAAAGCAAACAAAAGAAGGTCAAAAATAAAGAAAGCAATGAGAATGCAATTTAACAAAGCAGCAAAAGAAATCGTGGGAGAACGAAATTCATTGTGGTGCATGCCTTTTACTTTTCAATCCCCATATTCATTTCAACGTATTTATCACTATACACAGCCGCGCTGGTCTGCTTGTATGGGAATGATGCCACTGTTTGCCATTCTATCGTGCACGGACCCAGTCAAGCCTTTTCGGGCTATTTGTCCGTGCTCCAAACATCTGGCAGATGTTGAATAAAGCTGAATTTAATTAAATTGAGCCGACCTTCACAAAGTGGAATGACTGTGAATTTTTTTTTCTCCAGAGAATTCTACAGAGAGCAATCACAACGCAACTTTCTCTTTTAAGTGCATCAAATTGTATTGAGATCGGTTCAGTGGTTGCCAAATAACACCATTCCGCGGACAACGTGTATTTGGACAAGTAGGGCCCTATGCAACCTTCCGTTTACTTGGTTCGGCTATAGCCACGGTTTTCTGTGGCTTGATATTCAGTAGCGTAATTCTCCCTGTTGACGCAGCTATCAGATGGCATCACCCAAGAAACGTAGCAAATGGTTTGATCTTCTGGTTCGTATAATGACTGTAAGTGAACAAAGCTTAAAGGAATACTGAACAAAATTTTTGCCGGCGAGATTTCCAGCCCAAATGAAAGCTTGGATGCTGAGATTAAGCGGCACAACCTTGTTTTCAGGCAGAAACTAGATGAAAATAATGAATTTCATGCACTTCTTCCCAAAATGCCGCGCCTAGCGGCCGCGCCCTGAACTAGATGAAGTGACGTAGCCTGTACCGGATACCCGCGTGCCAGCCATCGCCGCGTCTCTCCACCCGCACGGAAGGCGCCGGACGGCAGCGAACGACGTCTCAACAGCGCAGTTGCTCTCGGCCGCATGCTTGCTTTCGTAAGCGGTGCTTGTGCCTGAGCTTCCGCAGTAGACACACCGCAGCGCTGGCGCAAGTAGAAGGTGGACTGGGGCAGACGCCGAATGGATGCCACAGGAGTTCTATTCGTATACGCTCGCCATTACGCAAGGGTGGACAGCCCGTGTCGGCGTGTGCATATTATTGACACAACGTCCAACGGCACATCAAATGAAAGAAAGCACTAACGAAGTCGCATTCGTTGCGAACTTCTCACGCGAGCAATTGATTTGAAATTCTTTGTGGAGAGTTTCCTTCGCAGTGTCATCTTGGCACAATGTGACAAACTATATAGTCAGGAGCAACATCGTAACCGTATAGGCGCAGTGGCGACGTGAGGTTACGGAAAAATGAGAGACTTCTTTGGCGCCCCGTGATAACTCGTTTGATTAGGCCTGAGCGGACGTTGACCAGAACATGTTCCTCTAGGTGGGCAGCGCAACCAGAACACCCCCGGAGGATACAGGTGCCCGCCTGCACAAAAATTTTCGGTCGGGCAATGCTTTGTATGCGTTCATAGAATGAACACTTGCGCCTAATTCTACGCGGTATATACGCGGTATATACGCGGTATATACTGCGCGGTATATACGGTATATACCGCGGTTAAGTTACGCGGTATATACGCGTAACTTATTCCTGCCTCTCCTTGATTGAATCCCTTCACTAACTTTAGAGTCTTTGTAGCCGCAAACTATCTGTCGACAGTACATTCTGTCCACATATCGATTAAAATTTCCATTTCTCAATGCGTAGCTCTGCGATGGCATTGTATACGGTTCCAGATATTGTTCAATATTTTATTGATAAATAGAATCGCAGACCAAATAAAAACAACAAAAGAGAGCAGATTCACTCAGCTCTGACCTCATTTACTGCCACAGCACCGTTCTTACGCAGTGAACACCACCATATTGTTCTTGCTTGCTTGTTCTTTAAACGATTGCATTCACAAACAACGGGGGAAAGCTCCATCAGCATCAGTTATAGCGTCGTTGGGGCCTATTAAATCTATGAATTTATTAAAGCAAGACATAGAAAAGACTAAGTATATAAAATTATATTTAAATGATAATAGGAAATCATGTGATATTGCAAAAGTAAAAGTGCGGTTTAGAAAACTAATTTGACACTTTATTTTCTAGACATAGGCTACTCAATCTCTGCATGGCACAATAATGCACGTTGTGAAATTCGAAATACTTGCCCAGGTTTTAGCCCTCTCAGACGCCCTATATCAAAGCGGACTAGATTTATTTAGTTTAAACGTACATCTATATAAAAACACATGCTCGCAGCTCTTTCGCCAAAGGCTTGTGACAATTTCTTTCTTAAAGGTGGTGTGACTTTTTTATTATTTCCGAAATGTTCGATTCAGACAATGTTGGTGCACCATGTTCATTTGCCATTCTTTTGTGCGTCATCATGCTGAGTTTATTTTTTTCCCTGTGCAATACGTTGCTAAGAGATGTCCGAAACAGTTACATTTTTCTGTCTCCGTCATTCAGCAGGTCAACCTTGCCGACCTATCGGCAGAGCAGCACTTGAAAATTGCTCGAAATTTCTGGCCAATTTCTTATATTCGGAGTTTGTGTAAGTCAGCGTTAAGTTGCCGATTATGAGGCTGTTCTTAAGTTCAAGGCTCCTTGTGTTTTCAGGCGCCATGAGTCATTTTGAAGATTCCGGCTGCGATAATCGAACTGGGCGGCCAAAGGTTTTTCCACAGTGGATGTCCGCAAAACAAAATTACGCAACGCGGTCTATCAGATTTGAGAGAAACAATTTTTCTCTGCACATTTGTAATATATCAGGCACTTATTCTTACCGCTCCCAGCAAGCCCGCCTGTGGCAACTCGTGCCTTCTACTTTCCTTTCTTTTGCCAAACCACAACGATTTCTTTCCTGATCTACCAGATCAGGGCACGTGTTCGAACTGCCAATTATCGTATACTACTGAACACATCCTTTGGTTATCTCCCCAGTTTCAAGGGCAACGACGGATTCTCGTGGACGCCTTCCCAAATAACTCAAGATCTCGGTGGCTTGAGGACCTCCTAATTCCTTCACATCCACCCAAGCTGCCAAAAGCAGTATGTGGCGGCCTTTTACATCTTGTCTCTCACCCTCCTTGATTTCGCCTGTTGATCCCTTCCCACAAATCACCGTAACCCTTTTCACTTATCTCTCCTCAAGAGGTCTGACGCACTGGCAAGAGACATCTGGTTCCCATTTTTTGCTTAATAAACGTTTCAAACAACAACAACAACAACAACTCTCGAAAGGCGCGAACGGTGCATAGCACGCTACTTCCGCCACGGCACCGCCTTGGGGCGAGAGAGGCGCAATTATGCAAAGCAGCCGCCGCGGCACGTTGCGTCGCCACGAGCTGGAACGCGCCGCACTCAGCCGTGCCCGGCGCACCTCGCAGCCAACACGAGCCAAGTTCGCCAGCCCCGCAGCGACCTTCCCGCTGGCCTTGGCTGTTAAGTTCAGCCGGTCATTTACCCGTCCTTAGAGGGACGCGGCACTGCAGTGGTTGGCTTCGCACTCCCGACACTCCCGAGGCGCTAACGGAGGACATAGAAAGCAATTCACGCTCGCCATTCCAACCGGAACTCTAGTGTCCCGTGCGTGACCGTGTAGCGGCGTCCTTTGTCAGCTTTACTGTAAAGAGTGTGCTACGAATTTTGTGCGCACAGGCGTTCTCATCTAGAGCTGTTACCTCGTGTATCTGATTTATCAGTTGTCATTTGTGTTGTCTGCCGTAGATAGGCTGTTGTAGCGTGGCCAGCCAACTGGATGGCGGACATGTCAGCCCAATTTTTTTGGTGATCAGGAGTGCACGACTGTATTTAGTCTTTAACTGTCTGTTTTGAATAGCCGGCTAATACGTAGTTGCCATAAAAAAAATCAGCGACGATGGTTTTCAGTG